>NC_091460.1:61088675-61398259 GCF_027789765.1 Dendropsophus ebraccatus | reverse complement strand
AGGTATACAGGACCCCAAACTATACACTACAGGTATACAGGACCCCAAAAATATACCCTACAGGTATACAGGAACTCCACCAACTATATACTACAGGTATACAGCACCTTCACCAACTCTATACTACAGGTATACAGGACCCCAAAGCTATATACTACAGGTATACAGGAACTCCACCAACTATATACTACAGGTATATAGGAGCCCAAACTATACACTACAGGTATACAGGACCTCCACCAACTCTATACTACAGTTATACAGGACCTTCAAACTATGCACTACAGGTATACAGGACCCCCAAACTATATACGACAGGTATACAAGACCTCCACCAATTATACACTACAGGTATTCAGGACCCTCAAACTATAAACTACAGGTATACAAGACCTCCACCAACTATACATTACAGGTATACAGCACCAACTATACACTACAGGTATACAGGACCCCCGAACTATAAAGTACAGGTATACAGGACCTTCACCAACTGTACACTGCAGGTATACAGGACCTTCTTCAACTATACACTACAGGTATACAGCCCCCCCAACTACACATTACATGTATACAGGAGCCCCCCAACTATACACTATAGGTATACAGCCCCCCGAACTATGCACTACAGATATGCGAGACCCCTAAAAACTATACATTGTGGGTATACAGAACCCCTCCAACTATGCACTACAGGTATACACTAATTTCACTGACTAACTCAGATGAAACAATACCTTTAGCTTGGCCTCCTGGGCACCTTAGAACACATCTAATTAACACACTGACACTTTAGAGCCGGGCAGCGCCGGGTACATTTTCTAGTTTATATATATATATATATATATATATATATATATATATATATATATATATATATATATATATATATACATATACATACACACATACCTAAGGCCCTATTCCACGGAACGATTATCGTCCGTATTCTGCCGCTACGGACGATAATCGTCTCGTGGAATAGAGTGCAACGATCAGCCAACATCGTTCATGTCGGCTGATCGTTGCAGTCGCTTGTTTTTCAACATGTTGAAAAAAGAGCGACTGATATAGCGGCGATCTGCTGCCGTCGCTCCGTTGAATAGGAGCATCGGCAGCAGACGCTGCTATATCCTATGGGCTGCCTGGACGATCAGCGATCACCCGGGCAGCCCCCCCGCAGCTCTCCGCCGCCCCCTCCCGCACTCACCCGCTCGCTGTAGCCAGCTGAATAGCGGCGGCAGCGAGCGGGGAACGAGGAGCAAACGAGCGCTGAGAGACCCGTGTAATAGGCCCTTTAGCAGCATGGACCCTGGAGCTTCCCTGCAGATTATATTCTCCTCCTCACACAGCGGCTCCGGCCCCTCCCCCTCCTTCATCCTAGCACAGGAGGAAGCAACCAGAGGAGATAGTGAGGGGCCCAGGGGGAGTAAGGAGGGGGCCCTGTGTCTCTACTGCTTCCTGCCTGTGCGGGACACCAGTCAGGAGCTTGGATGGTGCAGGGAGGCTGGATGGCCGGGTCCTCCTGGATCCCTGTTTGCTAGCATCTTCCTGTTTCCTCCCCAACGGGCTGCTATGAGAGTCCGCCCTCTTCTTCCTGGCCGATCAGGTGACCCTGATTCCACCACTCCTGCGCTGCTGCTCATAGACCTCTGGCTGAGCGGGCAGCTATCAGCAGTGACTGGGGCTTCCCGACTCCAGGCAGGGACCTCGCACCTCACCAGACTGTGGGCTGCGCCTCACAGTTTGAGAAGCGCTGGTCTAGAGAACATCAGAAGAGCCAGCATTAGGCAACCGGACCAAAAATATTTGGCCTGATATAACCCATGACCCTATTTCAAATTCTTTCACACTAAACTAAGGAAAATATTCCTACTTGAATGGATCACTCCAGGAAAAAACTTATACACTGTGATATGCCTACATCAGGGACTGAACAGACAATGCATGGTTTCTATCTATGGTGTTCCCATAGCAGTGCATCGGTTTTTCCTGGAGAGTGTCTTAGGATTATCCTTTCCGAAACTGTTGAAACAAAGTAGGAAACACAGTTTTCTTAGAGATATGCAGCATCCATTCACTAATGGCAGAACATGAATCACAGTATGCCTGCAAATCTGCATTGGGTTTGTGAATAAGAAAATATAACAATCTTATACTTGCACTGCTCTAACTCTAATAGTCACTACAGAGAGACCAAGATGGAACACAGGAAGTGGGCTTTTCTAGCGAGAGAAGAAATGATTCTGGGCTGTGTAAGTACAATCTCTGAGTCTGTCTCCTACAGAAGAATTATGCTGTGCTTGAGAGGTACATCAAGGTTTACTTCCCACCTCTAACCATCCATGAAGTTTTGGACACCTGTCCTTTATGCAAATGTTTGTTTCCTACTACTGTATGTACACAGTGCTGCCTCCTGTATGGAATCCTCCCCTTCCTTTAGTCTACAGACTAATCATAATCATTAGCAGTTCATTGTTTAGTATAAGCCTTTCCAGTTCCATGCTAATTCCTTCCCAAAAACCAAACATTAAAACTACTTAATATTGGTTCGAACCTTACATTATAAAAATTGCTAATAGTGTAGGGAAACCCCTGGTTTCTTATAATGCAGAATACAATAGAAAGCATGCTAAGTTACCAGAAGTTTATAGTACTTTTACAAAACACCTAGCCAAGCCAGTGCACTAGTAAACCCCATTGCCCCCACATTATCTATAGTAGTATACTGTGTAAATCCTCCCATCAACAAAGTACCAGCCTACTCAATCCAGTTGTGTATCATGGCATAGCAGAGATTAGTAGAAGCTATTCTATGATTAACCAGACAAGTAAAAGAGAGGCAGTCCCTGTGTGGGCACTACTGACAAACAGAAGTCTTTTTTCTAGCATAAATAACCCAAAGTTTGATAACCTGTCCTGGTACTGTATCCCACCCATTCCCCTAATGACCTTGATCACCCTCCTCTACACCCGCTCCAGTTCAGCTGTGTCCTTCTTATATACCGGTGCACAAAACTGTACACAGTATTCCCTATGTGGTCTGACCAGTGATTTATAAAGAGGCAAAACTATGTTCTGATCTTTAGCCTCTATGCCTCTTTTAATGCATCCCATGATTTTATTAGCCTTGGCAGCTGCTGTCTGGCACTTATCACTGATTTAAAAGAACTCTGCAGAGTTTACATTTAAAAAAATATTTATACATTAAACTTTCCATATAAGGAAAAAAAAAACGGATTAAAAAACGTATGCAACTGTGTGTATCCGTTTTTCCATTGACTTCCATTATAAACAAAAACAAAAAAAACGGATCAAATAATGGAAGTCAATGAAAAAACGGATGCACACAGTTGCTTCCGTTTTTTGCACACAAAAAAAACGGATTGCAAAAACGTAGTGTGAACCCAGCCTAAGTGTATTTCAGGCTTTTTGTAAATTATATTTTACAGTCATGTAACTGCAAGACTCAAACCTTAAAAAAATGAAAATTTAGTTTACCGTGCATAGTGAAAACCAGCGTCTGACAGCCGTCATTGGTCGGTGAGTGTTTCACTGACCAATGACAGATCGCCGATGAGGCTGTGCCGATTAGTCCTTTGTCATACAGACATGTCACAAGTAGATCGCACAATTGTCACAAGTAGACATGTCACAAGTTTAGATCGCCCCCACTGAACTTTGGCAAATGAGGGGACTATTTCCAGGACCAATGGTCTGTGCTGTGTGATCAACTTCCAGGACCTGCCAAGCTGCCTCTGTCTGCAGGAGATCAGGTCTGTTTACTGAGGCCATATTAGATTTTAAAAACATCACACAGCAGAGTTTAATAATAAACAACAACATGAAAAAAAATCACTTTATTCTCCCCAGAAACCAGAAAAATACAAAAAAGAAAAACTGTGAACAACGTCATGCTAACAAACAAATGCTTTGATTCATAATAATCTGAAGAAAATACTTTGAAATTCTAACGCCATCCTGTCCCATGAATCAGTTTTGGTAAAAGTAATAGTAGTTTCTGCACTGGGCATGTGGTTTGCAGGTTTAGTCAGCAGACGGCTCAACGCTCTCTGGCTCTGGGGCGGGTTCACTTCCTGTGTCTTTGCCTTCTTTGCTTCGTTTGGATTTTTTGTGTTTGTGTCTCCTGTGACTGTCACCTTCTTCACTGTCATGGCGGCGCCTGCTGCTGCTAGGTAAAGAAGCATACAAGTATGGTAATAAGGTTCATGGCTCACTGACTTCCTGCACAACAATCTTAAAGGGATTATGCACAATTAGAAAAAGAACAGCTGCTTTCTTCCAGCGCCACTCTTGTCCTTAGTCGGTGTCTGATATTGCAGCTCAATTGCATTGACATGAATGGAGAAGATGCATAAAACCGCACCCAACTGGAGGACAGGGCTGGTGCTAATTTTCTTAGAAAGCAGATATGTTTATTCTAATCCTTATAACCCAATTAAATTAAACTGAGGGATAAGGTTCAACTTCTAAGCCCCAATACAAACCTTTAACAGGGCCCTAACATACGATATGCAATCTATAACAACGGTCATCAATGCTGGGTACAACTGCTGCCTGTACATCCCTTGCTTGGGTCAGGCAGTTATGTGAATATTTTCTGTGATATATTCACACTAAGTTTCTGTAACGGATCATCATTCTCATACATCTGAATGACACTGTCACTGCAGCTTATAAAAGGACTTCGGCAAGACCCATTCAGATGAACAGATTGCTATGTATGAATATATCAATAGAAGCTTGCAGCTTGTGGCCAATCAAATAGTTTGGTACAAATTTAGAGGTCTAAAAATAAGGGAAGAAAGTACATTAAAAAAAATTATAAACGGGCCAAAGTAGGAAAATGAAATAAAAGAGGATTTACTTATTCCAATATTATTGAATAACCCCCCCAAAAAAACAAACATCAAAGAACATCCCAATTGCTGAGGAACAAATTATATATAATTCTCCAAATGTATATTTTTAATCTTTATTATACCAGCAAGAACTTCCAGAAAACCCAAGCCATTCATCAAAAAGTGACTGAGAACATAATGAAACCATTCTCACATCCTACAGAATACCACATGAAGCCAACACCAGGTGGAAGAGAAGCTCACTGTATGAGCTATAACTGGTTTATCAGAAACAAGTAACACTAGACTTAACAAAAATGAAAGAAATAGAAATGTTGTTGCATTTTTGTAGAGAATTCTATAATAAAAAAACAAAACGCAGACTAAATGCCTAATGGGAAAGATTGATGAGAAGCTAGCCTAATAATAGATGAACACATACAGGTCTGTAAAAGAACTCTAGTACACCTATAAGTCATCCCCAACATTGTGAAGAGCCAACAGACCCAGTAGACACTATCGGAGAGATTAATCAAACATGGTGTAAAGTAAAACTGTCTCAGTTGCCCCTAGCAACCAATCAGATTCCACCTATCATTCCTCACAGACACAGAAAATGAAAGGTGGAATCTGATTGGTTGCTAGGGGCAACTGAGCCAGTTTCACTTGACACCATGTTTGATAAATCTCCCCCATGTTCAGATCTACAAGAATGGGCAGATAGCTAATAAAACAAGTAATAATGGTCTCCTAGCCAATGGCTGCCTGTAAAGTTATAAAAGCTTAAGTGTAAAGAAGAGATGCTAAGGTGCAGCATGCACACCTCCTCCTCTCCCCCAAAAGTTCTAACCTATACACAGCACCCTAGCTTATCAGTGGAGAACTGATCGCCTGGACCCCCTACTAATGACATGAATGGAGGATACCTTTTTGAAAGAACGGATAACCCCCGTTAAAACAACTCTGTACCCACAATCTGACCCCCCTCAAACCGCTTGTACCTTCAGAGAGCTGCTTTTAGTCCAAGATCTTTCCTGGGGTCTGTTCGGCAGGTGATGCAGTTATTGTCCAAAAAAACAACTTTTAATCTTGCAGCCCTGTGTCAAATTGGCATAGCCTAGGCTTGCAGCGCCTCTCCGTCCCTCCTCCCCTCCCTCTTCATCATTAGCAATGCCCCTAGAACAGTTCCTGTTATTCATCACCTGTGTGAACACCGCACATGAGCTGGATCAATAAGGCACCTGTGCAGTGTTCAGACAAGTAAAGAATAGAGTAAAGCCTCAATGTTAGTGTCAACAAGGCTTTGAGTAGTTTTTGCTTACATAAACATTTAGTTGATATTACCTTCTTGATGATTTATGTCGCGAAGACTCTTCCTTTTCTCGATGCCTCCTCTCTCTATGTCGCTCCTCCTTCTCTCTGCTAATTCTCTCCCTGTGCCGCTCGTAGCCTCTCTCTGTTCTCTCGGTGTACTCTTTGTACCTGTATCGCTCTTCCTCACTTTGGAGAAAGCAATAGAACAAAATAGGGTTACACAGTGCAGGAGCCAGTATCACACAGAAGGAAGTGATTTTAAGATTTTTTTATTTTCACCATTTCAATCAACAAAATGCATCTTCATAGGGCTATAGATTATTATTATTATTATTATTATTATTTTAAAATATGGAGCACTTAAAAATGTGAGTTATTCTTGTGCAGGGGCCATGCTAATCTTCTGTATCGTTTCAAATTTAGTTTATGTGCTACTGAAGCGGGCAAAGGACTATAGATTCAATAGCCATGTTCTTCATACCCGACAAATGCTGACATTTTGCCATCTACATTCAGACATTGTTAGATTTCTTTTTACGATTTATATAAATCTAAAAAATAAAAAGTCTGGACATTTGCTAACATTACACTGAATGGTTTCAACACAGAACACATTGACTGATGAGACACAAGATGGTATCACAAGAGATAGGCAACAGATGTGATCAGAGAGGGGGTTTTGCATCCCCAGCAGCCATCCCTTGATCTACTGAACTACCATTAAAGATAAAGAGTCTGAAATTGGGCCAAATGGAGTTGAGGAAGAGATAACCGCTTTCCATCTTACAGGAAAAATAAGTATTAATAAATCATGACTCCAGACAGCTTCCCAAAAAGCTGGCCTTACATGGTCTTATATGTACTGTGCCCCTTCTGTGGTGCTGACACTAGCTGCGCATGCTGCCTCCCCTTATCTATGGCCTTTTTTTAAATACATAAATACAAAACTACAATTCCCATTATGCCAAGGCAGCCAAAGCTTTAGATGTCCAGAAATAATGCGAATTGTAGTTTTGCAACAGCTGTGAAAGATTAGAGGGGCACCGAATACATAGATATGCTAACCTTTCATTAAGTTGCGGATATTGGCATTCACACTTTTGAAGATGCTTCTTTAACACAGATATCCTCAGTCTCTAAGAAGCTAAATCAAAGGTGTCAATGAACATGGCTGCCATTTCGCTTGTCAATTTTAGCAAAGAAGCCAAAAAAAAAAAAAAAAAAAAAAAAAGGTACAGCTCTAACTTGTGATTTATTTAGATATCAGCCAGTTTTAGACCTGGAGTGAAATCCTGTCTTTGTGACTCCCCTTGAGCCTTACCAGCAGATCACAGGCAGCGGGGTGGCTGTCATTGGCTCATTGTGGAAGCCCACTACTTTCTCTCCATTCAAAATTTTCCCTGTGCTGCCCTCCTCCATGCACTAGTCACTTTACACACTGTGTGTGAATATACACCTATAGATTGTTTATGGATAGATAAGCAAACTCGTGCTGGAGCAGTGATAAAATAATCCTTTTCTAGGATGCCTGCTAACTAAACATGAAATCTCGGAGTCCATCCTAACAAGGCTCTGTATACTGCCAATGATGAACATTTTGTACTGAGTCTTCCTAAGCTGTCACATCCTGGAAATTGCATTACTGCCTACAGGGTAGATACAATTCACAGTCGTAGAGGCTTGGAGATGGAGATTGAAATCCTTGCTCTATTTTGACTCCTGCAGTTCACACTAATCTGGCTCTTGATATGAATGAATCACTGCAGTACGTAATGTTGTCTAGCTGCACTGAATCAGTGTGTTCTGGCACAGGCCACATGTACTGGTTAGCCACGTCTGAGGAGTGCAGAACACCGCACATGACAACACCACAAAAGTGTTTAACAAGTGTAGTGTGTCTGCCACAGCTCTAAACAGAAAACTTATGCTGATCACATCACGTATCTTGTATTTCTCATATACAAGATATCAAAGGAAAGCACAGGACTGACCTGGGGGGGAATCAAATGTATTATGGTGTATTCAGGTCTAGACACACATCAATTTTCTCAGTAATTCTCTGTAGGGAAACGTCCCACTAAGGGCAAAGGTAACACCCTTCAGTCAACTCTTGACATGTCATAGAAGCTTGTTGGAAGTTTGGTGGGAGTCTGGGTGACGAGAGGAGGGGCCATGTTCAGCTGAGTGCTTGTCCTGATTCATTTCAGCAATTATTGAGGGGGGGGGGGGATCAGGGTAGATTGTAGGCCCAACAATTTACTTAACATATAAGTGCAGATTAGTAAGGACTTTTGCTATAGAGGCATATGCACCTATAACAGTAACTAGCACATCCACGTCAGACAAGAAAAGAAGTGCTGCAAGTAACGTACTTTATTGTACAAACCTTAATTCTACTCTTAAAATAAAGACACTGATGTGGTAAATACGTGTATGTTTTGTAAGACACCGGTATAAAGCTGAACAGGGAGCAAGACCAAACTGCAGTTCCTCCGGCCCACAACTTTAGGGCTGTCTTTAATCACGGCAAGGGCTGGTTCACTCAGGAAAAGCCATATGGCGATAGTAGGGAGAGTGGACAATTTAAACATAGGGAAAGGGGGGGAAAGTGGAGGCCTCCCTTTAGATGCCTCAGTGTTTTCATAGCTGGCTGGAGCTCAGAGAGTTGGATTGGTCTGGAAGCTATTAAGTATGTTATGGTTAACTCCTTGGGATCCAAAAGTAGGGAGCAGAAGAGTGCACCCTGAAAGGGTTAAGCAGTAATGTTCCCTTACATTCTGGAACAGAATCAAGGTGTCTGCTGAACACATGTGGGTACGGCTCCTAAACGCCACAACATACACCCAGTAATTTGTAACACAAGACACACGCCATTTACATCACAGCGACTGCAGAGGAAAAACAGGTTCCAGTCGCCAGTGTCCGAACCGCACATTGATTGTCAGTATTTACCTGACACCGCCACCTAATAGGGGTTGGCGCAGAGGGAAGGGAGGGGTAAACATAGCAAAAGTAAATGTTGTAAACAAGTAAATGTCTATCAGAAGCAACACTGACTCCTAGTGCTTAAACTGAGCAATGAGCAGGCAAACCCAGAGAAAGTCGGGTTACAGACTACCACGTGACACCTCCAACAGCTAAAAATGGGGGAGGGGTGGAAACTTGGTTTTTACATGTCAGCAAGAAAGAAAGAAAAAGAAAAAAGGAGAGGGCCAAGGGTGTAGATCTTGCTTCATGTTCTGCTATACTCACTTTGCTGCAATAATATAAATACTGGATTAAAAAAAAAAAAAAAAAAGCTGCACACATCAACTGTTCACCCCCACCCCGATGTTGGCCATACATAAGTCAGCGTAATGAGCAGCTCAACAGTGCAGCCATGCTGGATTTCAAGTCATGTCAGCCTGATGCCCACAAAAAAACATGAATTAGTATCAATGACCCTACCAGAATGGAGGTGTCATGTATACTGCAATGAAGCCCCAAACAGTATTTTGGCCGCTGTTTAATAAGTGTAATGGCCCTAGTAACATGATGCACAAATTAAAGAGGTTTTCCAGGGAAAATGCAGACAATCCTCTGCTGATCTGCACAGCCATTGCACCTCAACATACAGTACTCATTAAACAGAGCAAGAAGCAGGTGACTTCTCTGTAGCGTCTGTCCTAGGTTATTGCAGCACAGCTTTCACTGAAGTGAATGGGATCTGTGAGTGCCACAGCTCAACAAAACAGCTGATCCATGGGGTGCCAACACCGGCATCCTGTTCATAGGCCAAAGATTTTTACAATGATGTCATCTAGACTCCACAGACTACACAGGGGACGCTAGGTGGAGAGTCAGCACTCTTTTTGCAGTGATCTAAGATTCTGTTTACTTAGAATCACACACTACATCATAGGTGTCAGACTGTGGCCCTCCATCTGTTTTACAACTAAAATTCCCATTGTGCCTGGACAGCCAAAGCTTTGACTGTCCAGGCATGATGGGTATTGTAGTACTGCAACATCTGGAGAGCCACAGTTCGACACCCATGCACTACATTTTTCAATCCTCGATTTGTGTGGCCTTATGTACAGAGAGATGTCGTGTACTGGAGGGGTTTGGCACTGAAGACTTTTGAGGTTTGGAGATGCTTTCAGTTCATGAAGCCGATCAACTTGATTGATTTCCTCCTTACAATTATTTATTAAAAAAATTAAGACCTTATACACTTACCTGTTGTAAGCCCCCACGCTGGGACTGTGATCACGATCTCTTTCTCTGTCTCGATCTCTCTCTCTTGGACGATCGCGCTCTCTGTCCCTTTCACGGTCTCTGTCTCGCTCCCTTTCTCTGTCCCTATCACGATCTCTATCCTTCTCTCTCCTTGGATAGTAGTCCCATGGCTTGGAAGGTTCTACCAAACTGGACCATGGGCCTCCAGACCCAGGCATGTGTGGGAAAGAAACTGAAACAAGCCAAAAAAAAATACAGCAACACAAACATTTAATGCATCATCATAATAATAATAATGATAACAATAATAGAGACAGGACTCTAGACCAATTCCCATTAGTGCAGAACATTTTACAATTGTACTTCAGTTCCACACATCTGACTGGGGTTATTTTTGCAGCATAAGCAGGGAGTTGTACAATCCCATTCAGTTTTCTTGAACACCCCTATTTTACAGTCATGCTGAAGATCAGCTATAATAAAGTTTCAGGCACACCTGCCACCACAAGTAACTCCCCCTTCTCAGTCACATAGCTTATATCACTGTTGATTAGAGGAAGCCGGTCACCCCAGCTGCCAGGGTGAAGCCCGCCCAACCCTCTGGCGGAGCCTTTTATACTTACCCCTTCCTCGAAGTCCCGGTGCCGAGAAATCCACGTGGAAAGTCGTGCGCCCGCTCACTAGAGCCGAGTCCAACGCCCAAAAAGAATGACTGAAGCAGTCATTCTCTATGGGCATCGGGCTCATCTCTAGTGAGCGCACGCATGGCTTCCCATGGGGATTTTCCGGCGGCGGGAAGGGGTCTGGGACTTCGAGAGGGGGGGGGGGGGGTCGGTTGGGGGTCGGGCGTGCTTCACAGGTCCCCTTTAAGGGGTGTAATATGTCTGACCTAAAAGAGAATGGGCATTCCAGATGTCTATTGTTTTCTCGATCACATCTTTAAACAGCAAAACATTTGCAGACTAAAGTATCTGTGTTCAAAGCTTGACACGAGGGACAGAAGGCACTTCATCAAATAACACTACTACACACCTGACAGTTCTCAAAGATACTAGTGACCTTAAAATTGCGATCCTTTAAGGAGCTGTGGTTTGGTGGTTTTTAGTTACAATTTGGCAAAGTGTTCTTCTGTCCCTCAAGTCAAGCACAGTAAGTCACTTCTGTCTGCAGATGCCTCACTGGTCTTTAAATACTTAGATGTGATCAGTATGGAGAGTCAGGAGGCCCCCATATACATTGGAAAGTTGACAGGTGCAACTTTTCTATAAAAGGTGTATGGGGGCTTTAAGGGGCTTATCAAGGCTTAGAAAAACATGGCCACTTTCTTCCAGAAACAGAACCTTTCCTGTCCTCAGTCTGGGTGTGGCTTTGCAGCTCAGTTTTATTGAAGTGAATGGAGCTGAATTGTAATACCACACACAACCTGAGGACAGGGGCGATGCTGTTTTTGCAAGAAAGTAGCTGTGCTTTTTCCAATCCAGGACACATCCTTTAACAGTATGTAATAGAAAGGTTTAATGGCAAAGACAGCTATTATCACACATACACTATCACCAATCCACAAGTTTTTGAGCTGGTGTTAATATGAAGTTTGAAGGAACACGGCCAAGCGGGGACTGGGAAAGAATCCAAAAGTGCCATTAAACATGCAGCTACTAATCTGTCAGATACTAATGTGTCTGCCATACAGGAATGTTAGGGATTTATAAGTCTTGACCGGTCGTTTGTATCAAATTTATCCACACTCATACTGGAATCACCAGATGATACAATAGGAGGCCAGAACAGGTTCATCAAACTAATCTAAAGTGTGGAGATAATAAGAGTGGCCATGAAACTGAAGAAAGAAGTGGACCAACTCCAAATCTTAGTTTATATAACTGTAGAGATTGCATGCATATACAACATTGTATGTATAGTGTATTTCTACTTAAGGACATACGCATCTTACAGACGCTCTACAGAGGACGGCTGATTGTTTTAATAGGTGATGATGATGCTGTGCCATCATGCTGACAGGGGAGCAGGAAACACATCTTACCCTTAACCAGAAAAGGAGTCAGGGAGTCTGCTGCTGCAAACCTGAATTTTCATTATAATTTTACACACAGTGGGGGAGATTTATCAACAGGGGATTTTTCTAGATGTGGTCTATTTCTGCTTTGGCAAGAATAGACTGGTAGATTTAAAGTGCAATTTACTATCAGGGATAAGCCTGGTCTATTTTCTGTGGTGCTGATTTGTTTGGCTCAGAATTGTCTCTGAATCGTCTCATTGGCCCTAGTTCGCCTCCTAGGTAATGAGCATTTTCTTTTCCCTTTCTTTTCCAGATACCAGTATGCAGAGGATTACGGCGGAGTCATTTGGACTACGTCAATGACCAGCGGACTTTACTGTTCAATAAAATAGTCAACGAGGAGTGTGGGGGTGTTTTTATTTGATTAAAAACATTTTCTCAGTGTGTTGTGTTTTCTTTCATTTCTCTACAGACTTAGTAGTGGAAGCTGTCTGATAGACGGAATCCATTACTAAGTCGGGGCCTAGTGTTAGCTGGTATAAAATGGCTAACACTAACCCCCTATTATTACCGCAGTACCCAATGCCACCAGGGGTACTGGGAAGAGCCGGGTGCCAGTGGTCCCGGAGCGTCAAAATTGACCCTTACAGGATCCTGGGAAAGCTGGGTGACCTTCAGCATGGGCATGGGAGTTACAGTCTGGCTCCCAGGGACTTAACCCCCTGGGTACCAGACAGTTCTGGCACTGCACCTGCACCAGCAAGGAGGGGGGTTAAGTGCCCCCTTCCTTGCTGGGGCAGATGCAGTGCGATCTCCATGGGGGAGGGGGGGTTGATGCTAGGGGCTGGGGGTTACCTGCTGAGTCTTAGCGCCGCCCCCGTGACGATAAGCTCCGCCCCCGTGACGATAAGCTCCGCCCCCGAAATGACGCCAATTTCGGGGTGGGACTTACCGTAGCGGGGGCGGAGCTTACCTGGACATTCGGGGACTGCTGCCAACTGCTGAAGAAGACTCAGCAGGTAACCCCCAGCCCCTAGCATCAACCCCCCCCGCCCCCATGGAGATCGCACTGCATCTGCCCCAGCAAGGAAGGGGGCACTTAACCCCCTACCTTGCTGGTGCAGTGCCAGAACAGTCTGGTCCCCAGGGGGTTAAGTACCCTGGGAGCCAGACTGTAACGCCCATGTTGGAGGTCACCCAACCTTCCCAGCATCCTGTAAGGGTTAACCTTACAGGATGCTGGGAAAGCTGGGTGACCTCCAGCATGGGCATGGCAGTTACAGTCTGGCTCCCAAGGGCTCAAGCCCCTGGGAGCTAGACTGTAACTTTTGTGCCTGGATTTTAAACTTCCCGCCCAGAAGCAGACTGCTCTCTGCTTTTGGCTGGGAAACCCTGTAGGCAGGGAATCCCGGCTTAATTAAGGGGATTCCCTGCTCCTGTACTGCAAGGAGGGGTGCGCTAAGCACCCCTCCTTACTGTACAGCTCCAGGGGGTTAGTAGTGATGCTGCTGCATCACTACTTCACCCTTTACACTCCGTGGACCGGGTGCACTGCACCCGACCCACGGAGCAAACTCACTCCACAGTATAGGCGGTGAAATAGACCACCTCTAGTGTGGAGTTAGTTTACGACACATGTGCGACTATTTTAGATAGTCACACATGATAAATCATGCCTACTTTCAGCAGTAAGCTGAAGTAGGCATGATCAGTCTATGTTGGGGAAAAGTCGCAAACTTTTGCGCAGCTATGCGGTTGGTCAAAATTTTGCGACTTTTCCACTCCAAAAAAAAGGTGTAAATGTTTGATAAATCTCCCTAAGTATTCCTAGTACAGTATATACCTATCACATGTCAGCTGGCGTCATGACATTACTAATTGTTCTGTGACTTTGAAACACTTTGTTATTTTGTACCTTAAATAACTACGTTTTATTAAATAAATGTTACATGGCCCGACTATCACCTGAATGAGCATTCATAGCTTGTTCCCACCTGATGAACGCTGCTCATTACAGTGCAGCACTGTAGATGTAGGTGGTGTGGTGGCAATGCTTATAGAGACACTTGTCATAACAGGAAGCACATTATGGTGCGCCAAGTAGACACGTTTCATTTGTACAGTTTGGGATCTAGCATGGTCACTTTCCTGAAAATTCTTATTCCAATATAGAACCTGCCATAGTATTTTGGTAGCTCTCCACAATGCCAAGGCTGCTTACGCCTTGATTAAACTAAACGACAATGAGAGAGTTAAAAATGACAAGTTTAATATCCTATAAGTGTACATCTGCCAATAGTCAAATTCCCTAAACAGGGAATGCAGCCAGAAATAGCAAGCAGCAGCTGGATTTGCTGGCCCACTAATTTCCTTGACTTGTCATGATGTCAACAAGATGTGTAGTGTCTTCTGGGGATCTACATGTATCCAATCTAAGAGATTTTGGTCAATCTAGGAGTCTTCTCAAATATTAAGGCGTTTGTGCTTAGATGAGAACCTCACTTGTATGAGAAAGAAAAACATTCAACTTGTTCTGGACTAAGAACACCACACAGGGACTGGACTGGTCAGTGCATGGATTTATATGGCATGTTACCAGGAGATAACACCTTTTAACAATCATGCTGTACACTGATAAAAGACTGCAAAAATTCTAAAGCAAAGAGGGCAAGGACACCTTTAGGTTATGGTCACACACTGTACTTTTTATAAAAAAGAACGGCCATTGTTTTCAATTTACACGATGGGCGTTCTTTTCATAATGCAACGATTTGCATTGAAGTCAATGCAAACCACAGCCGTTGTTTTACACAATGTATTAAACAATGGCCGTTGTTTGCTACGGCTGCTGAAGTGATGATCATGTCAATTATTTCCGGCTGTTGTCCATAGACTTCAATGCAATTTTCATTAAAAACAACAACTGTTGTTTGATACTCAAGACAACGGCCGTACCTGCATTCTTCTGAAAGCTGTGCCACAACTGTCCTCAGTTTGTGTATGGTATTGCAGCTCAGTTCCATTAAAGTGACTCTGTACCCACAACCTGCCTCCCCAAAACCGCTTGTACCATCAGATAGCTGCTTTTAATCCAAGATCTGTCCTGGGGTCTGTTCGGCAGGTGATGCAGTTATTGTCCTTAAAAACAATTTTTAAATTTGCACCCTGTGCCAAACTGGCATGGCCTAGATTGTCTGTGCATTAGGCTTGCTCAACCTCTCTGTCCCTCCTCCTACCCTCTTCACCATTAGGAATGCTCCAGGCAGGTTTTCTACTATTCATCACCTGTGTGAACACTGCACATAGGCTTGATTGTTAAGGCACCTGTGCAGTGTTCACACAAGTGAGGAATAGGAGAATACCTTTCTGGAGCATTCCTAATGGTGAAGAGGGTGGGGAGGAGGAGGGACAGAGAGGCAGTGCAAGACTAATGCATAGACACTCTAGGTCACACCAGTTTGACACAGGGCTGCAGGTTTAAAAGTTGTTTTTCATGACAATAACTGCATCACCTGCTAAACGGACCCCAGGACAGATTTTGGATTAAAAGCCACTATCCGAAGGTACAAGTGGTTTGGGGAGGACAGATTGTGGGTACAGAGTTGCTTTAACATGAGTAAAGCAGAGTTGACAAACCTCCTGGGGACAGGTGTGGCACTCTTCTGGGAAGTTTTTTTTTATTCTGGATAACCCCTTTAAATGTTATAATCATTAGAAGGACTTATCCAGGATAACAACAAACATGTCACACCAGTAAGACTTATCCCCTATTCACAGGGCAGGGAATAAGCATAAATGCAGGAAGTCTGACTGGCACTTCTTGTTTTTTGACTCTTATCTTTCTTAAAGTCCTGTGTATCCCAGGCCATCTGAGAGCTCACAGAGAAGGCAGTCATGTGACTGATGGACATAGTGAGCCGTGACTCTCCGTACTGGCCAGAATTCCTGTGTTTAGTCTGTTTTTTTGGTTTTTTTTTCAACCTGCACAAGTCAGAAAATCTGCCTTCAGGAGGCTGGGCCTGGATTTCTGGTAAGTACAGCTTTGTTTTACAGCATGATAAAAAAATAATGAATGTAAATTGCAAACTTGCTTTATATCACATCTACTGTTGATTTAGATTTTGAAAGTTATAATGACAGTGACTCTTTAAAACCAAATGCAAAAATCTATTATTCTTCATAAAACACTAAAAATACACAGAGGTTTCTATGTCTATAGCCTTTTATGAATCAGCCAGAATACGAAAGATTCCCAATCAGCTAGGAGAGACAGTTTAAAGGGAAACTAACAGCAGTTTACAAGACTGTACAGGCCCTATTACACCAAACAATATCCGGCCATACTTGGCCGATTATCGTTTGATGTAATAGTGCATTTTAAAAGACCACGATCAGCTGACATGCATGATGTTGGCTGATTGTTGCCTTTTAACATGTTGAAAAATCAAGTTAACGACAGTGATGGTCTGCGGTCTATTGCTCTGTGTAATAGGAGCGGCGGTGGCAGACCGCCGTTGACTTCAATGGGCAGCCCGGACAATCTGTGTACTAGCACAGATAGCAAGCTGGGTAACAGGACGAAGCGAGTGCAGACCTGACAAGTCGTTTCCTCTTTAATATTGTGCCGTGTAATGTTATGTTTCCATGGCTCCAGGGACATTGATAATTAAGGTAATTTTCTCACCATCATGCTCAGTGCCATCTTTGGTTTAATTAATATAGATGGTTTTGGGCTCAGGAGACAGGACTAGCACCATCAGTGCAGTTGTCCACCTTCTTGCCCACTCGAGTGCTTGTCACTAAAAAGTGCAAGATGGTGGAACTGCAATTCTCAATGTAAATGATATCCGACCACACACACAAAACAAACATACATCAACACTGACTTCTTAAAAGCTTGTATTAAACCATAGTACAGGGAACATCTAACATCAGGAAAATCCATGTACACTTACCACTACCGTAAGGGAATGCTGGTGTGGACCGTCCATCATATCCAGAAGAATGGCCGCTATAAGCAGAAAGTACACATAAGTATCAATATACAACTAGATGTAACAATTCTATTTAAAAGTAACACATTAAGGGTGCGTTCACACCTACAGGATCTGCAGCAGATCTGCAGCAGATTTGATGCTGTGTTCAGTTATTTAAATGAAATCTGCTGCAGAAAATCAGCTGCAGATCCTGTAGGTGTGAACGCACCATAAAAGAGTTTTCTGTGAATTTCATTCTGTATGAACCCAAAGCTCCTGCATTAATGTGGTCTAGATAGATAATTTATTTACAACATCTTTCCCAGTGAACACAATAAGGCCATAGTGACACTTTATATCTCTTACATTCAGTAGTCGGGTACATAAAAGCATTTGCACAGAAAACCTGAATATGTCTATCTTTAGAAGGGAGTATATCCCGTCATATTCTTTACAGTAAGTGTTGCCAAGTTCAATTCAAGATATGTACAAATCACAACAGGTTATAAGGAGAAAAAAAAACAGAGAAGTCTTTTAACCATGTGTTTCGTGGTCAGAAAGGCAACAAACAGGAGGTATGAACAACTCAAGTGCTATCCACAGACACTGCAGAGCCTGGCACGTTACTACATCACACAGTGCAGAAAGCTGCAGGAACTTCCAGAATATATTACATCACACTTCTCAGCAATAACACTCCTCCTACTGAAGCAATGCCATTCAGTGCCAGCGCAGACCGAAGTACTGCATTCTGGGAACTAGAGTCAGAATACCACAGCACTAACTATACCATCATATATAGTTATTAAGCCAAATCCAGGAATGGAACGAACAGAAAGCAACAAAATCAGCAATAAATCCTCTATGCTTCACAACCTGGGTGTTATGAACAGTGGCTCTCAGGCAAGGGTGTTGCAGCCCCCACAGATGTTAGGGTTTTTTCTGGTGATTATGACCACTAATGATTTATTTTGTGAAAAAAGTAGGAAAACAAAAAACATACCTTTCTATGGTTGGTATAAGAGATGGTGGTGGTCCACCATGTGGGGGAGGGAAACCTAAAACAACAACATGTTGGGTTACCGTATAGCAATTGCCATGAATCTGAGTAATGTCTAATAATGTTAGTGCATTCTGGTTATTTTACAGACTAACGTGAAATCTATATTTAGTAAGATTCACCTTTAAAACCCCATGCTTGTAGTATACATCGGTAAACCAGCCAGCCAGTATGCTGGCATACACCACAGCATATCACAAATGAATCCAGTGTTTTTATATGTACTGAACATAGTGTAAGGGTGCCTTCACACGTACAGTATCACAGCAGATTTCATGCTGCGAGTTCCGCTGGAATATGCTGCACTGTTAGCCACTACCTACTTGACCCAGCAGGTGCCAGGCTTTAATAAGCGGATATATTACCTTCCCATGCATCCGCCTGTTTCTCCAGCTTTCTGCGATGGGATAGTGCACTGACTTGCTGAGTGGGACACTTGCTAGCCAGGAGCGTGAACAGGTAATGTATTAGCCCAGCAGCGGTGGGTTAAGCAGGCAGGGGTTACATTCTCGCAGTGGAATGAAAGAATGTAGGCTGTAGAGCCATAGGGAATAACACCACAGAGTATCGCAGTGGACTTCACGTGAAATCTGCTGCGATACTGTACGTGTGACATTAAACGCAGACATGCTTTTGATATACGACTTTGTCATAGATTACATTGATTTGCTGCAGACATAGATCTTCTGTCCCCTCACTCACACCATAGAGTATCATATGAGACACAGCTTCAGGCTGTGTTCATTTCTCTCTGTCAGCTGTTACAGGCAGAAGGGGCAGTCTACACTCAAACAGGATAGACAGTGTGTGTGTCACGGGAGTCATAACACTGTAGCTGATAACTGCATAGACTCACCTACTCTATCACTGTAATGTATGGATTCAGTCAAGCCGGGAATACTGGAGGTGAAAGGGATTCAGTTACAATAACACACATCTCCTGAGGACAGCTGTGCCGCTGTCGTTGCTAGGAGGAGGCCATGCATTTTAAAAGTCCTGCATAATCTCAGCTAGGTCCGAATGACATACGGGCTCAAAAATACATTTGTAATATGCTCATGTAAGGCTGACCTAAAGCAGAATGTGAATGTGAATGTGGCCCAACAGAACATAACATAATGCAGCAGGTTCAATACACTACCAGATCTGCAGGAAACAGGGTTGGGTTTACAGACCACTCACATATAGTAACATACCTGGAGGTGGCACTGTTATGGGAATTCCTAGGGAAAAAAATAAGCAACATCATTAATTCAACTGAAATTAATCTAGATCATTACCTCCTTGAATTCCATCCTTTAGGATGCAGTCACATATGCAGTTTTTTTTGTTAGCCAAATTTAGTTGCGAATACAAAAGAGAGGAGAATTATCAACCTGTTCTTTCCTGCTAGCTTCGGCTCCAAAACTGCAAATGTGATTGCAAGCCTAAGTCATTTCCCATAATGCTACAGAACATCTAAATAATGAATGGTGCCAATCTCTGCACAGACAGCAATCTGACCAGTTGTAAAGGAAAAGAAGTGTTTAAGCAACTCCATGTGCAGACACAACAGTGCTACTAATAACATACATGATCATTTTTCAGCCACCTTGAGTCTACAGACCATGCACATGCCACAAGTTATCCAGAATCAATGTGAGATCATTCGTGATTCATTAGAGAAAATCATTTACAATTACAATTGTTTTCCAAGCAACATGAGTTTACCACTATTTCTTTCCATTTTTTTCAGATTTTTTTTGCATTTAATATACATAAATATATATCAATAAGTAGACATGTATGGGCTGGTTCCATTGAGTGGCAACCACTAGCAAATTGTGGCTGTGGAGGCAATCCGCTCATCATCCTACATCTCATTTCCAGTTGACATAATTTGGTGAGGAGAAGCCACATACAGTTTCTTTAGTTCAGTTGTCAAGCAATCAACACTGTGCCCTAAAGAAGTAAACAGTAATCTGGGGACAAGATGCAGTTAAGTATTCCCCGAGATCCTACTGGATGTATCACAAAGTAAGAACTCCTCCTTCCCTCTGTTACATGAGCCTCATTACAATACTCTTGGAAAAGCATGTAAAGCATCTCAAGTGATGTTCACACTAATCTCTAGATCCACGTTTTTGGCCCAGAATAAGTACTGATGTAATGTCTACAAAATAGACAGTGCCTTGACCTCACCAGACCAGTGCTAAATAGATCAGATGAAACAAAGCAATAAAGCAATTTCTAAAATAATCTACTTGTGCTAGCAACCAGTTTACCAGTGCTTCAATACTTCAAACACTGAACTACAGGATAACTACCTATAGGTGGTACTAGACCAAGTGTTCCCTCTAAATGAGAACTAATTTGTATATCCCTCCCAGGGAGCACTGCCTGTAAGATTACCTACACCAGCTAGATCACCAAGGAGAATCACTAGAAGTCAAGATTAAGGGTAGCTTTACACATACGGGATCCGCAGCAGACTTAATGGTGTGGATCCGCAGCAGATTTGATGGTGCGGATCCGCAGCAGATTTGACTAAATAACTAAACTTAGAATTAAATCTGCTGTGGATCCTGTACATGTGAACGCAACCTTAAGAGGGTTTTCAGGCAAAATTTATTGATGATCTGTTCTCAAGTAATGGTGCGTTCACACAGGCAGATTTATCTGACCGATTTTTGAAGCCAAAGCCAGGAACAGACCATAAACAGGGAACGGGTCATAAAGGAAAGACTGAGATTTCTCCTAATTTCAAATCCGATCCTGGCTTTGGCTTCCAAAATCTGTCAGATAAATCTGCCTGTGTAAATGCACCATTAAAGGCATCAATATAAGATGGGTGGGTCGTCCATACCTGGCATGCCCATTGATCAGCTGCTTACCAGAGCTGTGGCACAGGTATACTCTAAGAAACAGACAGCTCTGTACAATGTATAGTGGCCAAGCTGAGTTACTGCAGCTCATACCTCATCCTTAAGTAATGAGCAGTGCTGTGTATCAGGTGTTGGGAACCCACTGATCTGATATTGATGACATATCTTTTAAATTTTGCCTAAAAAAAATCTTTAAACTAAAGATAAGTACTTCCATTACACTGCAGTACAACATTTTCAAGGTAAGACCCTTTTATTAAACAGGGCAATTCCCATATACAAGCTCTCCACATTAAAGAATAACAAATCCCCAGAAAACTACTGCACAATGCACTCCAAAACCTGCTTGTTCTTTGTTTTTTATTATTCCCCACTGGGAAATAGCAACAGAGATAATTTTGTTAACCTCATATATGACTTATCACCCCCCATCTGTAATACTATTTATACTGGGCTTGTGCTCTTCTCTCTCAGCAATGTGGGAAGCTACTTGGCATCCTGCTATGACTAATCCATTAGGTTATAGTATTAGCTTTACCTGTAAAGGGCCTATTACACGGGTCTCTCAGCGCTCGTTTGCTCCTCGCTCCCGGCTGCCGCTATTCAACGCGGCTGCAGCGAGCGGATGAGTGTGGGAGGGGGGGCGGCAGTGAGCTGCGGGGGGGGGGGGGGGGGGGCTGCCCGGGTGATTGCTGATCGCCCAGGCAGCCCATAGGATATAGCAGCGTCTGCTGCCGACGCTCCTATTTAACGGAGCGACGGCAGCAGATCGCTGCTATATCAGTCGCTTGTTTTTCAACATGTTGAAAAACATGCGACTGCAACGATCAGCCGACATGAACGATGTCGGCTGATCGTTGCACTCTATTCCACGGGATGATTATCGTCCGTATTCGGACGATAATCGTTCTGTGGAATAGGGCCTTAAGGCTAGGTTCATACTGTGTTTTTACTGTCCATTCAACATGTAAGTTTGAAGAGGAAAAAACTGATAGTGTTGTAAGCCATACTGCAGTATCCATTTTCCATTGACTTCCGTTATTTAAAAAAAAAAAAAAAAAAAGGATCAAAACTACTTGATCACATCTTTCGGTACATTAAAATTAAATGTGCAGAAGCAGATACAATAAAACAGAAAACAGATGCAAAGACAAATTGCGAACCTGGCCTTATACTTGAAATTAGACATCTAACAATCTCTTTGAAGCTGTGTTCACGCTCCCATAAGAGGCTTCTTCAGAGATTGTGCCACATTTGACAGGAATAATGCAGCACACAGCACTTTCCTTCCCATCAAAACAGACACTACTGTAGATTAGGATGCTGCCAGCACCTGTTGTGTGATAGACCCTGCACAGTGCTGTCACTTCTGTTAATGATATAAGCTGCAGGTATGTGTTCATAGCTCTATTATATGGCCTGACCTTATGCTGGAAATCACTGCCAATCTCTTAGACCCGTGCTAATCTGCAGAGGCTTTACATGGCTTAAAGGGGTTATCCAGCGCTACAAAAACATGGCCACTTTCCCCCTACTGTTGTCTCCAGTTTGGGTAGGGTTTTGAAACTCAGTTCCATTGAAGTAAATGGAGCTTAATTGCAAACCACACCTGAACTGGAGACAACAGTAGGGGGAAAAGTGGCCATGTTTTTGTAGCGCTGGATAACCCCTTTAAGCATTGAGCAGTGGGTGCTGCACTAACAATCACTGGATTGTGGGTGGCCCTTTGCAGTCGCAGTGGATGCAAACTCCCTATTAGACAGGGAGCTATCCTGCTGCTGATTTTTTGACGGGTCAAAATGACACAGTCAGTCAAGGAATGATATTTGTTTATTCATTTGCAGATCTCTATCTCCTTTGTGCCGGCCTTTCCAATATCCACAGAGGGGCGGAGTTACAGTGGTGATGTGGGCGGGCTAAACAATGCTGCAGCTGAAAAGCCCCACCCAGCTAAAAGATCACTTTTTACTGGTACAATATGATATAAAATTAGGGCGGGTTCACACGCGCTTTTCCGCCGGCTCCATAGACACCATTCTATGGGCCGGCGTATTCCGCGATTCGCTAAAAGAAGTGACATGACACTTCTTTCAGCGTATAGCGGAATACGCCGGCCCATAGAATGGTGTCTATGGGGCCAGCGGAAAGGCGCCCAGATGTGCGGGCGGACAGCTGACGGAATTCCGCGGACACTGTCCGCGAGAATTCCGTAGTGTGAACCCGCCCTTAGGTATGAAAACTGCAAAATGTACCCTTTATACCTGTGTAGAGAAGTCATAATGCAAAAAGGGTCTAACAGTGTCACTTTTAACTCTGTTATGTGCCTTAATTCTCTCCTGGATGGGACAGTTTCTGCAGAGCAGCAGGATACATTATCCTGATGAAACAGGTCACTGCCATTAGGAGATACCCCTAGTATGAAGGGTGTAGATGCAACAATGTTTAGGTAGGTGATAAGGGACACAGAAATATCTACATTAATGTCAGGTTCCCAGCAGAACATTGCCCAGGGCTTTCCAGTGCCTCTTACAGCTTCCTGGAGCCAAATCCTTCTCAGGTAAGCACACACAGCCATCCAGATGATGTAAGACAAAAGATAATTCATCAGACCCGGTAACCTTCTTCGATTGTTCCAGTTCTGATGCTCATTTTCCCAATGCAGACTCTTGCTGAGGTGGACAGGATTCAGCATGGGCACTATGATGGTCTGTGGCTACACATCCCCATGGCTGGTGGGCAGAGGGAGCTGGTGGTCATGAATAACTAGGACTACTGAGCACACACGCTTAATGGAGAGGACAGTGTTAGGGTCTATTTACACAGAAAGATTATCTGACAGATTATCTGCCAAAGATTTGAAGCCAAAGCCAGAAAGACTATAAACAGAGATTAGATCATAAAGGAAAGCCTGAGATTTCTCTTCTTTTCAAATTCATTCCTGGCTTTGGCTTCAGATCTTTGGCAGATAATCTGTCAGATAATCTTTCTGTGTAAATGGACCCTTATACTCCCTGTTATTTAGGAAGATATCTTTGAATCAGCTGCACAGGACAATGTAAGGGATACATCATTCTTTTTAGCCATTCTCCTAATATGCAGGAGAATGGGCTTCATGTCATGCCACTCCCTCTGCCCTCTGGCTGATTGACCGTTGTCTGCCTATATACATATATATCCACACACACAGTGCAGACAGAAAACCGCCAATCAGAGTCTGGTGGGCAGAAGGAACTGGTGCTAACAAATACTAAGGTCTACAAAGCACAGGCACATAATGGAGAAGACTAGTATGCGGTGCTAACTGTCCTTGTTATTCAGAAGGAAATCTCCGAATCAGCTCCACGGAACAATGCTAGTCATTGTGCTCAGCTTCTGTCACTAGTTTATGCTACCCTTAGGGAAGCATATACCTACTGACAAAGTCTCTATAATGTTATTCTCTTCACTAGTCAGTAGTTTTATTTTCATGCCTGACTGGTGTACAAAGTGCAACTGAGAACATGACAAAATTGTCATCCATGCTGGGCAACAGCTGACCGCATGGTATAAATTGATTTTGCATAAGGAAACTGCAGTTTAGGTAAACTAATGATACTTGGAATCTTGATTGGTATAAACTTCCACAACACACACATTCACAAACACTATACTCCTTATAAATAGATTATAAGCATCCATTGCTATGCCTATCTCAAAGCAAAACAATCTAGAAATCATGAGTAGTAGGAAAGCCACTATACCATATCTAGATGGTTTTTGCATGGAGAAAGATAACTGCAATCCAGATCCTAGAAGAAGGGGAGATAATGGTATGATTTATACATTCGCTTAGAACCAGTCATTTGCATTAATTGTTGGCAAGATAACGGAGCTATGACTACTGGAAGACGGATATCAGTGCACATACAATGTGCTTCTGCGGGAATGGCATCTTATGATGCACACAGGACGTGCTTGGATGAGTAGAAAATGCCGACCAAGTTATTAAGATGCCAATAAGTTCCTGAATGGATGCCACATCTGGAAATGCTTTGTAACAATTAAAGAAGACAATGCTGCCTGGGAACCCTTAATCTAAGCAAATTCTGAATACTGCCAAACATTACCCAACTACTGGGATACTCCGCCAGCAACGTAACTAAAGAAAAAAAAAAGACCAGGACTACGGTAGTGAGAATGTGATACAACATCTGCTCTCACACACTCGCCTCCTACACTTACAGCTGGATCTGGCAAGGAAGGTGTTAAAGACGACGCCAGGTCACCTACACCAAGTAAATGAAGCAGCCCTTTCCCTGCTATGAACTGCTCAATAAAGAGAATATGGTCAATGAAGCAGACTTCAAAGTGGCTTCTGCTTTCCAAAGAACTTCCACAGGATGTTTTATATTTGCAATTCTTAATATTTTGGCCGACTCTTCCAGTAGCTATGAGGTAACAACAGGGCTCTTTTTTTCTCTCCCCACTTGAACCAGGGAGGTATGGCAAAATGCTATTTCTGTAACAGCTTTGAAGATAAAGCGCTGGCTACAGCACAAATAAAATAGGGCCTATTGGGAGCCAAAGCCACAGGCCTGCATGGTTTGTTGCAGATGTACAGCAAGTATTGATTTACAAGGTTAGGAGAAATTTTAAAGCCAGCTTATGGAGCAGAAATCATATAGGCATGAGCTTTGTAGATC
Source organism: Dendropsophus ebraccatus (assembly GCF_027789765.1). Classification (NCBI taxonomy): domain Eukaryota; kingdom Metazoa; phylum Chordata; class Amphibia; order Anura; family Hylidae; genus Dendropsophus; species Dendropsophus ebraccatus. The sequence continues at coordinate 61,372,266 of NC_091460.1, read as the reverse complement.
AGGCGCTGACATGTACACAGACTTGAAAGCTTCCCTGTTAAACGCATTCAATATGTTTAATTGCTCCAATGCATCTAAAACGAAAGCACTGCAAAACTGTAAAAATGTCCCGTCGTTTTGTGTACAGTTCCTACGCTGTCATGGTAATGGAAAAATCTTTAAAGTAACACTGTCACCCCTTTATGCATTCTGACATCTCTACACAGGTGTAAAGGGTAAATTTAGTGGTTTTCACACCTTATTTTATATCATACGTCATGGTGCTTGTTCAAGTAAAAAGTGATCTTTTATGAACTGCAGATTGTGTTAAGTGGGCGGGGCCTCGCGGCATTAGCACCACTTAACACCGCCCACAATGGCAACATTGGGCCCCACCCCCTCGCCAGCCATTGGAACAGGCTGGTCTAAAGGTCTAGGCCCCACCCCCTCTAGGTTGGCCCACCAATGGGGCGGGGCCAACTGTGGCATTGTGGGTGGGGCTAAGTGGCGCTAATGCTGTGAGGCCCCGCCCACTTAACACAATCTGCAGTTCATAAAAGATCACTTTTTACTTGAACAAGCACCATGACGTATGATATAAAATAAGGTGTGAAAACTGCAAAATTCACCCTTTACACCTGTGTAGAGATGTCAGAATGCACAAAAGGGGGTGACAGTGTCACTTTAAGCTCGCATCTGCAGTAACTTTACCTTCCATCTGCCACCTACTACTTACTTAGAGTATATTCATAGATAGCAGATTTGTTGCAAAAACATCTATGAATGTCACATTCCAGTGAATGAGAATTGCAAAGATCCATGCACGTGATACAGAAACATCTCCATTCAGATGTATAGTATGGGAAAGTCAGTCGCACCAATTGTTGCAACAAATTTAACTCTTACTGCCAAATTTTAAGAAGTTGCATAAGATCAGAAAAACCTGGCTGTCTCTCTCTCTTTTTTTTTTTTTTTAACTGTTTATTTATATAGCGCACACAGATTCGGCAGCGCTTCATCTATCTGTATGTTTTTGGGTGTGGGAGGAAACCGGAGTACCCGGAGGAAACCCACGCAAACGCGGAGAGAACATACAAACTCTTTGCAGATGTTGCCCTTGGTGGGTTTTGAACCCAGGACCCCAACGCTGCAAGGCTACAGTGCTAACCACTGAGCCACCGTGCTACCCCAAAAATAGCGCTATACCTGTCCAAAGACTATACCTGGTACTGCAGACTGAGCTGTATAAGATACAAACAGAACAGTTTTGGCGTGGGTTTTGGACAAAAGCAGACAGGTTCTTCTATTCATTGACAACTCTTACTAATTTAGAAATAAGTCAAGTACAGATAAAATAGACTAGAATTGTACAACCAGCCTACTGGGGTTTACTTGTAGTCTGTAACTACGGAAACTCATAACTAATAGGTACATACTGTACTAACTGCATTCTATCTATAAAAATCCCCCTTCAATGTCTCTCCTAAGGTCAAGGAACTTGATACTTTGTTTTAAAGACAGAATGGAAAACATAGCCTTGCATAAACTGGTAAGAAAAATAGGAATAGATGTAAAAGAGGTAAACTATGCAGTATTAAGAGCCAGAACATAAAAATGCTCTGTAAGAAAGACTCTGGCAGACCAAGCAGGCCCATGTTTTACAGGGATAACTATTTTTCTTGAATTGTGGTCATGTCCCCTTACATTTGACTACCCAATAGTGGCTTCCTTGGCAATAATTTAGGGCCCTATTACACCAACAGATTATCTGAAAAATTTTTGCAACCAAAGCCAGGAACGGACTATAAACAGAGAACAGGTGAGACTAGAAAGACTAGATCTCTCCTCTTTTAAAATCCATTTCTGGGTTTGGCAGTAAAAATCTGTCAGATATCTGTTGGTGTAATAGTGCTCTTTGTGAGTTACAGATTGTGAGCCTTAATGGGGACAGGGACGTATATGAATAAGCAGCTATGTAAGGCACTACAGAATAAGTTAGCGCTATATAACTAAAGGAATTATTACAGTGAGAACATAATTTAAAATGGGGGTTGTCTTTTGAAAAAAAAAAACAACCCTATTTCTATATATCGGAAAAATTCCATTCAGTAATGTATACAGTGATAACCTCGCATGTGAAAATGTGGAGTAAAATATAAACATGATAAAGACATGCCTAATTTTATCCACAATGACTATTCAGAGGACAGCAATATGGGAAATTATTTTGGAAGAGAGATGGTTTAGAAGAGTTTTGAAAATGTCACCACACTCCTAGATAACTTGTGTAGAGAGATGCATCCTGTACATCTAATTTGGAAACTTAGCAAAAATCCTTAAAAATGGGCATTCCCATCTGCTGTTGTTATTCAAGGTGATGAGTGGGTGACTGACCACTGGAGCCCCCACCAATCCCAAAAACTGTCCATAGAATAAATGATGCATAACACGTGTGCACGACAAGAGCTCAGCAATGTTCAGCTGCCTCATAAAAAAGAAATGGAGCACTGGACGAGCATGTAGGGTGTGTTCATTCCTGGGCAATTTATTCCCTGTTCCTTGGAACGTGGGCAACCCCAGCGGTCTGAAACCCACCAATCAGCTTACATCCCCTATCCTATAGCTAGAGGATAACAACTTGAGATGGGGAATATATAATGAAAAAAAAGCAAGCTGAACAAATAGGAACATGAAAAATTGCTTCCAAACTTACCTGGAGGGGGTATAAGAGGAGGGGCAGTACTGACATTTGGAGGAGGTGGAAATAACGGAGGTGGTGGGAGATGTGTCGGGGGTGCGCCAGGAGGGAAAAATGGTGGTGGTGGCTTGATAAAATTATTATCCACCTCTGAAGGAGACTGTTCTGTGACTACCTAAAATATAAAATCATATATATAAAAGATTAAAAAACAAACCCTTCAATAGATGACATTTGTTAGTTTTTTTTAACCCAACAATCCCCTCAGCCAAAATCTTCCTTATTTAAAAGGGTTTTTGAAGACAATGAAAGTGACACCCTTATGCTTAGGGGGTCCAACTCCTGACTCCTGGGAACACCACCTCAGTGCCACTCTGTATTAGCTGTGCCTGGGGGTGCAGTTTTGTCCTATCAACTTAAATGAGAAAGTGTTGCAGAGAGCTTCAGTTCCTGGCACAGTCAATACAATATCTATGGCACTGTAGCTGAAAAATAGTTAGAGAGGTTACAAAATTAAACATTATCCCATATCCAACAGTTAGGACCCCTCCCAATCAGAAGACTAGTAAAGGATTGAAATGAGTCAAGCAAAGAGCAGAACACACCGCCATGTGCAGCCAGTGCTCCATTCATTGTGTATGGAGCTTCTGAACAGTGCTCGAAACGGATATCTCCTGGCATATACATTGAACATACACTTCAAAATACCATGCAGATCTACCCTCACTTGTCTGAGAACAACCACAATGCTTTAGTGTGGACGTTTAGGGGATTATTGGCTACTGTGCCAATGGAATCTGCTTTGTCAGTAGAGCCCCAGCACAAAGCACACAAAGCTCCTTGTACTTCTACCATCAAAATGTACTGCAACCCGACAAAGAACGGAGGTCATTTAACTTGAGGCAAAAGCTGGAAAAGTGCCAGAAGAAACACTTTCTGCAGTATCAAAATTCACAAATGCCAGCAGTTCTCTTCCCTCTCTCTAAGGTATTTAAGTATACCACATTTACAAAAGGAAATCCTCATGCAGGGGGAGGTTTACATATCAGGAACAATTTCCTACTTTCCTGTGATCCCTGCAACAAATCACATTTTTTTTTTAATAAAACAAACAAGTAACATGCATGTATTATTAAATCTTCATTTCCAGTTAACCTGTCAAATAGCTAGAAGCCTAATTAGATAATCTCTGAGCTGGCAGGGGAGAAAATAACAATCATTGCTAAATCCCTATTCCACGGAACGATTATCGTTCATAAACTTGCTCCAACGACCGCTCGTTACCGATCACTAAACTTTTTTTTTAGCGAACGATAACATAACACACGTGGGAACGTGAACAATATATGTAGTGTAACGATTATTTTGCGGTCGTTACATGTTCGTTTAAAACGTTCGCCGGGGTGATCATGACCATACGACACACCTACTTTTTTTAAACCTTTTTACGAACGACTGAAAGATTTCTAATTTTACGAACCGATTAGCGAATTATGTTTCAAAGACCAACGTTTTTTTTTCGACAAGCTGAAAAAAAATTTTGAACGACAATATAACGATTTCGCCTTTGCCTACAATGCGCTGCCTGACCAGCTCTGGGACCCCTGCCGCAACGCATTTTCCCCCCAAGTTGTGATGGGGAAATACCCGTCCCGGCTGATGGACAAGCCGCTCAGCCAGTGACTGAAGTGGTGCCCCGCCTCAATCACTGACTGGCTGAGCAGGCTGTCCATCAGCCGGGTCATGATGTTGGCTGATAGATAGCCCAGAGCAGTAATCCAGTGCTGGAGAGGCACGGGGAGAGGTAAGTGAAGATGCCTTTACACAGAAAGATTTTATCTGACAGCTTTTTCAAGCCAAAGCAAAATATAAACAGAACAGGTCATAAAGGAAAGACTGAGATTTCTCCTCTTTTCAAATCCATTCCTGGCTTTAAGATAAATCTCTCGGTGTAAACACACTATTAGTATTGTTTGTTATCTCCCCCACCCCACCCCGACAGTAAAGGCCCTATTCCACGGAACCGTGGAATAGAAGGCAACGATCAGCCGACATCATTCATGTCGGCTGATTGTTTTGTGGTTTTTCTTTCAAACATGTTGAAAGACAAACGATTCATACAGCAACAATCTGCTGCCGTTGCCCTGTGGAATAGGAGCGGCGGCAGCAGACCGCTGCTGTATGCTATGGGCTGCCCGGACCATCAAGCGATCACCCGGGCAGCCCCGCCCCTCCTCAACACACCCGCTCGCTGCTGTCGCGTGGAATAGCGGCAGCAGCGAGCGGAGAACAAGGAGCAAACGTGCGCTAATAGCACTCGTTTGCTACTCTCAGTCGGCCAGTGGAATAGGGGCTTTAGAAAAGAAATCCATGTGACCAACCTTTCCATTTTTTATATGAACTGGTGACAGATTTGTATATTACCTTGATTTAAAGAGAAACTAACAGTAGGTTAGAAGGCTTTGATCTGCTGTTATGTTTCCATTTTGCACATGAAAAGTCTGAGAATGAAGGTAATTTTCTTATGTTAAATCTTCAGTTTTATGCCAATAAGTTACCACCTTTCGACAAAACCACCAGTGGTAATCTAAATCTCTGTTTGTGTCTTCACATCTTACACTTACACTTTTGACTATTATTTCTTTTCCACTTCACCATATCTTTTATTGAATAATATAATCGATGATTTACAAAAAACTGTGTCACCTTATTTGAACTATTTGTGATATGATCCCTTGCAGATTTATACACTTCCTCCCAAAATTCCGGCTCTTTAACCCCTAGCGTATTTTCCCATTTTTCTTGTGATTTCATTGTTTCAAGTTTGTGATTTCATTGTTTCAAGTTTCCCATCTTCTAGTGTCCCCAATATTTTATACATTTTTGTGACTCTCCCTGTAGCCTTACCATCCATTTGAATGACTTGTGTAAACACTTTGGAGCTCATCACCCGCCATTTATTTACATTTGTTACTGTTCTTACTGACATATATAACTGGAGGTATCTTAATTTACACAGCTTCTTATCAATGGACCTGCATACATAGATCTTCATATTTATTTAAAGAGGACCTGTCACCCCCCGTGCCAGGGGGCTCCCGACCCCCTGTTAGATCCCCCTATACTCACGTGATCCCGCTGGGTCCCGCTTCCTGAGCCGGTCGGGTCACGGAGATATCAGTGCCCGAAGCCCGGCGCGCGCGCTAAAACATGAGTTCGATGCCCATAGAGAATGACGGAGCATCGGACTCCCCATTCATTCTCTATGGGCATCTGACTTTGCTGTCAGCGTGCGCGCGCCGGGCTTCGGGCGCTGATATCTCCGTGACCCGACAGGCTCAGGAAGTGAGTATAGGGGGATCTAACAGGGGGTCAGGAGCCTGTCACCCCGGCACGGGGGGTGACAGGTGTCCTTTAAGACTGTAAAAAACTGGTCCACATAACTGATACCCCTATGTAGCCAATATTTCGGGTCTACTAACGCCTCCAATTCTGGATAGTGATTGTTTCGAAACAGAGGTGTAAAATTAAGAGCCCCAACTACCCCTTCTCCTTTTTTCACAAAACACCATGCATTTAACAGCATCCTCTGTATGGAGTATTTAGGGTACCCTGACAACTTTCATTTCCAGTACCTCAAATATATTGCCAGCTGCTCCCTTCTGTTCTTCCACCCAATTTGCCAGTACCTGCACCTCTTTCCATTTAGTCAACCATGTTTTAGTGAACCATATTTTTTTAGTTATGACAAAGTTTTTTGAGTTAAAGGTTGAAAAAGAATATGAGTGTGCAATATTGGGGGTGATGGAGGTGGAACTAACACCTAAAATTAAAAAAGGAATCATATATAAATTGTTCTTTGTTGCACGGTTAGTGATTGTGAGAAATTGGATTTCGCCAAAGGCCCCAACAGAAGCAGAGTGGAAGGAAGTAGCAAGCACTATGCTGGGATATGAGCTGTGGCATCAAAGGGGAAAGCGGGGGTACAATAATGTGAATAAATGTGTACAAGGATGGAAGCAATCATGGAGAAATGACGGTTAGTAAAAGCGTTCTTCGAATATACGGAAAAACAGGAGTTACTCACCGGGTAATGATGTTTCCTCGAGTACATGACAGCACCACGGAGAGAGGGACCCCGCCCCCTGGGACAGGAAACCTGAAGTATAAAAGGATTAGGCCCTCCTCTCAACCTCAGTGAGTATTCCAGAGACCGGAGAGAGCCATGATTAGTATCAGGACTGTTTAATCTTTAAGAAGCACCATCACCAATAACAATACTATATTTTTTTTTTTTTTTTTTGCACACCCAAGTGAAACACAGTGAAGGAACCAAAAAGGGTGGGTAGTAATGGTGCTGTCATGTACTCGAGGAAACATCATTACCCGGTGAGTAACTCCTGTTTTCCCCCTCGACATGACAGCACCACGGAGAGAATACCAGAGATGAAAGATAGACTAGGGAGGGACTATAGCCAGTAAGACCTTACGCCCAAAGGCCACACCAGAGGAATCAGAAAGATCCAACCTATAGTGTCGGAAAAAAGTGTGCGGTGAGGACCAAACCGCCGCCCTGCAGATCTGAGAGATGGAAGCATCACTTCTTTCCGCCCAAGAGGTAGCAACAGCTCGGGTGGAATGGGCTCTGAGCCTAAGGGGAGGAGAAAGACCAGCAGAAGAGTAAGAAGAGCAAATACCCTGCCTTATCCATCTGGCTATAGAACTACTACTAGCCTTACACCCCTTATTGGGCCCTGAAAATTGCACCAATAAAGACCTAGATTTCCTAAACTGTTTTGTTACTTCTAAGTATTGCAGTACAGAACGTCTCACATCTAGACAATGGAACTCCCTCTCCTTCTCATTGGCTGGTTTGTCACAAAAAGAGGGTAACACTATCTCTTGAGAGCAATGAAATTCTGACACCACTTTAGGCAAGAAAGCAGGATCTGGTTTGAAAATAATTCTATCAGACAAAATCTTGGTGTACGGTTCACTGCATGAAAGGCTCGCCAACTCCCCCACCCGTCTGGCCGATGTTATCGCTACCAGGAAGGCGGTCTTAAGTGTAAGATTTTTTAAGGATATATTAGACAAAGGCTCAAAAGGGGCATCTGTAAGACTCTTTAAGACTAGGGTAAGGTCCCAAGGAGGAACCGATGGTGATAATCTTGGCGAGAGTCTGGCTGCTGCTCTAAAGAATCTTACCACCCAAGGATGAGTGGCGATCTGTTGGTTATATAAGGCTCCTAAGGCCGAGGCGTGCACTTTCAAGGTGGCTGGCTTAAGGCCCTTGGCTAAACCCTTCTGTAGGAAGTCTAGGATCTGTGCTATGTTAGGAGAATGAAGATCAACCTTTTTGGCTCCCAAAAAAGAAAAATATGTTTTCCATATTCTAAAATAGATGTTTAGGGTTGTAGGCTTCCTGCTCCGCTGTAAGGTAGATATGACCTCGTCCGAGAGTCCATGACTTCTAAGAACTAGCCTTTCAAAAGCCAGGCCGTCAGGTGCAGTTGTTTCGTATCTTGATGAAAAATCGGTCCCTGAGAGAGTAAATCCGGACGGTCCGGTAAGACCCAAGGGTCTGTCACTGACATTGACCTGAGACCTGAGAACCAAGCTCTGCGAGGCCAGAAGGGAGCTATGAGAATTACTCGAGCCTTCTCCTGCCTGATCTTTTTTAGCACTCGGGGAATTAAGGCTAGTGGAGGAAAAGCGTACATCAGACTCCACTGCCAGGCCTGGCTTAGAGCGTCTACACCTAGGGGCCGGTCCGCTGGGGACAAGGAAAGAAACTGTCTCACCTGTCTGTTTCCCCTGGTTGCGAACAGGTCTATGACCGGTCTCCCCCAAAGATCCGTGATCATCTGAAAGACAGAAGGATTCAGGCGCCATTCCCCCTGTAGAAGCTGATGTCTGCTGAGAAAATCCGCTCTTATATTCAGAACCCCCTTCAGATGGACTGCTGACAGACTCAAAAGGTTGCGTTCTGCAAAAGAAAATATGTGATAAGACAAGTCCAATAACAGAGGGCTTCTAGTGGTACCCTGTCTATTGATAACTGAGACTGCTGTGGAATTATCTGAAAAAATCTTAACATTAGAGCCACCAATGTGAGACTCTGCCACTGTTAGTGCAAAATAAATGGCCGCTAATTCCTTAAAATTAGAAGATCTAACGATGAATACATCGTCCCAGGTGCCTTGAAAATTGTATCGGTCGGTGTGTGCACCCCAACCTGATGGGCTGGCGTCTGTAGTTATCACTTTTGGAGAATCAATAGTCCAACTAAGACCCCGCAGGAGATTAGATTTAGATAGCCACCAGGAAAAACTCTCTAATGTCGTTTTGGACAGTGAGATTTTCCTGTCAAGACCCTTGGGAGATCCATCCCAGGCCTCGAGGAGCTGAGCCTGCAAAGGTCTAGAGTGAGTCTGAGCCCATGGGACTGCTGGAATGGTAGCTGTGAATAGTCCCAGCAGAGACATACCCTTCCTTATAGATGTCACTGGGTTTCTGAGAAGAAGCTGCGTTAATTTTTGTAGCTTTTCTATCTTCTCTTCGGGCAGGAACGACCTTTGTGTCAATGAGTCCAGAGTGATCCCAAGAAAGAGCTTTTTTCTCTCCGGCACCATAGAGGATTTCTCGAGATTTACCATCCAGCCGAGCTTCTTTAGGATGGATAGCGTTCTTCCCAACATTATCAGAAGTTTTTCTTCCGTTTCTGCTACCAAAAGAAAATCGTCTAAATATGGAATAAAGATGCCCTCTTCCTCTCTTATGTGGGCTGCCATTTCCGACACTATCTTGGTGAAGACTCGAGGAGCGATGGAAATGCCGAAGGGCAGCGCCTGAAACTGTAGGTGGACCAGAGAGTCGTCTATCCAGATTGCCAGCCTTAGGTATCTTTGAAAGTCCTTGTGGATCGGGATGTGTAGGTAGGCGTCCCTGAGATCTATCGAAGCCATGAAACAACCTGGAAAGAGCAGGTTTACTGTACTCTTTATGGTCTCCATTTTGAATCTCTGATACCGTAGGTACTGGTTTAAAGGCTTGAGATTTATGATGACTCTGTAGCTCTCGTCCGCTTTTTTCACCAGAAATAAGGTTGAGTAGAACCCCTGATTTTTCTCCGATTCTGGTACCGGAACAAGCACATTCTTTTCTAGGAGAGACTTGACTTCTGTTTCTAAAGCTTCTTGACGACCTCTGGTTATGACGAACCGAGTGGGAGGTCGGGATACGAAATCTAAGCGAACGCCATCTTGAATACACCGCATTACCCAAGTGCTGCCGCAGATTTTCTGCCATTCTTGTGCGAAATGACGCAACCTGCCTCCCACCCGTGGCCTGGCGTCATTGTGTAGCGGATTTTTTGGAAGGATCGGACTTCTGTGAGAACATATATCCCCTGGATCTGTTGTAGCCTCTTCCTCGAGTAGACTTGTCTGTGTTCTTTCTCTGAAACTTTTCCTTTCCTTGCCCACGAAAGGACTGGAATCGTTTCGATTGGTAGGAGATAGGAAAACCCTTCTTTCTATCCGCGGCTTTAGCGAGTAAGTCATCCAGATATGATCCAAATATATATTCACCCTCACAGGGGATGGTGCATAATTTTGCCTTAGCAACTGCATCACCCGACCAATTCTTTAGCCACAAGGCTCTACGAGCCGAGTTGGATTGGGCTGCCGAGCGAGCAGAAAATCTGAGTGCATCGGTAGAAGCATCAGCTAAAAAAGATGCAGATTTTTTAAGGAGAGGCAATGCTGTTGTAAATTTATCCTTGAAATCGTCTGATTGGAGGTCCTCTTCCAACTGAGAGAGCCAGACCATCATTGATCTTGCTACACAAGTACCTGCAATGCTAGGTTTGAAACCACCTGTTGCTGCCTCCCAGGTTTTTTTAAGGAATCCTTCTGCTTTCTTATCCATGGGTTCCTTGAGTACTCCTATATCGTCAAAGGGTAATGAATCCTTGCGTGATATTTTGGAAATAGAAACATCAATCTTTGGAGCTCTATCCCAGGCTGGATTTTCTGACTCGTCAAAGGGGTATTTCCTCTTAACCGCTCGAGGTACAAATCCTTTTTTCCCCGGCCTGTTCCATTCCCTTTGTATAAGGGCTGACACATTCTTATGCACAGGGAAGACCTTCCTCTTTTTCTCTTCCAAACCACCAAACATTATGTCCTGTATGGACTTCGGCTCCTTAGGATCCTCAATGTTCATTGTGGAGCGCACTTCTTTAACCAGGGTACATACATCATCTAAAGAAAATAAAGATCTGATTCCAACATCTGTGTCAGATTCCTCAGCCCCTTCTGCTTCCTCCTCATTAGCTGCCCCCTCCTCGTGGTCAGGAATGGAAATAGTGGAAACTCCTTGAGATGGCCCTGGGGTACATACTGGAGTTGCAATAGTAGTGCTTCCAGAAGAACTCTGCATTCCCGTAATCATGTCCTTAACTGATGATAGAATAGACTCTAAGGAGGGAACCTGAGCAGCAACTAATTTATTAATACAATCCTCACACGTTGGTTTTTCATAACTTGAACTAAGACGTCCTTTACAAACTCTACATTCTTTATGTTTATGGGGAGTCTTAGCTTTCCTGGAAGATTCCTACACATGAAAACAAAAAAAACAAACTTTTAGGCTTAGGGCCTGCAGTATTCCATCATCTTACCACCCCTACCAGGGGAGAAGAGAGTCAGTACCCGGGAGGAGGCAGGAGCACCAGAAGAATCCTTCCTTGCCTCGCTGCTGGAACTCATGGCTGCATCCGCTGTGAGTCTGCCGGCCGATCTCCCCACAGCGCACGCTTTATCCGGCGTCCTACGTCATCTCCATGCGCCGCGGAACTCCCCGCCACATAACTATGCGACGTAACCGGAAGTCCCACGCGCCGGACCGGAAGTGACCTAACGTGGAACGCATGCTCCGGCCGGGCCCTGTCTCGGCGGCAGTCTGCCGGAGACCTCTCCCCCCCTCTCCGCTGCCACTGGCAGACTCTGAGGGTTCCGGTCCGGCCCAACCGCTCTCGGACGCAGGTTGTGTGGAGAGGTCGGGCTTAACGGTGCTACACCGACACCTCCAAAAGAGTCTTCCTCTGGCCATCCCAACCGGAAAGCCGCAGCAGGTGAGAAAACTCCGGCCCTTTAATCCAGAGAGACCTACACCGAGCCTCCCAACTCCAGGCTTCCCGTAGGGACAGGAAACCACACTGAGGTTGAGAGGAGGGCCTAATCCTTTTATACTTCAGGTTTCCTGTCCCAGGGGGCGGGGTCCCTCTCTCCGTGGTGCTGTCATGTCGAGGGGGAAACTATCAAGATGTTGTTGGGGGTTTTTTTGTTTGTTTTTTTTCTTTACCCCCGCCATGGTGTCCAAGGGGGTGGGGGGTGGGGTATAGTTAACAGAATTGCGCAGCCCATACTAAACCCGATAAAGGATTCTTGTCTAGGAAAGGACCAAATGTTATTGAACTAAGACCATCGATGAATATATGTTATATTTGTAACTGGAGAAGGAAGAACCAGGGTGGCTTGTTAACCTTATATTGATAGTGGGTGAAAGGATGGGTTGTAGGTGGGGCCGTGGGGCCGGACACAATCGGGAAAGAGGTAAAGGTAAATGAGGGATTATAAGATTGAGTGATTGCCTCGGCTGTTTTTAAGGCCGGCTCTGCTCTTCTTTAAGTCCCAGCAGTAAAATTAGAGATATTTATTTATTTTATATTTATTGTGTGTGTGTGTGTGTGTGTGTGTGTGTGTGTGTGTGTGTGTGTGTGTGTGTGTGTGTATATATATATATATATATATATATATATATATATATATATATATATATATATATATATATATATATATATATATATATATATTATTTAGTTATTATTGTTATTTCTTTTTTATTTTACCTATTTATTTATTTTATAACACCTAAGGTGTGTAGGGATGATTTGGAATGGAAGCTGACCGGGGGACCATAATTTATCATGATAAATGGTGGATGAGGCCCTTCCGGGAGCTTAGTAGAGTGTATGGAGCATAGGTGGTCTGCCTGAGTGGGCTTGCCTGTGCTCCAGAAAGGAATGGCTGGCTGGGAAGGGTTCTGCTGGGCAGAATGGCTCCAGAGAAGGGGCGGTTCGGCCAAAGAGGGTACCCTGAATGGATGGAATTACCAGGTGGATAAAGAACAGAAGTATCTCTCTGTAATTTGTAATTTAGTTTTTTTTTTCCCTCTTCTTCTGGGGGTGAGACATACGCAAGGGGAGCGGAATTCTGCTGAGGGACAACAGAGACTGCTGGCTTAGAGTTAACTTAACAAATTTTAAATTAAGCTAGCTTGTTGTGCTCTCCCGGCGGTGTCTGGATTCTGCGGTTAGTATAGGAAGATATAGTGGTGGTGTTAGTAAACGGGGATATAGTGATGCTAAGGGGAAGAGTTTAGATGTTTAAAAATTGGATAGTACCTGGTAAAGGGATGGATTGAGCCCCCTGGTGAAATCCCCGCCGGAGCATAATGTTGTTTGGTTATGTTTTATGAGGGATGGTAATGAACTAGATCGGGTATATTTAGCATATGGAGACTGTATGGGGTAGGATGTGGATAATTGAAGGTTTTAACATGATTTTGTATTATGGAAGATTAATAAAGAACATACTGCTTAATGTACATATTGAAATACACAGTAACCCACAGAAATAATGCATTTGCCACAGCCTAACTGGCAGACACTGAAAGAGTGCCATGAAAACCACTGGCACTAATGGTCAGATGGTAGGAGCCCTAACCTCGTCAACCAATTAGATGCCACAGTAGCTACTGACTGTGGAATCTAAGGGGTTTAATTGTGAAAACTGGGACAACACTAATCCCAGCAAGGAAAGCAGAAGCCCCACTGTGTATAACTGCTGAGCTCCTGCTCATGTTATCTTGTGGATATAACAATGCAGATTTTTATCAGCAAGTATATATAGTTGCACAACATTTCAATGTTAAGTGTGGCTGGACGCATGCCACAGAATACCTGAATATTGCTTTCATTAGCGCCTCGTCGCCGACCCTCCACACGAGTGATGGTGGTGGTCTGACCAATTACATCAATTGTGCCCGACAGCTTCCGACTGTAAAACAATGGAATAACAAAACATAACATTTTCAAACCAACTTTGCCAAATATTTATGTACTGTCAATATAAGCAAGAATTTGTCAAGATAGAAAATAGAAAAAAAATAAAAAAGTTATCTCCTATCTATTTCATATGTTTCAGATTAGGTTATGTTAACAAATACTGGAAACAACATATGTTTAAGAATGTGTGTCAGGATTCCAGTTATGGCCACCACTGAGATAAGCTGAAAGGGGTTCGGACCCCTTATAGTTTATGACTCTAACCTAAAGCTGATGTTTAAAGGGGTATTCCCATCTCAGATTGTTATCCTCTATCCGTAAGGATGCATCAACTCCCAATGAATACCGCCCCCACAATCGATTCATTTTCTACGGGGCTGCCAAATGCTTCCAATTGTAGAGCTTAAAAGAGTAGAATATAGAATGAATAGAGCACAGGATGCAGTGGCTACATGGGTGTGGTGAGCATGTTTTAATTTTGGCCAATTGTGTGGCTTTCGGAATAGGTGGATATTTACAGGGGCAAAATCATGGCAACCCAATATTTTGGCATCTATTCTCACTGCACACCGATCTAGGGAGAGATGAGTGTCAGGTACCACTCAACTTAAAAATTCTACTCAAAAAATTATCTATAAATGTATATAGAAGCCCTTAAGGCTGATTTGACACTAACATCTAAACTCATGGTAAGACTGGGATTTGCGTCTAACATGGACAAAAGCATACAGTATGTATATTTGACTTTAGTTAGAAAACAGCTCAATCATCTGATGTATTTTGCATTTGGTTCACATAAACGGATGATGCGGCCTATAGACAGCAACAAAACTATTAAAGATAACTTACTGGCTACCATGAGCAACATTTTCCATACCTCAATGGCAGTAGGGGCAAGCATGAGACGTTTCTGACATCTTACCTTGGAGGTGGAGCGCCAGATTTAAATAAAGAGGTTGGTGAAGTAAACTCTGGTTTTGTGGTCTGTAAAACACTATCTTTCTCTGGATTTCCAGTTCTGCCCTGTTGTACCTAATAAAACAACAAGCAGCAAATCAAATAATAAATGTTACTGGAACAATATACACAGGGATAAGAACTGTAAAACTTACAGCATCAGAGTCACACAGGGATGTAAGATGGGAGGTTAAACAGTTTTTCCTCCTGGCTCACTTGACCAAGACGACCGTATATGAGGCCTTCCTGCTCACAGTGAGGAGAGGAGCTCTGATTGATTGTGGTCTGAACATCCCAACCAATAAAGCTTTTGACATGTCTCTGTGACATTTCAAAAAAATGTTTTGTTTTGCCATGACAGGTACACTTTAAGAATAAAATTAGGAAAGCTGTGCACACCTGTAAAAGTTTTATTATTATATTGTACTTATGGTGCAAAACATTTTCACCATAAGTGTATAGGTTTGGTGTTTATTAAAACTTTTGTTCAAATTCTCTTCTGCAGCCTTTGTTAACACCTATAGTCCAGACTGTTCTTTCTTGCTTACCGTGATCAAGAGAAGCTGTGTGAGCGATCAGTCTCTCACTCCTCTCCCGAATGATCTTGTCAGCCAATTTATAACCAAATAAAAAATCAACTTTGCACAAATGAGCCTAGAAGAGAGTGTCATCCACTACTATACTAGAACAGGGCAAATCCAGAGGAAAGACACCAGCATTACACAATGGTCCCTTTACACATCTTTGGAGTAGCCAATGGACATAACAGTGTGCTCACATGACTGTTTCCATTTTATGTCCATAGAAAAGTCAAGCAAAAGTGCCGGCTGTACTCCACTGAAATCGCCTGTTTGATGATTAGCAGGGAGCTACCTACTGTAATAAATATACCATAAATACTGCTTGTTTGAATGCCTCTTTACCCCTGAGCCCATTGATGCACGGATTTATTAATGCAGTGTTCCTCCCAGTCTTCTAAAAGATATAGCGCTTTTAATTTTCCACCTACAGGGCTGATTGGGGTGTCAGGTTTCTAGTTTTTATTAATAATATATTGGCGTAACAGAAACATTTTGATCGCTTTTTATTAATTTTTTTCTGATATATAATCTAAAAAATCAGTAATCCTGGTGTTTTTTGTTTTTCGTTTACGCCGCTCACCGTGCGGGAACAATAATGAAATATTTTAATAGATTCGACAATCCGCACGCTACGATATATATTTATTTTTTTACATTTTTATAATGGGCAAGGAGGTATATTAAACGTTTATTAGGGGGGGGGGGGGGGAGGTGTTTATAAGGCATTTGAGAGGTTAATGAAAGGCAGCTGCGGGACTGCAGCTGCCTCTCATTATCCTCGGCTCCCGGACCCCTCAGTCAGGAACGTATATGTACATTCCTACTACACAGGGTATGTACAGATATATACAGATTGCTGACATGAAAGGGTTAATATAGCTGGGTTAAACAATGCATTTGTGTGCATCCGTTTTTCCATTATAAAAAAAAAAAGGATCAAAACGCATCAGTTTTTTTAACATACACAAAAGCGGTCAACCACATTTTTGTGTACATTAAAAAAAAATTATGCATTTTTATCCTTTTTTTGAGGGAAGTCAACGGAAAAACAGATCAAAACAGATGCAAACAAATGCATCCTTTTTTTTACCTGTTTTTTGTAAAAACGGATGAAAAAAAAAAATGATGGAAAAAAGGTAGTGTGAACCCAGCCTTAGAGGTAAAATTTTCCAAGACTAACTATTACTGTACCGTAATTTTATTTGTTGTGGAAGAGACTGGAAGTGCTTCCAAGCCCATCCTAAGTCTTTTCTGTTTTTCACAGTACGCCTTCCAGGTATCTTCATTAAATCCATAATTAAAATAGTCTGAGAGATCAGCACCTAGAGGTTAGAAAGAAGATAGAATAACAATTCAATCATTTGCTTAGGAGGCACCATTATAAAAATATATTAATACTGCTGGAATTCATGTCAAAAGTTCATGTCAAAAATGTATGTCTATCTAGATTGATATATCTATATAACAGTAATGTTTTTATTAGGTATATATAGTATATAAAGACCATCAAATTACCTGGCTTTCTCCAAGGTTTGTCTTCAAATGAATCCAAGTCCACCTCCACCAGAGGAACGCCATTAATACTGCCAGGGGCATCCAAATCTACCCCTTTAACTTTTCCTCCTGCAACAGTAAAATATTAAATAGGTTATATTCTTGGATTAGCTTCTCTTTTACTTTGTCATGAAGCCTTGCCTTCTATTACACGGTACGATTATCGTCCATAACGGTCGATAATTGTTCCATGTAATAGGGCCTTAAGCTTAAAGGCGTTATCCAGCATGGCCAATTTCATACAGTAACAGAACCACTCTTGTCCCCAGTTTGGGTGTGGTTTTTCAGTTCCAATTATGTGAACGGAGCTGAATGTTAACACAACCCAAGGACAGGGGTGGTGCTACTTTTACTGGGAAGAAAAAAAAGCTTTATTTGACATGTTAAGACCATCAACACATTCTAAATAGTGAATTCTTCCAGCTCTCCTGACACGTCTATTCTGGAGCCCCATTTCTCATAACTTTTCATTGTGCTTTCCACTGATACTCCTCCAGAAAATATCAGAATAAAATGACAACTATTGGTACCATACCCTTTGTCAATAGGTGGGTGTCCATACATAATCTGGCACTATGTGATCAACGGTGATAGGTCTGGGTATAGCTTTAGTTCTCAGTTTATTCATACTTTATCAGGAAGAATAATAGAAAGGCATAACACAGTTTTACGAAAAATCTCCAGATATGGTTTTACTTGTGGAACAAAAGTATCTATAGAAAGGAAAAGAGATCCCGTTTTTTCTGGTCATGTTACGGATGTTGACATTCCTACTGTTCTTTGTTACAGTTCACGATTACAATTGCATCCTGTGCATTTACATCATTCCTTGTATTTACCCCTTCCCCCCAGAGGGACTTGCCGTCTCGAGTTCCCATTTGTATTGTATACTCTCTTTTCTTGTCTTTGAAAATAAAAAACTTTAAATTTAAAAAAAAAAGAAAGGAAAAGAGATGATAACCAGCAATAAATAAGCTGAAACTTACCAGCAGGTCCATAGATTCTACCTCCAGTTTTAATGTTCAGGTTAACTGGTGCTGTCCCATAGCTCCTAAAGTATTAAAAAGTGACATGTTAAAAATAAATAAAGAAAAAAACACGTACACAAGTTCTACATAAATGTAAAGCCATAGTGCCATACCCATATTGTGGAGCTCCTGTTTTAATATCTCCTATAGTGACATGGACATCATCGTCATCATCATCACTGTCGCTATCACTGTCATCTTCAGTTTCAGTCACCTTATATAGGAAGAAAAAAGAAGAAATGAAATGCAATTAAGTAAGGCGGATCTGGCTAAATAGGGCTTCTTATCAGGCTGCCAGTCATACATTTTTATCCCCACTCTTATCCACCACATAAGCCATAATATGTCCCAGGCATCATCAAAACCCAGGATTGGCTAGTCCATGCCCTCTTATTCATCGCCTTAGAGCCCCACAGGAAATCACCACTAAGCAAACCAGTGCCTGCAGTGGTGTCCTGTCTTAGTCAATCACTGGCTCAGCGGGCAAAATTTGTGGTGCTTTGAAATCACAGGAACCAGAAAATAAAGAAGGCCGAAAAGTGGAGTGGAGGGAGATAGAGAACTTGGTTATGCTTTTACCAACCTCTTCCCGCCTATTATTTTGCCCACTATACCCCTTTAAGAGAACCATATGAAATAATTGAAATAAGTATTAAAAGAAAAGTCCCACAGACTTGAAAAGAGGCAGGCAGCAAGGGTGGGGGAGGGGAAGGCAGGAAAATAATAAACAGTAAAGTAACCTATCCTTGCGCCCTGCAGCGCCGATCCTGTGTCCCGCTGACAGCCGCAGATGTCCTGCAGATCTCCTAGCTGCAATGTCATGCACTCAGCTGAGTGGTTACCCGCTCGACCAAACAGTGACTTGGGCAGGACACCGCCCTAGTCATTGAATGAGCAATCGCTCAGCCGAGCCATGATGTTGCGGATGGAAGAACCTTGTATGTGATGTACCCGAATTCCAGCTGGGGGCCGTCAACAAGACCTGGGCGTGGCGCAATGGGTATGTTTACGTTATTATTTTCTTGCACCTCCCTGCCTGTTTTCAATTTTGTGGGACTTCCTCTTAAAGTAGCACTTACTGGTTTGGCCACACCATTCTCAGTAGTCTCCGCTTCAACAACAGGTAAAGGATGGGAGCTATGGAACAAGATACATGAGAAAATGAAAGACACTCTAAAGTAAAGATCTCGGTATAAACCAATGCATTCCCATACAATGGTATGTCTTGTAAGTAAAATTCATATTTACTAGGAGCAATATTAAAATTCAATGTGGATTTGCTAACTGCAAATAGAACTCATAAGCTATGAAGGTTTTTGGACATGAAATGGAAGTAGTCATATTATGCCTCACACTATTGTATGAAACATTTCTAGATGGTAAGAGGTGTTCTTAAAGAAGTTATCCACAGATAAAATAAATTTATATGTGGTTGGGCTAAAATCTAAACAACATATACTCACCTGGTCCCTTGCAGGTACCACACCAATGCTCCCAATCCTCTTGGTTACTTCCTGATGTTGATGACACACTGACATTCACTGACCCCAGTGGTGCCTTACCAAAGTCAGAGATTGGCTCAGCAAGGCAGTTCTATAAGGATGGCACATCAGGAAGCAGCCAAGAGGACTGGGCAGTGAGTGCTGGCATGGAGGATGCAGAGGACTGGGGCAGGGAGAGTACACATTCTTGTTTTGGCTCACCCCTGCAACATTTTAAATTAATTTTACCATCATACAACAAAAGGACAAAACATTGGACATATAGGTCAAACACCACATTCTTTTTCAATATGAAGCATAGGTTCATACAGTACTTAAGTAAATAAATGTAAATAAGTGTAAAGAAAACAGCCCAAAACATAATGGCAATAAGAAACGCGAAAGCATCACGACATGGGTGGCAATATCCTTTTTTTTTTTTCTAAATGCCACTTGGTTCCCGAGCTCAGTACCGTTTTCTTCTTGTGCACTGGAGGCAGGCCCAGCACCCACAGTGTGACAATCTTCTCCAATCTGTAAAAGCATTTTCTTACAGATATATGAAAGGTACCATGTGTCTCCTTGACCTGACAATATCAGCTGTCTGTAATGTGAATTGCATCCGACAGTAAGAAACCCCTTACCTGCTTATGTCTTCCTCATCCTCGTCTGGCCCAGCAGCTTCATTTTCTTCTGTATAAAGACACAAAGAATATGTCACCTTTACTGACTGGAGCCATGCTGTATGGTCACAGGATACAAACTGACACAAGGCCACAAAATGTTATATCACCTGGTCACACTTTTACTGCCATCCGAATCTATTGCACAGAAACCAGCTTCTGTGCCCTGCTGGCCATCTATTACAGGAATGGCACAGACCAGAGTTCTAAGAATCATTATCTTAGGAAGTACATATGTACTGTTGTCAGCAGTATAACAAAGCTGAAGCCAGCCAGAGTAGTGTATAAAAGTGAAGAGAACCACCAGACCGCCTTCCCTGGGGATCCTATTATCCATGCTCTGTCTCTAAGAGTCTGGTCACACTATGGTATTAGCACAGAATTTTAAGCATTCTACACTGTGGATTCCGCTTGAAGTTCTGCCTGTCCCATTGATTCAATAGGATGTCTCCCGCGCATTCCGCCATCCCCCAAAGAATTGACAAAAACTGAAAATTCCACAGGGCGTAACTAGAAATAGCTGGGCCCCATAGCAAACTTTTGATTGGGCCCCCCACCTCTTCCACTGACCACTAAGCCATCAAGTGTTGTCATAACTACATAACTACAAATGCTCGTCAGTAGTGCTTTTAGTTTGAGGGACATTTGCAGATCCTGGGAGGCTTGCTTGGCCATCTGGTGCTGCAAATGATGATGGCTTAGGGGGCCCAGTGTATTGCAGGAGCAGGCCATGGGGCCCCCTGATGCTGTGGGCCCCATAGCAGCTGCTATGGCTGCTACAGTGGAAGTTACGCCCCTGCTAGAGGCCCTATTCCACCAACAGATCTGACAACAGATTATCTTCCAAAGATTTGAAGCCGAAGCCAAACCCAGGAGTGGATTTGAAAAGAGGAGGAATCTCAGTCTTTCCTTTATGATCTGAGCTCTGTTTATAGTCTGTTCCTGGGTTTGGCTTCAAATCTTTGGCAGATAATCTGTCGTCAGATCTGTTGGTGGAATAGGGCCTTAATTCCATAGTATGAATTGACCCTTACTGGGACATGTGTTACTATCATTTAAAATTTGGATCTGTTGAGGTGAGGTTGCCGAGACCCCTACCGATCAGTAGAAGAATGGGGGAGAAGCACTCAGCTGCAGGAGACAGATTATATGGAAACTCTATGGAGCACATCTCCAGCAGTAAGGAGAGAGATGGTAAAACAAACCTTCAGCTGATTGTTTCTCCCGGGTATAAAACCTCTGGTAAATGACAGGAACACTAAGGGTACAGCCACACAGTGTCCACTGCTTTTTTGTGTGTTTTAAAGGCATGAGAAACACAACACGCAGATGAAAACACTGTGTGAATGGACCCCTAAAGGGATGGTGTCACAAAGAAAAATAAGTCTCTACTGATACATTACATAAAATTAAACATTTTCCCATGTACAAGCATTTCTTAAAATGTGTTAAAAGCCTGCCATGTGCTGCTCAGCTTCATAACCTGTTTCTCCTGGTTACAGCCCATCAGGCATCCCTGCTCATACTCCGTTCAATCATCGGTCCAATTAGTACTAGCAGTTGTTTTTCATATTACATACAAGGGGGATTGTGGGAAAGTGTCTGCAACAGCAGGGTCAAAGTTCAAAGATAAAACCAGGAAGTGAATAGATCCATGGAGAAGAAAACTGGAACAAGGAGGTAAGTTACTTTACTAAAATCAGCACATTGGTTCCCCTATACACATAGGTGGTACCCATCTGATTCCACTGAAGTTACTTATGACAACACTTTCCTATCTATGGCACTGATCTCTGACCCTCCAGCTGTTGCAGAACTACTATTACCATCATGCCCGAACATCCCACAACTGCCAGAGCATGGTGGGAATTGTAGCTGTGCAACAGTTGTAAAGTGACAGGTTGTGATCACTGCTCTACAGGAGAGATGTGCCTGTTCCCAGGGCCTGTCACCCCAGCTACCTGATAGGATCCCATGCCTCCCATTGGGAACAGGTACACTGCTGCCCCATTCACTGGGGATCAGCTGATCATATATCTGCAGATGTGTGGGAGATGACAGGAACAGACAATGGCCTTGTGGTCACTGATCCCAGCATCTTCCCATCCTCTATGAGACTGAGAGAAATGGCTGACACCAGGGATCAATAGGCTGCACAATGAATGCAG
Source organism: Dendropsophus ebraccatus (assembly GCF_027789765.1). NCBI lineage: Eukaryota > Metazoa > Chordata > Amphibia > Anura > Hylidae > Dendropsophus > Dendropsophus ebraccatus. The sequence goes on along the minus strand of NC_091460.1, from coordinate 61,350,003 downwards.
TGTGGTGCGAGGGGTGACACGTGACAGCAGGGAGAACTGCTGAGGGAAGTCTCGGTCCTGAAATCGCAACATGGAGGAAGTAGACAATAAGCAGGAGATCAGACAGCGCGGCCCGCCAGCAGGCCACACAACACACGCAGCTAGTCCCGTACCCCCATACAGCCACTCTTCCTCCTCATCCCCGCCTCCTCCGCCCGCGGTCACGGTGGTAGCGGTGGCTGTGCTCGCTGCTGTAGGGGAGGTGGTTGGGGCAGGAGCAGCGGCCGCGTTGGAGCCGCTACTCTCCGACGTGACCACCATCCGCTCCAGCAGCTCTCCGCCGGCGGACATCTTTCCCGAGAAAGAGGGAAAAGCCGCTATCGCGAGAACCTGCCAGTTCCAGTCACGCGCAGTCCCGGGATCCGCCCGCAACCAATGGAAATTTAGTATTACCGTCATGTGACAGAGCTGTTGCAGTCAATGCGGCCATTTTGGCTTTGGGCATAGTTTGCCCGTCTTCGAATAGCTTTATTGATTTTGCAAAAAGAGCATAGTCCATGCTAAATGCTTAGCGATGAGTGCTGTGAAGGCTGCTGTAAAAAAAAAAAAAAAGCTACAGCATTGTTCTGGTGGTTGTTTTTCATGTTTCACAATAAATTAGCAGATGTACTTTTGATCTTTATGTAATGTATTTTATTATTAAATTTTTTTTATTTATACTAACAAGAGATTGGGAAGTTTGGGAAGCTCAGAATTTGACCCTTAGTGGCTGGATATTAATGAAGCCCTAGGGATTCCTGGAAAACATCGATACAGTCATAGGCTATGCTAACAATATGTACAAACAACGGCCACTGTTTTACTTGTTCCTGTGGCCAATACTACTGTATAGGTGGCAGGCCGTATGGTGTAACTGAGAAACAACTAAGCACTGATTCTCAGGCAGGCTACATCCGCATTACAACCACACTGTGTGTGAACTGTCAATTATTTCTGGACGCTGTTTGGAAACAATGGTCGAAAATGATTGAAAAGCCAAATATTTCCACGGCTGTATTTGTTTCAATTTATTTTAATGGGATACATGACAAGAACGGATGTTGTTTTAATCGGTAACAAAGGCCGTTCTAGTCATAAAAAATCCATTGTGTGAACATAGCCATAGGTTGTACCCAGTAGTGGATTATAATAGGGGCGTTTCGGGCGGCAGCCGGGGGCCCTGAGCTCCTGGAGGGCCCATGACCACCTAAAAAGACTTATACTTTCAGTGGTGCACTGTCTCCTGGCTACACTTTGCAAAAAAATCACAGTTTTTTAATGGCAATTTTGCACAAATCAGGACATCATGACATTATCTGTCCTGTAATATGAACGCCAGGCTAGTGCTTCCATAGTTACAGTAGGGGGGGGGGGCAGGCTTGGTGAACAGGAACAGCCCGGGGCCTATGGTAAAGTTAATCCGCCCCTGGTTGTACCCATGTTTTCCCTGCAGTCTTAGGGCTGCAACCAACTTCCAACTGGATTAAGACAAGAGGAGTCCACCTACCATACATAATGTCACCCCACACCATAATCCCTGGAGTAGGACCATTGTGACTTACCCTCTTAAAGACCACTACGTCTTTGCAGTTTCATTATACAGTATTACTGGCTAAAATACTTTTGCCTAAGGCTATGTTCACATCTGAAAATGCCCACACATTCAGGGTATATCAGCACATTAGCAGGATAGTAGTGAGACATTTATCATGGTGTACCTGTGCAGGGACTATTGTAGTCAGTGGACTGGACTGAATGTAATTTATTAGTGATTATGATGGTCCATATATTGCAGGACTATCTGTCTGCACTTTAGAGTCCTGGGGGGAAAAGTATGCGTGAAAATGGACCAAATGTAATCATTTGTAGATGATTTTCCATCCACTGAACTCCAACCGTCCAACGTCAGAACGTCATGTGCAGTGATGCCTGGTGCAGAGGAAGAACTGAGAGTAAGGAGTGTTAGAGGGGCCATATACAGACCCATAAAAACATGACCACCTTCTTCCAGAAAAGCCACCCCTCCAGGCTGTCATCACACACAGCTTTCCATTTAGCCAGAGTTGGAAGTGGATCCAACAGGAAAAAGAAGTATAAGTTTTTCCTTTATATTTCCCATTTCTTTTTATCTGCTCCTAGGGCCCTATTACACCAACAGATTATCTGACAGAGTTTTGCAAGCCAAAACCCGGGATGGATTTGAAAAGAAGAGAAACCTCAGGCTTTCCTTTATTATCTGTTTTCTATAGTCTGTGCCTGGCTTTGGCTCAAAAAATCTGTCAGATAATCTGCTGGTGTAATAGGGCCCTTAGTTTTGACTCAGTGCCCAGGACAAAGATTTGCCCCAGGGTTGGCTTTAAAAATATTACTGATGGCAAGTAACAAATCCAGGGCTGTTCCTCTCAATCCAGAGTGGCTGGGAGACCTGAGGACAGTCAGCATTGGAGGAATCCTGGTTTGGGCTAACAATCCTGACCAAAATAATGTGGTTGAGGTTTATCTTCTAGTAAGATTCTCATTGTTGCCCATAGTAGCCAATCACAGCTTAGCTTTTATTATTTTTCATGCCTGGTAAAAAGAACGCTCATCTGGGATTGGCTGCTATGAACAACAGAGGGCATCTTACTATATGACATTGCCATAAATCTCCACGTGAACTCAGTCTCATAGCGAAAACAATGTACAGTCTGAGAAAAGACAACCTAATAAACTCTGCCCTATTACAATCCACCCCCTCATTACCGGAGGAAGTGTCCCTAGAAAAAGAAACTATGGCATCTCTCTGCTTGTCAATGTGCACCTGTAAAAATGTAAAAACCTTCATAAATCCACACTTATTGAATCAATTTATTTTATTTCTTTTGGTATATATATATATATATATATATATATATATATATATATATATATAATATATATATTTATTATTATTATTATTATTATTATTATTATTTTGTGCCCAAAAGAGTGTATAAATAAAGTTAGGAAGCTAAAAAAGTGGAGTAAATGAAGCCATTCCATTTCTCAGGGCTCTTGGTAGTGAAAGCAGCAGTGTGATTGGCGGGCATTAGCCTCCCTTATACCGCTACACCGCTACCTGTCACTATCCCCCCACGTGATGTTGTTGGTGATGACGTATATCGTACGCGACCTCAGTGTTGTGACACGTCATCAGCGGGCAGCTGTCAGTGTGGCACCGGCGTGCTGTCACCATGGCTAGTGGAACAGGACTGACAGCGTTTAGTCAAAAAGTATGGGAGCCGGTGCTGGCCAAGTCGCGGCGGGCTGTCGTGTTCATGGACGAGCCGTGTGCGGAGATCCTGCACTGGTGCGGCGGGGCCGAGCTCTTCCTGGCTGCTGGAGCGCTCAACATCAAAGAGTTCTCCAGCTTTGAGTCCGGGAGCCCCGGGCAGCCCAAGGCAGTGTTCGTGGTGAGCAGCCCATTGCGGGGCCGGAGTGTGGATGTGATCAGGGACGTGGTGAGCCAGAGCTCCTTCCAGTACTGTTAGTGGTGACAGCTGTGAGCCCAGGGGAGGCTGAGGGCAGGGCTGTGTATGAGCAGCTGGAGGAGAAGCTGTGTGAGTGGATGGGGAACATGGGCTACACTGCTGAGGTGCTGTGGGCCCCCCTCCTGCTGGCCCCCATCAGCCCTGTCCTCCTCCTGGCCCCAGGATACCATTCCCTCTTCCCGCTTCTGCCAGGACAAGACCTCCAGGCCCTGAACCGCAGCCGCCCAGACAAGAAGAGGTTCCCGGGGCTGGTGGACGTGGACTTCCCATCGCTCCCTCTGGAGCTGCAGACCCACATCAAGAACTTAGTGGCCGGACTCAATAACATTATGGAGGGTATTGGAGTGCGGGAGGAGTGCTTCTCTGTGGGGTACCTCAGCAGAATCATTGCTGGAGAACTGGCCAACTACCCCCAGGCCAAAAACCGCAGGAAGACTGCCCAGAGCAAGGCGTCACTGGTCTTCATAGACAGGACACTGGACCTTACTGGTACGAGGACCTTCTTACCATATTATATACCAGAGACATAGCTTCAAGCTGCTAAGGGTCCCAGCGCTAATCCCATACACTTGCAGATACCGTTATGTACTGACATGTGATGACATTATGCTGCATTGGGTCTATATACAGTTGGAGTATGTGTAGTGACAGAGCTTTGCCCAGTGTAATGCACTTTTGAGCAGTGTTCATAAGGCATTCTCTGATATCACAACGCTAAGGGTGGCAACAAAAGGGAGTGAAAAGTAGTAGTAGCAGCAGAGCACTGTCACACCCTATGCTCTGCCATACCTTGGTGAGACACTGTGTTCTCACAGCACCTCTGAGAGAGAGAGAGAACTTGTGAAGCATATCATCAGAGTATGAGCCTATGAGAGGACATCGATGCTAAAGATACATTTTCAGAAGTCAACTTAGCAAAACGTGAAAGTAAAATAAAGTCAATAAAGTTCCAGACTAAAGAGAAAAAACATAAATTATAATGTAAACATTTTTATTAAACAGCACAAAACAGTAAGCACTGTGGCACCATAACAATCTGCAAGGTTGAATCATGAAAGGGGTACTCAAGGGGTGACCAAGCTTGCTTTGTGAGCAGCTCTTCCGCTGGAAGTATGATGTCACACTTTTAGCAGCAGAGCTGCAGACAAAGTAAGCTTGGCCAGAGTACCCCTTTAAAGAGCCACACTGAGGACGTTTTATTCCGCCCCAAGCATTAGCTTATTAAAGGTAAACAGATGCCCGCTCCCCCCCTTACATGGCAACTTCACTTCCCCATTCTAGTCCTGCTGCTCTTAGAGTGATTATCTTATTCACAACACTTGCTGTGTGGACTGAAGTTCATTTATCAGTATAATTAAGAGTGCATTTACACAGAAAGATTATCTGTCAAAAGATTTGAAGCCAAAGCCAGGAACAGACTATAAACAGATCATGTCACAAAGGAAAGCCTGAAATTTATCTTCTTTTCAAATCCATTCCTGGCTTTAAATCTTTGGCAGATAATCTTTCTGTGTAAATGGACCCTAAGAGGCCTCCATTGAGCATAGAGTTGTTGTCATGATGTTGGAGGCCAGCCCATGCAATCGGCGGCTGTAGCGATTTCCTGCCTCTGTCGCTGATTGGTTGGGCTCGCCTGCAACATCAGGACAACAGATCCCGGAAGTAGCTGAACAGCCGGATGAAGCGGTAAGATACCGGCTGTGCATTGGGAGCTAGGGAGGCAAGTGTTCTAATTTTTTTCAAACAACCCAATCCTAAACATGTATCAAAAAAAGGTCCTTGCCCAAAGTATCCCTTTAATACTTGCCTTATGTGTTGCTGCTCATGCTTCTGCATTTCACACTGAGCTGGTGGGCCCTTAGAGCAGTTAGTTTACTCTGCTGCAGCAGTGCACGGGGGCGTGTATGGCAGCTGGCCAATCAGCATTCATCTGCAATCAGACATCACTTCCTGCATTTGGTCTTTTTTTCTGTTTCTAAAGACCAAATGAGATTCGTGTTGGAGCCTTGGCTGTAGATTTTCAGTAAGTGAGACACCTATAGCATTGTATTTCATATAAATGCCTATAGAAAACACTGGACCTCTTCTTTATCACAAAATAAAAAAAAAATATTATTAAAACAAATTGTCATAGCAGTGGGGTGGGGGCAGCCAGTGGATGTTTCAATTACTCACCACTTAGGTAGCACCATTTGTTTTCATCATAGTCTGTGTACTATTAAGCTTTACATACCTTACTTATAGGACTTTACTCTTTTGCCGATTTGTGATTTATTCACTCCTTAGTCCATACTCCTTATTGTCCATCTGTAGCAGCTCCCTCTTGTATGTTCACTGTTTTTAACATTCTTTCCAGTCGTGGTTCTTTGTTTTATATATATATATATATATATATATATATATATATATATTATAAATATGGCTATGACAATGTGTTTTTAAATAATAAAGTTTTTTCATTTTGTGATAAAGAAGAGGTTCAGTGTTTTCTAAAGGTATTTAGATATTAACTAGAACCTGAGCTACATTACGATAATACTTATTCCTCCATTCATATATGACACATACATTGTTCTGTCTGCAGGAGATCTGCAAAACTTTGCATATGCATATATTGTATTTCATATAGATGTGGTATATCACCTTCCCTACTGATTTATCATTAGTGGTAATGGCAGAGCCCATTTAAAATGTGTCCTTATGTATGTATATGCTGCAAAAGATAAAAAATAGGATAGGGTCATAGACTATGCTATTCAATATACATAATTCTGAGAAAAAAAATCTGTTAAATAGATGTCATAATACTTTGTGGGTGTCTATTTTATTGTATGGTATTTAACTGTTTTATAATAGCTTTTTATGATATATACATTATAATAATGCCATAATAGCCTGTGGGTGACTGTATGGTTGACAGCTCGCTTATAAAACCATTTATAGACTGGAGCATAGTAACTTGCCTTTTATTGTAGACTACATTCTATGTAATAAATCCATATAGTATCAGATGTTGCATTTGTCTTTTTGTTCCCAGTTTGCAAGCTTAGATTTGCACGTAGTTTTCTGTAGTTGTCAAAACATGAAAATGTAATAGTTTGATTGAAAGGCAAAGAAAACAATAGGAAGAGGATTTTACACTGGTGTTTTTTGTAAGAAAAAGAGACTAAATGCAGAAGTCCCAATCCTTCGTGCACTAACGTAAGGAAAGACGCCTGTTTATCATGCAGGGCAATTAACTTAGAATATCAACTCTGCATGCTTCCCAGGCGACAATGCTCTTACTTATTAATAATTCAGTCAGCATAATGTCACGGTTTGAGGTTTTGCTGCTGTGTGACAGGAGAGCTGACCATACAATACAAGCACTTCCTGGATTCTCTGCTACTGAATGAGGATGAGCAGCAACTGTACACATGTGCAGTTAAGACTTGTCCCGCTCCTTCAAGCTCAGAAATGACTGTCAGTCAATACCAAACCATGTCTGTGACTGAAGTTTGACAGGAAGGGAGACACCTAGTGTCCATATACATAATGTTGATTTAAACATAGAAAACTTTTATGGCAATAGGCAATTGCTAAAAGCCTGCAGGGGGAGGGGGAAATTGATTGCAAGTAGTCACTTACCTCTCCTCGTGCCCGTGGTGAGTGGCGGGGCAGGCCACGGGACTCCTGCCAGGCTCCGGGATCTCTGGTGTGTCCAAGTCACGACTCGGCTGATTGACTGGCTGCTCAGACAGTCAGTGACTGGGGCGGAATGCGCTTTAGTCACTGATTGGCTGAGCAGCCAAGTTCAGCAGTCGGGACAGGTATTTCCCCTGAGTTGTGACGTCATCTCAACATGGGGGGGTGAAAATGACTTCCGGTGGGGGTCCCGCAACCCACCGCAGGCACAAGGAGAGATAAGTACCTACTTGCAATCAATTTCCCTCTGCTGGCTGCAGGATTTTAGCAATCGCCGGACTTCTCCTTTAAACTGCTTGCGATCACAGCCCTTGCTGATTTCTTAAAAAAAAAAAAAATGTTTTCGCAAATGTACCTCTTTAAGACTGGTCATTAGAGATCAGAGAACATTGAGCAGGCACGGGTTCTTTTAAATCCAGATGTGCTGCATTTGATTACTAGTGGCTGAAAAAGTTGGATGCAGCTTTAAAGCTGCCCAAAAACATGAATACAGGCATAGGTCAGTGGCTGTATCCTGTTTTCTGGGACTCCTTAGGGTTCTACTGTGTATAGATTTGGTTTACAGACCTTTCTCTTTAAAGCTGAAGACACTTAAGGGGGCACAAGACTAGTGTCTAGACGTGCGGTACAATATGTCACCCATAAGTCCGTCGTTGTAAAAGAGATTCTGTAGTATACAGGTTTTTTTTTACTATATTTCCCCCGTATGGAGTTGCAAAATAAAGCTATTCTTGTATCCAGGTCCAGTCTCCTGAAGACAGCGTTATATATGGGGAAATGACTGTTTCACTTTGTCAGTCATTTCCCGGTATATAACATCTATGCAGCAAGACTTGTGGGGACCATCTTGTTACCTCATCTGTGGGTAGCTCTCTACTTTTATACCAGTCTCTTAAAGACAGTATTTTAGTTTGTGCCGGTTGAAAAAAAAAAAAAAAAGACTAAATAGAGGAAATCACATGTTTCTCAGGTCATATGCACGCTTATAGAGAAGGCAGTCATGTGATTGATGGATACATTGAGCCGGATACATTGACACTTTGTGCTGGCTGGGATGTGTTTGGTCTCTTTTTTTTATTAACAAGCACAAGACTAAAAAGCTGCCCTCAGGATACTGGACCTGGATACAAGTAAGTATACAGGTAGCTTTATTTTAATGCATAACTATAAAATAAAGTATTGTAAATTACAAACTTGCTTTATATCACATCTACTGTTGATTTAGCTTTTGAAAGATATAGCGACATTGACATTTTAGTAAATATTGTGTGTCTGACGGCCCTAGAGTAAGGCAGGTCCATATGATACTGTTGTTTGCTCCAGGATCATTGTGACTTTTCTGTGCCAGTGTGGGCATCTGCTCTAGTGCAAGTAGGATAAATACACTATTGACTATATGACACTTCAATGCACAACTTTACCAGGGATAAAGACATAAAATACAATCTCTACTGAGTGAACAGGGACAAATCTAAGTCAATATTTATTAACTTTTTTGATCCAAAATCTATTAATCCACCTTGTTATTCCTTATTGCTCCAGGAGCTGTTGGACATCACGGTGACAGTCTAGTAGAGAAGATCCTCTCTGTTCTTCCTTCTATTCCTGGACAGAAGAATGATGTAATGGTTGACATGGATGAACTCACAGACTTGCGAATTGAAGGTGAAAATGAGGGTATAATAGCACCAGGATGCCTGTCACAGCCAAAGTAAGCAAAGTCAACACACAGCTAATGAGATCTTATATATTGGAGCAAATGTATCAATGTATTTGTGTCAGTGTTGTTTTCCTATAAGGCCATGTTCACACACTAAAAAGTAATGTACATGATTTCCCTTAAAGGTGATGTAAACAACGGCCGTTGGTTCATGAAATGTATAAAATAACACTGTTCGCATCAGCCGTAAAATTAGTGTTGCAAACTAGCCATTATTTTAGGTTGTTCACACTTAGTACTTTTTTTTTTACCGTCCTTTGTATTAAAATCTATGGATTTTTTAAAGGGGTTATCCAGCGCTACAAAAACATGGCCACTTTTGCACCACTTGTCTACAGTTCAGGTGTGGTTTGCAATAAAGCTCCATGCACTTCAATGGAACGGAGTTTCAAAACCCTACTTAAACTGGAGACAAGAGTTGTGCAAAAGTGGCCCTGTTTTTGTAACATCCAAAAGGGCCATCTCTGACTCTGAACTAAAATAATGTTCCAATGGCTGTTATAGCAATGATGGACGTTGGAACATGCTAAATCACGGCTGGTGTTTGGTTCTCAAAATAACAGCTGTAGGAAATCATTGTGTGAACATAGCTGTAGAGTCATGCATGGCTCAATTATAACTACTCTCCATTAACCTTCCAGTAGGATAAATGATGGTGGTATAAAACAACCGGTGTGCTTTTGAGGAATCTGATAGGCACTCCATACAGATGTACCAATATTAAAGGGGGTTTCCAGAATTAGAAAATACTCAGCCACTTCTTGGAAAAACAGCACCACGCCTGTCCCCAGGTTGTGTGTATTACCCTATTATCTGCTCACAATGGGAAGACTATGAGAACTGATGCAATTTTATTGCAATTTTTTTTATCCTAATCTTCATTCAACTCTGCTCTGTGTTCTTACCAAGGATGAAAATGACTTAGAAGGCACAAAAGCCATGCACCTTTAGGGTAGCTTCACACATACCGGATCCGCAGCAGATTTCACGCTGCAAAATCCGCTGCGGATCCTGTACTGTGAAGCTGAATGGGTCCCATACATGTACTTCATATTCTTATTTCGGTCAGGAACCATCAACTAAAATGGTACAATCGAAGCTAGGGTCACATGTAATAATTTAGTTAATTCCACTCCTGTTTTTTTTTTTGCAAAAAACTGATACTACATGTGAACCTACTCTTAGGGTAGCTTCACATGTACCGGATCCACAGCGGAAATCCGCTTCGGATCCTGTAGTGTGAAGCTGAATGGATCGCATACACGCAGCGGATTCGCTGCGTGTATGGAACCCGGCCCCTTTAACCCCCCCGCCGCTGGCCGCCCGCTAGCCCGCAGCCCCGGCCCCGAGCATACATTACCTGCTCGGCGCCACGGCTGTGTGTGACGCTCCCGGTTCCCCATCAGCCAATCAGGCAGCACTGATTGGCTGATGAGGAGTGAGGGGAGCCGGGAGCGTCACACACAGCCTCGGGGCTGGGGCTGCCGGCGGGCGGGTGGCCGGTGGTGGTGGGGGGGTGTTAAAGAGGCCGGGTCCCATACACACAGCGAATCCGCATTCAGCTTCACACTACAGGATCTGCAGCGGGTTTCCGCTGTGGATCTGTTACCTGTGAAGTTACCCCAAGAGTAGGTTCACACAGTTTTTTGCAAAAAAACAAACAGAACAAAACTGGAGTGGAATTAACTAAACTATTACATGTGACCCTAGCTTCGATTGTATCGTTTTAGTTGATGCTTCCTGACCGAAATAAGAACTCCTTTATTTTGATATTATGTAGGTTATTGGCCGCTCATCTATGTAGCCGCACTCCCACGTCTACACTTCATGGTTGGGATGAGGATATTTTGATGGATTGCAGACATTTGTTTATGCCAGACATTTTTTTTTATATTTATTCCAAAATGTTTGCAAATTGTCCGGTCCACAAAGTATCTATCTGTTTACAGACTCATCCATGTGGTTATTGTCAGACCTGAGAACAGTCACTTCTAGAGTACAATAATAAAAACACTGGATCATATGTGCAGTCAAAATAAGATCTATTGCATAAGCCAAAATGAAGGGAAAACTAAACCATGTATTATTCTTTTGTTATTTGTAAAGTTTTAGAAACGTTTGACAGTTCCTTCTTTTTATAACATGCATCTTCCTTGTAAATAAGTTAACTGCAGGGTTCCCTCTATTACACCACCACAGAGTAAAAGTGGTTTTAAAGGGAAAACTGACTCCCCCCCCCCCCCCCAACTTCCGGGAGGAGGTGGGTGAACAAAACAACATGCACTTGCCTCCCTGGCTTCACCTCGGGTCCACTGTCCTCCACTACAGTTCCTGATCCCCAACCACTTCCTCATCTAAAGGGGTTTTCCAGGAATGTAAAAGTACAGTATATAACTTGAACTGAGAATGCAAAGTGATTCAGAAATGAAGATCTTTGATTCACAACAACATCCGTCTTTTCATTTTTGGTCCTCCCACTCACCCGCTGGAGCCAGCTTAACCGACCAGCAGCCTGTTGGTGGATGCGTTAGAGACAGATAATCTAAAACTACTCTTGGATTCTTGGACGCCCCCCGCCCTTGTACTCTTTTTTGTGTAACTGGTCAAAAAATTATTTTAATTGTGCTCACACGTATAGGAACCGCAGCGGATTTTCTGCTGCGGATCCGCAGCAGATTTAATCTAAATAACTGAACACAGCATCAAGTCTGCACCATCAAATCTGGTGCAGATCTGCTGCAGATCCTGTACGTGTAAAGCTGAAAGGTCTACATTCAGTTACATGCTATTTATCTTGCAGAGAGAAATGCTGTTTAGTTTGGAAGCTGTTAGACAATCACCTGTCTGTCAATACATTGGTGGTTTTGTACACTTCACATTCATTACTGTATATTGCTCCAGTGAAATCTCTATTGATTTGTAAGTTGATGTTTTCCATCTGTGGTTGGGTGTGAGATGATCAAATATATTTACCCTTTAATGGTTTTGAGCCTGAAACTCATTGTGAAATTTTGTTTTTTTTCCACCATTGTTGACTGTTCCAGCAGTTGAACATTTTCCAGCAAATAAACACAGTGTTAGAAATATGTCCTGTGCCTGACTCACTCATTCAGGACTTGCCTAATATTCTACAAGCTCTGCACTTTCCAAACACATTTATGCAGTTAGCATTTCCTGTTGGCCAATAGCAACAAACATCTTGTGAACTGGGATTTGGACAAACAGGTTATGTGTTCTGTCCCTTTTCATACATGAAAGTTTAACAAGTACATTTCTGTAACGTCAACTAAGCCTGAGGAGTATATATACTCACAAAACCGACCTAGAAATGTTAGACAAGCTTTTTATAGGCATAGCTTCACACTCTAATGTAGAATTTCCATGTGAAATTAAAATGAAATCAGTCCGATGCCTTCCCATGTTAAGGTCACTGTATCTGGGATTAGCCGTAAGTTCTCTGTAAGTTAGTATGCTTACTGTGTCGGTCGCTCAGTGGTTAGTGCTGTTGTCTTGCAGCGCTGAGGTCCTGAATTGGAAACCTACCAAAGCAACATCTGCATGGAGGTTATGTGTTTTCCCATGTTTGAGTGGGTTCCATCCCACACTCCAAACACATTCGTCTGCTTCCTATGCACTTGGCCCTAGTTGTGCGCCTGTGTGTGTGTGTCTGAAACAGGAAAATTAGTTTGTACACTCCATCGGGAATAGGAGCTGATGTTATCATTGACAATCTGTGTACAGTGCTGCAGAATAGGTTGGCGCCATACAAACAACAGGAAATGAATACTAGGCTAATCTGGAGAAAGCTAGAGACTATTTGGAGGACTGGCTACTATATAAGAGACTATTTGGAGGGATGGTTACTATATGAGACTATTTGGAGGGCTGGCTACTATATAAGAGACTATTGGGAGGTATGGCTACTATATGAGACTATTGGGGAGGGCTGGCTACTATATAAAAGACTTGGGAGATCTGGCTACTTTCTAAGACTATTGGAGAGAGCTATTATATAAAACTATGGGGGAGGGGGTGGTATTGTATAAGAAACTATTTTAGGGACTGGCTTCTATATAAGAGACTATTGGGAGGGCTGGCTACTATATAAGAGACTATTGGGAGGGCTGGCTACTATATAAGAGACTATTTGGAGGGCTGGCTACTATATAATACATTGGGGAGGGCTGGCTACTATATAAGACTATTGGGAGATCTGGCTACTTTTTAAGACTATTGGTGAGAGCTGGCTATTATATAAAACTATGGGGGAGGGGGTGGTATTGTATTAGAGACTATTTTAGTGACAGGCTTCTATATAAGAGACTATTGGGGAGGGCTGGCTTCTATATAAGAGACTATTATGGAGGGCTGGCTTCTATATAAAAGACTTGGGGAGGGCTGCCTACTATATAAGAGACTATTGGGGAGGGCTGGCTACTGTATAAGGACTATGGGGGAGGGCTGGCTTCTATATAAGAGACTATTATGGAGGGCTGGCTTCTATTGGGGAGGGCTGGCTTCTGTATAAGAGACTATTTGGAGGGCTTGTTACTATATAAGAGACTATTGGGGAGGGCTGGCTACTATATAAGAGACTATTTGTAGGGCTGGCTACTATATAAGAGACTCTTTGGAAGGCTGGCTACTATATAAGACACTATTGGGAGGGCTGGCTACTATATTGGGCACTATTGGAAGGGCTGGCTACTATGTGGGGCTCTAATAGTAGGCCTGGATAGTATGTGGGGCAGTGGGGGGGGGGCTACTACATGGGGCACAATTATGGGATTACCTACTGCTTAAAGGGAACCTGTCACCCCCCGTGCCGGGGTGACAGGCTCCCGACCCCCCGTTAGAGACCCCTATACTTACCTCATCCCGCCGGGTCCCGCTTCTGGATTCGGTCGGGTCCCGGAGATCTCAGCCGCTGCAGCCCGGCGCGCGCGCTGACAGATGAGTCCAACGCTCATAGAGAATGACGGAGCGCTGGACTCTCCTGTCATTCTCTATGGGTGTTGGACTCATCTCTCAGCGCGCGCGCCGGGCTGCAGCGGCTGAGATCTCCGGGACCCGACCGAATCCAGAAGCGGGACCCGGCGGGATGAGGTAAGTATAGGGGTCTCTAACGGGGGGTCGGGAACCTGTCACCCCGGTACGGGGGGTGACAGGTTCCCTTTAAGGGATATAATAGGTAACTACCATGTGGGGACATTTACCTTAGGATAGGCAGTGCCAGGAACGCTGCACGCTGCTCTGACAGTGCCAGAAACGCTGCATGCACGCTTTATTAAATATTAAGGTCGGCCCGCGACTTTCACCAATTTTTTAATTTTGGCCCACTGTGTATTTGAGTTTGACACCCCTGGACTAGACAAACCTGCCCAAACTGTTATAGCACAAGCATTGGCAGGAAAAGAGAAGAGAGGACAAGCGGCACTCACCAATAATAATTCTTTGTTTATTCTATCACAGAAGGAACTTACAAGAAAGGAGGAGAAACGTTCAGCGGTTGCTGAGTGGGTGGCTACAGCTGTTTTGCAGGAATATTGTGCTTCTTCTGGCTTTGAGGAAGCAGAATATACATTGGCCCACATTGTAACACCACTATCCCTAAAGGCAACAGTGGCTGGACACTGGATGAGGGACTTGTTGGGCCTCCGTGCTATTTATTGATAAAAGTCAATACACATTGAAAAGAAATGATAGCCGCTAATGTTGCCTATGGTGATGTTATTTTGTGGGCAGATGTGTCTAGTCAATACAGAACTGCCCCCTACACTTTGTGATGAGCCTATACTACTTGAATAACATAATCCAGTCATTATGCCTCTACGTAAACAACACGGGCCCAGTTTCATCTTTATGGATCACAATGCTCCAGCTCATCCAGGTCGCATCATTAGGGAACGGCTGCTGTAAACTGGGGGTACTCAAATGGAGGGGCCTGCACTTTCTCCACCCTGAATCCTATAGAAAACCTATGGAGTCAACTGAGTCGTTGTATAGAGATTTATAACTGAGGGCCACCCTTCAAGTAGAGTGTGATTCTGTGTCTCAGCAGACAATAAGGCGACTTGTGAACAGAATTGTTGTCAAGCTGGAATTGGTGCTCAAGGGGGCATGACAAGTTATTGAGACATTGACACTTTTGTTAGGGTATACACACCACTTGTGTTGGCTTTTGTTTCAATAAATTATTTGAGATGAGGGAATCGCTATTACACGATTCTACTTATATCTCCTACTTTCATGATAAAATATCACTGAAGCGGAAACGTTTTACGTTTTCAATACATTTTACCCACAAGCCAAATATCCCTAACTTTTTGTGAGTAGTGTTTTTCTAAACCTTTAAGTTACAATAAGGTTTTTCTGCTTTGTTGTGAACCAGACACCACTGGAATATTATGAGCTCTGTGAAACTCTCCATATGTTACTGGCACATGTGCTGCAAAGTGTACACTACATAATACAAAACAAAGCCTGTGCACCCTCATACGCACAGCAGCTGGAGCGCTCTACTATAAGAGTGTGTCATTTATATTTCATGTGGTATCTGGTTGAACCCTGCAAGAAGGGCCGAGAAGACCCAAGTGTCATGTGCACAGCTTCCCACCATTGTATTGTGTTTACAAGCTTTCATACTGCCTTTCTTTAACGTGCCAAAATTCTATATACGCTGTATATATACACACAAGCTTCAGTCTTTGTGGCTTCAGGGTAATTTACTTATTTTTAGTCTCTTGATTAAATTGTATGGTTTATTCCCCAGCTGTGGACCAGATGAATATGAGCGGAATAAGGAACTCTTACTATTACTTTCAGCACGTGAATGAACAGCGAGGTTACTGTGCAAATAGAACATTTGGGGGATAAGTTCATTTATGTGTGTATATATTACTTATTTTTACATTATTTTTTGACAATTCTGCTTTCTGTATTTCTAGCGATACTGCTGCCAAGTCTCTGTGGGAGTCCATGCTGACTATGAAACAGAAGGAAGCAGTGATGGAAGTAAGAAGACATCTAGTAGATGCAGCCAGCAGAGAGAAGCTGCCCATTAAGATGAGCATGGGTAATTTTTTAATTTAAAGAACATATATTCACTATCAATTTTGTTGTCGATTCAACCCAGATTTTTGCACACAAAAAAAACGTCACAGGGTGTGGATGAGAGTTCTAAAATCTGCTTGATATTGTAATCTACAGCAGAGTTTACCTGTGCAAATCTGCAGCAATTCTGTCCTAATTCTCTATTCACACCAGCATTGTGATTCCAATTTTGGAGGAATGAACATTACTACATTTTCATGGGCTTCCTGTTCCTGTTGTACGCTCTAGCTAAGAATTCAGCCAACTCCCTTTTACTATGTGAGATGCTCTTATGAGTGTAGTGGGAGAGGTTATAGTCAAGAAGTTTGCTGAATTCCAAAGCGCACATCACAGACAGGAAGTCTATAACAAGATGTACACTAGACAGCAAGTGCGGCAATGAAGACAACAGAGCCAGAGACAGTTTGTGTCAAAAGCAGAATAAAAGCATGAAAGACCACAGAAAGATAGTAAAACACTTAATTGAAAATAGGATTTATTGTTGGCAAACCCCTTTAAACTTAGGGTACTATAACAAGCAACGATTATTGGCTGTAATTGGCCGATTACTGGCCGTTCCGTCCGGTAATCGCTTCATGTAATAGCTCATGCTGTAAAATAACCATCAGCCAACATGCACTGATCCTTGGTTTACAACAGGAAACAAAATCCTGATGCCGATAGCGACGGTCGGCTGGCCGTCGCACCTCGCAACAGGAGTGGCGGTAGCAGACAGCCTCTATCTCCTCTCGGCTCCCCGGACAGGTCAACGCCTGCTTGCTTCTCCAGATTGGGCAGTGTAATAGGGCCCTTAGACATATTAGAGACACTTTTCTACTTCCAACACCACCTCCATCCATCCTTTTCTCTGAGTTATGGAAGATAGGTGAACCTCAAGCACGACTGGGTTCATCGATACCCGAGCTTGCAGCATTTGCTGAAGAAGTTGGAAAACATGGATACAACAACCAACAACTATCGCTAAGATGTAACCTTTAGAAGTTTCGTGCAAATTGGGAGACACATCCCACAAGACGTTCACTGGGCTGCAAAATCCCAATAACTTTTGGCCCCTTCTCTCCTAACACCGCTATGCCCACAGGTAAATGGCCACTCTGTCTGTTTACATTGACAGGCTAAATATTGCTGGGCCTTTTGTGGCCCAGGAAACACCCCATGGGTAGTGATGAGTGAACTTGCTAAAAGTTCAGGTTTAGCAACGTTTGTCTGAACCTAACACTTGGCATTTGTCTCCTGGTGTCTGGAGAAGTTGGATGCTGCCCTAGGGAGTCTTGGAAAACATGGCTGCCATAGGCTATATCCATGTATTCCAGGCAGCCCTAGCATATTTAGTTATCACTACCCATGTGCCTTCAAAAATTTATATCTCAGCACTGGAGTGACAGATTGAAGTAAGAGTTATATCCCCCAAGAAGAATAAGTCCTATTGTACTCTGTTTTATTTTAGTCAGCAAAAAGCTACTGACAGGTCCACGTATCCTGCTTTATTCATAGCAAAACAATGACTGAATTTAGGAAAAGGTGTAGAGATGTTTGTGATGGTTAATGGTAGTGAAAATTATTTATAGTAAGAAAGGGGAGAACGTTGGTAAATGAAATAATAGCTTTTTCTAATTTTCCATTGGTTAGGAAAGACTTTTTTGCCTTTGAAGAAGGGCATATATAGTGATATACGGGAATACAGATAGAAGCCATCCGCTCACCAATCTATGAAGCATAGTAGCTGTTCTGCATGCCGTGTATATACATAAATCTTTGTCCATTCTTCCAGTCACAGAGTGTGTTCTATGGAGTAAGCAGATTGTGCAGGAAGCGGCAGAAACCTTAGAATCCTATGGGCACTGCTGGCTCTGGGGAAGAACTCTCTTTTCCCTTTTCTTCTGATCTCTCTTAGTCTCAGCAAGGAACCTTTACTACTATCCGGAAAGAAATGTACATTTTTATTGTACCACCTGGATTAAGGGGCTCTATACATTCCCTTGAAGAAAGTGAGGGATAAGGAAAACCGTTTCTGTTCACATCAAAGTTTCAGAGAATAAACCTTATACTGTTATATCTTTGTAATTCATACTCTTGTTTAATTCATAGACCTGGTCGTTTTTGTTGGCTTTCTTTGTCAGTGGAGAATTATATATTAAGTCTTACAGCCCCCCATGTGGTTGATCTTTCTATGATGGCTGCCCCTAATAGTTTATTAGGATAAGTAACCACAAGTAACCGGTCACACATTAATCCTCTCCTATATAATGATGGATCTCATTGATGGATATTGGTGAATGACAACGCTTGGTCAATCATCTGTCAATCACCTTTTTTCATCTATGCCCCATTGGTTTGACAACTGCTAAACTTGGTGATGTTATTGTATGTGGGTTAAAGGGGATCTCCCTTTGGGACAATTCCCTTTAAAAAAAAATTAAAAAATAAGCAGACTACAAAGTGTCCTGTTTGGATCCCCAGTAGTAAGTGTTCCATAAGTGTAGCAGTAAGTGTTCTGTTTTCCATGCATTGGAAGTTAAGTTATAGTGATATTGTCATTCAACCCCTTACTCTATGTGGTTCTCAGCACCATTCACAAGCTTAGATGCTGCACATTTGATATAGATCTTTTCTGTGTCTTCTTTCTGCTCTAAAATGGCTTCATTTTATCGGTGGACAGTGACACATAGACAGGGCGTCATGGCAGTTGGACCCCCCTCACCCAAGATGGAGATGGCCCACGTGCCTAGGTGACACTGTCCACTGATGAAATGAAGCAGTTTAAGGTATGTTCACACTGAGTGAAAGCTCTGCCGCGGAATCCCGCCTGTCTCAATGTGCCATAGCATCTCTATGATAGAGCGTATGCTCCTCTGCTGCTGCTGCTCAGCCGAATGGCGGCAGCGGAGGAGCGTGCACTCTCTCATAGACGGACTATGGTACACTAAGACAGGCAGGATTCCGCGACGGAATTCTGCCTAATTTACTAGTGTGAACATACCCTTAGAGCAGAAAGAAGACACAGACAAGTTTTATACAGGTATGTATTAAATGTGCAGAATCTAAGCTTGTGGATGGTGCAGAGAACCACACATAGAGTAAGGGGGTGACAGTATCACTTTAAGTACTACACTGTGTCCCTTTAAATTAAACTGTAGTCTTTGTAATACTGGACAGGTCCTCCAGAACAAGAGAAGCTCTTGTATTTGTTGTCCATTCTTCTTCTGTTTGTTATCTGAGCTTTGGCACTTCTGATTGAAGCCATGCAGGCTCCATGGTTCCTGATTCCAGTTGTTTTGTGGTCCTTTGACGTGTAATACCAGCTCATCCTCTGTAACTTATTGTGGTCTGATGCTAGCTTTCTGTTTAACCTTGGTCCATCTTGAAGTCATATCTTGAATTGGAGGCAATTTTGGAAATGCCACCTCAGGCTTCCTTTCACAGAGATAACCATTGTATTCTTAGACTCAGGATTCTTAGCCAGTTCTGTTTCTAATATTGTGTTGTGTATTCGATGATCTGTACTTGTTCCGGATGTGAGGACAGAAAATACTTTACGTACATAAATTTGGAGAACTACATAAAATGTTATGACTGAATGATGAAGGCAGAAGTAACATTGCTGTGGTTATGCTTATGTAATGCTGCGCACATCAGCACACAGGAGTTATGGGTGCTCTTCAGTCAACCTCAGAGCATGTTGAAGATAAATTGGCCTTTCAGCATGACATAATCTTTTTTAAAATAGGTTTCCACTTCTAAACATGATGTTTTTAGGTCCAACATGCTGTGCTGATTTATTTCTGAATAAATCTTTATAGCGGCCAGTGTTCTGTTTTTCCTACACTGAGCTTCACATCACAAAGTTTTGATTAATAAAACTCTGGCTGCATGCATCTACCACTAGAGGGGGCTCTCTGTAGACTCCCTATTTATTGAGTTTAACCTATACAACCATTTATTGAGGATACAGGCAGCTAAGATGTTGTCATTAAAGTTATGTTTATGGAGGTAGGTTCAGGACCTGTGTTCTGTGGAACCTGCTTATTGATTCTCCAGAAGACTGCACTGATGACATGTTATAGTAGGAGTGGGTGTTACTTCTCTCATGGTATATGCAGATCCTCTAAGCTACTATCAGTTTGCTGTCTAGTCTGGGGTGTAAAGTCTGAGAAATTACTCTGTTGCTTACCCATAGAACCTGCAAGGCTGTGTAGACTTTCATGTCCATGGTCTCTCGTGTTGTTACCGATGAATAGCAAATGCACTTGTGGATGTGTAGCATACCTGTATCTGCAAATACGTCATGGCTCTACAGCCTCGGCTCACAGGCGGGAGACCGCCAGCAAGATACCCTTGTTCATACTGAATTACAGCTCCTGAGGGAATTAATCCAGGCGCTGCCGACCCGCAATGACCTGGTCCTACATATTGAGCAGGCCCAGCAGTAAGCAATCGCCTCAGTGAGGTCAGAGGTGGAACAGTTGGCGCAACGCACCTCCACTACAGAAGATGCAATATGGCCGCCATAACTGACAGGGTGGCTTCCCTGGAACACGACATAGATCGCTCCCGGTCACATACCCAGCAGCTTTCCCTTCGCCTGGATGACCAGGAAAACAGAGGGAAACGCAACAATATCCGTCTGAAGGGTCTCCCTGAGCGCCCCCAGGAGGATGATCTCACCCTCCGGGTCACAGAGATTTTCAACATGGCCGCCTCGCGTCCTCTGGACTCCACCTTCACGATAGATCGGGTCCATAGAGTTGCCAGGCCCCAGCAGGGAGAGGTGACTACACCCAGGGACGTGCTGTGCCGCCTACATTACTACTCGGAAAAGGAGCTCATCCTCCAGGCCGTGCGGAACTCTGGAACTGTTCAGTATGAGGGCGTACAGATAAGGCTCTTCCCGGACGTCTCTCCCCGAACTCTCTACATGCGACGGTTGTTGCAGCCTGTCCTGTCGGCCATCAGAGAGGCCGGGGCTACATATCGCTGGGGCCACCCTATACAGGTGATTGTGCGCAGAGGCTCGGCCACCTTCACCCTACGCCGTCATGCTGACTTACCACAGCTGTTCTCGTTTCTGGATATCCCGCCGGTGTCTGTGCCGGACTGGTTGGCGATTGACAGACCGGAGCCACATCAGCAGCCACCTCGCCGCTGTCGGTCTTCACTTCTGAGGAGCGCCCCTTCTTCCCCCAGACGTCAGGCCCCTGAAATTTTGGATCTGTCTCAGGGGATGCCCTTGGAAGCCTGATTTCTTGCAAGTTAAGAGACGCACTCCCGCTGCCACACATTCGGTCTTACGGTGTTGCAGAGTGTTTAGATCGTGATGTAACCCTGTTGCCCCACTTGTGACTTACTGGTCCTGGTTTCACATATGCGCCTTCCAGAGGGGTGTCCTGCCTCTAATGACAGCTGGACACCTGGCTACTCCATGGCTTATCGGGGAGGAAGTCTGCCACTGTATATTGTGTGTGTGTGGGGGGGTCCTTGTGTATCTCCACCTCTTTACTCTCCCTATCCCGGGGGGTACGCTACTTACACATGCTTTCTTTATCCTTGTCCTATATAGTTTTATGCTAAGTTATGTTGTGCCGTGGTCCCGCCTGTCCGGAGCTCTTCCCCCTCTTTCTGTGGGGGGGCTCCTGGCCGTGATGGCTCCAGTGATCGTTCCTCATGTGTTGCTGGCCCGGAGCTGGCCCTAATGGTTTTCTACACTCCTGTCTTTTCTCTACCTCCTTTCTGTTCAGCGGGCCTCTCTCTGGCTCCTGCCTTTGTTTTGCACTTTGGTGCTCTTTCTTCTTAGCTGTCGACCTCCCATCTCCTGAGCGGCCTCGTCTTGCTTTCCCTTTTGCCCTTTTCTACTACATCTCTCCCTATCTCTTTTCCCCTTTTCTTCCCACTTCTTGCCTACTTTCCCACTCCTCTCCTGCCCCTTCCTCCCCCCCCCCCCCGGTGTTCCCTTTACCCCGTGTATTTGTTTGTCACCCTTCGTGTCCAGTAGTGTTTTCCCCCATGGCTCAGCACTCCCAGACGGTGCTGCCTCTCGGACCCAGTCTTTCGAGCCTGGATTCGGGTTGGGAGGGGCGTCGCCTCGGAATTTATTGTCAACACGACTTGGGTGACTGCTGCGGACCTCGTTGTTAGGTCTGATCCGGCCCCCCTGGGACCTTTGCGCACTAATCAGCTGGTGCACTACCTTCGCACACTGCCCTCCTCTAATTAGCTATCCTCCTCAAAGACGTATTTTGAATCATTGTGCGATTGTGTGGGCCCTCTCCGACACTCCCTGTCCCTAATTTACAGTGAGTTGGTGTTGCCGCCCGACCAGGACCCCCCTCTGTTCCTGACTAAATGGGAAGAGGATCTGCAGTTGACGTTGACCCCAGCCCAGCGTACAGATATCCTTACTCTTGCGCATAAATGCTCCATTAGATCACGTTTTTAAGAGGCTGGCTATAAAATAGTCTCGCGCTGGTATAGGGTCCCCGTCAAATTGCACTCGATTTGGCCCGAGGTCGATCCTACCTGTTGAAGATGCGGACTTGCCACTATAGACTTTACGCCTGCGCTCTTCCTGCTTCATCACAGCGACATGTCCACCAAAAAATATTGCCGATATTATCGCCATATCCTTCGCTTTCTTGTAATGACGGCACGAGGCCTGCATTCCCTTATATTGGAAATGGGTGGAGGCTCCCCCTATCTCTCTCTGGATTCGGAAGGTGAATGAGGTAATGAGAATGGAAGACTTGACTTCCTCCCTCCAGAACTCCAATGCTCAGTTTTACCGGACTTGGCTTCCATGGATGGACTTCCAACAATCCTCGGAATATACGGAACTTCTCGGAGAACCTGCTTCCCCTACTGACTGAGGTGGTTTTGACCGCAGTCTTCTCTTGGCTCTCCTTGTGCCGTTTTGTCTCCCCTTATCTGTATTGTCTTGTCTTATGTTGCCTTCATTGCCCCCCCCCCTTCCCCGTCCAATCCTCTTGTTCCTTGCTCCCCCCCCCTTTTTACTCCTACCTTTGCCTCATTTCTTGGAGTCACGTTAGGCTCCGGAGTGGATTCACTTCATCTCTTCTCTCTATCTCCTGTTATTTTCTTCTCTTTTGGAAAAGTTAGAAACAGTGGGTATAGGGGGTCAGTGACGGGACGCCCCGATGTCTTTATTGTGCCTTTTCCAGACAGTTCTGTGTCACGTTACAACTGTACCATGTTTTATACTGTTTCTTTTTTTTACGGGTGACATGTTGTTCAGTTTACGGAATACTATTATTGTGCACTTGTTCTGCTTGCGGGGCTGCGTCCCCTTTACTGACCCGCCATTGGAGTTTGTTAAATAAAAGAATTTATAAAAAAAGAACAAAGTGTTAAGTGCTTCCCAAAATGTTAGGAATTGATACAATTTTTTTTACTGTAGTCTTGTCTTCCACAATTTGTCACTTTGTTATATTAATATATAAGGAGGTCCTGGCAGCAATGACTGCTCCCTACCTAATTATTTAAATGTTTCTAGAAGAATTAACAGAGGACTAGCGCAAAATAGAGCTCTATGCTAAAGACTCCAGAACAAAAGTAGTCACCAGTCCTCTAACATTCATCTATATTAGCAGAAAGACTTTCACCCTAAACAGCAAAGCAGGATGGATTCTGGATGTGAAGCTTGTCATTAAGAAAACAGTCATAAAGATGTGATTAATACATGGTTTGCTGCTGTATGTTTCTGTCTCTCCTCCCAACTAAACTATAAAATTTAAAAAAAAAAATTGGGGTTACATTCCCCAACAGAAGTGATAGGGTTTGGATTAGTGTAGGGCTGTCCATTTGTCTAGGCAATTGTGCATTGCCATAAAGAGCTGTACAGGAGTTGTTTTGGGGTTGTAATGTTGCTTAAAGCCACTTTGTGTATGGAAATTGTTTTTTTTTTTCTTCACATCACCTGGTTGGTGCTAGTGTGTATATAGTGGTGAAGTGGCCCATTTTTTAAACCGCTGCCCAATTCCTACCATCTGCGCTGTTTTTTTCTATCTGAATATATTCCCACTCTGTGCACCATGCTGGCCTAATTGTAGATAGAGAAACCAGCGCAGATGGCATAAATTGACTGCACCAGGTGATATGGAAAAAGAATGTCCATATGCCAAGTGGTACATTCAGTTTATTGCTTTCTCTGTGATTTTTTTTTTCATTAGCATCCTTTTTTTTACTATTACTGATTGGTAACAATCCTTTAGCTCTGCATGAAGAGAACCAGATTAGGAAACTTACTATGCAATCATGCATAATTGTAAACTTTCAGTTGTCACCTTTTGAATTCTTCCAATCTGGCAGCATGTGCCAACCATGTTTATCCTTTGAAACCATCACAGCTTTGTAGAACCTCTAAATATTCTAGTGATATCATGTTATGTAATACATCTTCATAGAGAGGATATTCCTGTCATTTGTTGATTTGATTGGATGGAATATACCATTTTCCCTTTGTACCTCTTAAGTACATATTGATGCATTAAGGATATTTTTCTTAGCAAGCAGAGGATCAAACTTAAAAAGCAGATGGTAGGATGCTGGCGCCTTGGTCATGTGTTTTGGAAGGCGACGCGCTCTATATAGCCAATACACCTTTCTGCCAAAGCATACCATGTGTCATGGTCAGATACAGCTGCCAACTATTAAGCTCTAAAATAGAATGGAGCTGGACCACCATGATGTCTTGAAGTAAGGCTCCAACGTCTCCATCATGGCCTTAGTCTATGAACCAGAGGAAAATTCCTTTTTATGCCAGTCTTAATGGTAAGGTACTAATTATTATTGGCGAATGTGTTTGATTTTTATTGCAGGTTTATATTGGATGTAATTTTGGATGAGTTTGATTTATAACATCAACCTTTCAACTTTTTATATTTATAAGGGCAAAGTTGATGCATTGTGTCACCATAATGTAAAAGTTTACATTTTAAAGTATA
The DNA here is from genome assembly GCF_027789765.1 of Dendropsophus ebraccatus. Taxonomy (NCBI): domain Eukaryota; kingdom Metazoa; phylum Chordata; class Amphibia; order Anura; family Hylidae; genus Dendropsophus; species Dendropsophus ebraccatus. Next base: position 61,325,005 of record NC_091460.1, on the reverse strand, counting down.
TTATAAAATGCAGCAAAATAACAGGATTTTCAGTTACTTAAGTAGATAGTATTACATGGTGCTCTGTTTAGTATTCAGGTCCCTCATTCATCTCGGTTATTTCTCAATGGCCCGGTTTATTAGTTCCCTATTGGATTCACCAGTTCCTGGTGTTATAGGTATCTGATTATTTTGTAATCCCTTTTTGCCCATATTTATTTAATATGTGGACTGTGTCCCACTGTTTTTACCACGCAGGCTACTATGAGTGATAGTTGGGCTTTGACTAGAGATTTCCAAAGGGCTACTAAGTTTGCTTGTTCCTGTTGTGAATGGTTCTCAATTCGTACCAGACTGTTGTCTATCTGCTCCAAATTAAGTATGCTTAGATATATATATGCATATGCATATGAAGAACCACTATGACGCCATGTCAAGGTAGAACTTGTTTATTATAAGCGTTACAGAAGGTTATGTAGCAGCAAGAAGTCAGAACAAAGAGGGGAGTTATATAGATAAGATGCCAGGCTATTATACGCCATGGTCCGGTTCCTTATTTGCATAGTGGGTTGTGTTACATAGCTCATGGATTACCTAGTTGTACACAGTCTCTCTCCTTTATGCGTTGTCCAGGATATGGGGGCCATCTTTAACAATAGAATATACAGAATTGTCTTTATTTCCACAACATACCTTGGGCACATTCAGCACCTCTCCACCAAGACACGCTTAGATTTGTGACCCCCAGTGAGAAAATCATTGACATCAGGAAATTTTCACACATAGTAAGTAGTGTTGGGCGGGCTTGCTAAACTGTTTGGGTTCAGCAATGTTCTCTAAACCCGAATGCTTGGCATTTGACTCCTGGTGGCTGGAGAAGTCGGATGCTGCCCTAAGGAGTCCTGGGAAATACATATGAATACAGCCATATTCTGGGGTGGCATCCAACTTCTCCAGCTGGCAGTAGTCAAATGCCGAGCGTTTTTGGTCATAGAATGTTGTTGAATCTGAACAGTTCGGCAAGTTTACTCAGCACTAATAGTAAGACAAATTGAGCCTTAGTAAAGCGGAGCCCTGGAGGGTTGCTTGAAAGGCGTAGTACACGCAAAAAAAATTCTTTCAAATCAACTGAAACCAGAAAGTGCCATAGATTTGTAATTCACTTCTATTAAAAAAAGATCTCCAGTCCTCCAGTACTGTACTGCTGTATGTCCTGCAGGAAGTGGTGTATTCTTTCCAGTCTGACACTGTGCTCTCTGCTGCCACCTCTGTCCATGTCAGAAACTGTCCAGAACAGTAGCAAAACCACATAGAAAACCTTTCCTGCTCTTCAGACTGTAAAATAATACCAATTCATGCAGGACATACAGTAGCTGTAAGGACTGCAAACCTGTTAGCGGGTAAATCAAGGTATAAAAGCCTATAGCTATATAGGACCTCTCAGCAGGATAACACACATACCGTTATTATCCACATAGTCCTTTCCAGTGCCAAAGTATAAACCTTAAATATGTAAATGAGACTCATAAAAAAAGCCTTATGTTTTACCACTAGAAGGGACTATGAAGTATGTATGTATGTGCACGTGTATATATATATATATATATATATATATATATATATATATAGGCATGCCCAGAGAAGCTCTGTCTAGCCATGCGCCTATTATTACCCCTGGTCAGCTGCTGACAGGTCCTCTTCATACTCCTTGGTAAGGATGGTCTGAACCTGCCGAGGTTCGGGTTCGTATTAACCCGAACTCTCGGCATCAGATTCCCGCTGTCTGCCCGCTCCGTGCAGCGGGTGGATACAGCGGGAGGACCGCCTGGAAAACTGGGATACAGCCTATGGCTATGGCTGTATCCCAGTCTTCCAGGCGGTCCTCCCGCTGTATCCACCCTCTCCACGGAGCGGCCAGACAGCGGAATCATTACCGAGAGTTTGGGTTCATACGAGCCCGAACCTCGGCAGGTTCGGACCATCCCTACTCCTTAGCTAAGCTCTGGCCGGCATCTGTTCCCCAGAGGGAAATAGAGAAAATCAGCAGTAGTTATACCCCTGTGTTCTCTGCAGGATTTCTTCAAGGTGCTGTCTTCGCAACCTACAAAAAAGTCTGTAGACAGATGTGAAAAATGAACTGATGTACTGAATGAATGAGACAAATTTTATTATGCGTGTGCTGGGTTTGATAGTCCCCTTAGGTTTGTTATTAGTAAATAGGCTCTAGATGTATAGTTTTCTGCAGTAGTGACCCTTATTTCTGGCATATGTGCCCCTGTTCTTTATAGATAACGGATGGCCGTTTTGCCGCTCTATACTCCAGCATCTGATTATGTCAGCAGCAGGCCACGTTCTCCTCAAGAAAGCCGATGCTTTCCGAGCACAGCGTGGAATACTTTCATGTGGAAACATCCTTCTTTTAATCTCATTTCAAATATTTCTTTACTTGTCTGCATAAAACCACTGAGCAACAAAGACTGCTTTGTTAACCAAACATGTCTGGAAATTTTCAAGATTTCTGCATTTGCCTTTTGGTGAAGTTTTGCTGTTCTAGGCACCGTCCATTAGCGTCTTTGCTTGTTTGCCTTTCGCACAGAACCTGCAGGTACATGACTTTGTTAATGTGAGATGAGGGGCTAAAAACACAACTTTTGAATTGCAAAAGTAAACACAAATTTTGATTTATGACAAGGTTACATGTCTTATTCTATACGAAATCCATACAACTAGTAAACTTTATTGGTTATGGGAATCCTGGGGCAGTATGATATAACTAATGTTTTATTACATACTACGAAAAACAGGCAACCCAATAGAAAGATAGGTAAAAATTAATAAATGGAATTAAGCAAAACTTTAAAGGACAATGCCGACATTGTCAAAAAAAAACAAAAAAAAAACACTGACACACACAGTTTTCATACTCACCATCCCTCCGGTGATGATCGCCGATTGAATTTCCCACCGACCACGTCCCCGTCTGTTCCAGTCTGCGTCTTCGGATCTCCCTCACTTCCAGGTTCCAGTGAAATTAAAGGAGAAGTCCAGCTAATTTTTTTTTTTAAAGAATTGTATTGTCCCCCACAGGGGCGGATTAACTTACCATAGGCCCCGGGCTGTTCCCCAAGCCTGGCCCCCCACCCCACTGTAACTATGGCAGCATTAGCGTGTTGCTCATAGTACAGGATAGATAATGTCATGTTGCCCTGATTTGTGCAAAATTATGGTAAAAAAAGTAATGTTGTTGGCAAATCATGGCAGAAATGTAGCCTGGAGACAGTACACCACTAAAAGTATAAGTCTTTTTGGGTGGCCATGGGCCCCCTAGGAGCTCAGGACCCTGGGCTACCGCCCGAAATGGACCTATTGTAATCCACTACTGGTCTCCCAAAAGTTATTCAAATCACCAAAATACACTTATTACGGGAAATGCACATAAAGTGCTTTTTTCCCTGCACTTCCTACTACATCAAGGCTTCACTTCCTGGATAACATGGTGATGTCACTTCCTGGATAAAATGGTGATGTCACAACCCGACACCCAGAGCTGTGCGGGCTGTGGCTGCTGGAGAGGATGATGGCAGGGTGACACTGAGGGACACAGGGCACTGGAGGGACACTGAGCGTCCCTCTGCCATCATCCTCTCCAGCAGCCACAGCCCGCACAGCTCTGGGAGTCGGTTTGTGACATCACCATGTTATCCAGGAAGTGAAGCCTTGATGCAGTAGTAAGTGCAGGGAAAAAGCACTTTATAAGCATTTCCCATAATAAGTGTATATTGGTGGTTTGTATAACTTTTTTTTTTTTTTTGGGGGGGGGGGGGGGCAATACAATACTTTAATAAAAAATTTCGCCGAACTTCTCCTTTAACCCCTTGCCGCAAAATGACGTTTGGGGAACGTCATGTAAAACAAGTAGTTCCCGCAACATGACGTTCCCCAAATGTCATGCTTTCCCTGCCTCCCCCCGCTGTCCCTAACGGTGATCAGGCAGCGGGAGGAGGCTATGTCACATAGCTTCCTCCCGCTGCCTCTGCCCGGAGGGGAGCCGCGCTCCCCGCGGGCAGTTAACCCCATAAACGCCACGGTCAATGCGACCGCAGCGTCTATGGGGAGATTCAGTATCCTCCTGGCGATCGGGCGGCGGGAGGAGGCTGCAGAACGTTGCCTCCTCCCGCCGCCACTTCTGTTATGTCCCCTGGCCCCCTTCCCCAGTCCCCCTGATACCGGCGGATCGCCGCTGTTACCGTTACAGCGGCGATCCGCCGGTATCGGGCATTACCGGCGCCGCCGACAGCATTCATCTCCCCCCACCGTGAATCCACGGTGGGGGGAGATGAAAATGTATCCCCCAGACCCCAGATCAGCCCCCCTAGTGGGCGATAATTAACCCGCTCCCTCCCCCCGGGCGGCCATCAGATCAAAGATGGCCGCCCCCATCCCTACTATATACCGCCCATCGCCTGTTCCCAGTGCAAAGAAGCACTTTTTATACCCTGTCACCATAAATCATTGGTGACAGGGGATAAAAAGTGTCAGTGTGTCGCCCCCCCAAGTCGCCCCCCACCCCCCCAGTCACCCCCGTCCCCCAGTCACCCCCCTTCCCCTTATACGTTACCTGATCCTGGAGCTCCTTCCTCCTCGACGTCCTGGCTGGTTGTGAAGTGCGCATGCGCTACACAACCAGCCAACTCCAATTTGGTCTCTGTCACTGAACTATGATTACTGTGATAGAAAATATCACAGTAATCATAGTAATACAGTGAAAATGAATGTATAAAGTACAAAAAGTGACAAACATACAAAAAAATAAAACACACACTTTTTATTATAGTAATAACTGCAGTTTACTCCCAAATTACCCCTAACTCCCCCAGATTACCTATAACCACCGCAGGTTGCCCGTAATCACGCCAGATTGCACGTAATCACGCCCGATTGCACGTAATCACCGCACGTTGCCCGTAACCACCGCACGTTGCCCATAACCACCGCACGTTGCCTCTAACCACCGCACATTGCCCATAACCACCGCACGTTGCCCATAACCACCGCACGTTGCCTCTAACCACCGCACGTTGCCCATAACCACCGCACGTTGCCCATAACCACCGCACGTTGCCCATAACCACCGCACGTTGCCCTTAACCACCGCACGTTGCCCATAACCACCGCACGTTGCCCATAACCACCGCACGTTGCCCATAACCACCGCACGTTGCCCGTAACCACCGCACGTTGCCCGTAACCACCGCACGTTGCCCGTAACCACCCCATGTTGACCGTAACCACCCAGAATTGCCATTTACCCCCTCCAGCAGTCCGTAATCAGCCCCGATTGTCCGTAACCCCCCAGATTGCACGTAACCACCGCACGTTGCCTATAACCACCGCACATTGCCTATAACTCACACACGTTGCCAGTGACCCCCTCCAGATTGCTTGTAACCACACCAGATTGCCGTAACCACCCAAAATTACATGTACCCACCCCTGATTACCTATAAGCACTTCAGTTTATCCGTAACCACCCCAGATTGTCTGTAACCACCCCATGTTGCCCGTAACCACCCCAGATTGTCTGTAACCACCCCATGTTGCCCGTAACCACCGCAGATTGTCTGTAACCACCCCATGTTGCTGTAACCACCGCTGGTTTCCCCTAATCACACGTAATTCCCCCGAGATTGCCTCAGACCACCGCACGTTGCCTCCGACCACCGCACGTTGCCTCTAACCACCCCAAATTGCCAGTGACCCTCTCCAGATTGCCCGTAACCACGCCAGATTGCCTGTAACGACCCCAAATTACAGGTACCCATCCCAGATTACCTATAAGCACTTCAGTTTATCCGTAACCACCCCACGTTGCCCGTTACCACCCCACGTTGCCGTAACCACCCCAGATTTTCTGTCACCACCGCAGGTTGCCCATAACCACCCCAGGTTGCCCATAACCACACCAGGTTGCCCATAACCACACCAGGTTGCCTGTGACCACCCCAGGTTTCCCGTGACCACCCCAGGTTGCCCGTGACCACCCCAGGTTGCCCGTAACCACCCCACATTATCTGTAATCTCATTTTTTATTGTATTTTAGTAACTGCGGTATTCTAATAACCATTACTAGCTGCGGTTTTGCTCCAGCAAATTGGCGCTCCCTTCCTTCTGAGCCCTGCTGTGTGCCCATACAGTGGTTTATGCCCACATATGGGGTACCGTTTTACTCAGAAGAAGCTGCGTTACAGATTTTGGGGTACGTTTTTTCTCCCATTCCTCGTAAAATTAAGAAATTTTAAACTAAACGAACATATTATTGGAAAAATTTGAGTTTTTCATTTTTACTGTCTTATTTTGAATACTTTCCTCTAATACCTGTGGGGTCAAACCGCTCACTGCACCCCAAGATGAGTTCTTTGAGGGGTGTACTTTCCTAAATGGGGTGACTTTTGGTGGGGTTCTATTTTGCTGACACTACAGGGGCGCTGCAAACGCACCTGGCGCTCAGAAACTTCTTCGGAAAAATCTGCACTGAAAATGCTAATTGGCGCTCCTTCCCTTCTGAGCCCGGCTGTGTGCCCATATAGTGGTTTATGCCCACATATGGGGTACCGTTCTATTCAGGAGAACCTGCGTTACAGATTTGGGCATGCAGCTTCTCCCCTGTTCCTAGTGAAATTGAGAAATTTCAAACTAAACGAACATATTATTGGAAAAATTCAAGTTTTTCAATTTTACTGTCTTATTTTGAATACTTTTCTCTAATAACTGTGGGGTCAAAATGATCACCACACCCCAAGATGAATTCTTTGAGGGGTGTACTTTCCAAAATGGGGTGACTTTTGGGGGGTTTCTCTTCTGCGGACACTACAGGGGCGCTGCAAACGCACCTGGCGCTCAGAAACTACTTCAGCAAAATCTGAACTGAAAATGCTAATTGGCGCTCCTTCCCTTCTGAGCCCAGCTGTGTGGCCATACAGTGGTTTATGCCCACATATGGGGTTCCGTTGTACTCAGGAGAACCTGCGTTACAAATTTTGGGGTGCAGATTCTCTCATGTTCCTTGTGAAATTGAGAAATTTAAAACTAAACAAACATATTATTGGAAAAATTCAAGTTTTTCATTTTTACTGTCTAATTTTAAATACTTACCTCTAATACCTGTGGGGTCAAAATGGTCACCACATCCCAAGATGAATTCTTTGAGGGGTGTACTTTCCAAAATGGGGTGACTTTTGGGGGGTTTCTCTTCTGCGGACACTACAGGGGCGCTGCAAACGCACCTGGCGCTCAGAAACTTCTTCAGCAAAATCTGCATTGAAAAAGCTAATTGGCGCTCCCTTCCTTCTGAGCCCTCCTGTGTGCCCATACAGTGGTTTATGCCCACATATGGGGTACCGTTGTATTCACGAGAACCTGCATTACAAATTTTGGGGTAATTTTTTTCTCTTGTTCCTCGTGAAATTGAGAAATTTCAAACTAAACAAACATATTATTGGAAAAATTCGTGTTTTTAATTTTTACTGTCTAATTTTGAATACTTTCCTCTAATGCATGTGGGGTCAAAATGCTCATCCTACCCAAAGAGGAATTCTTTGAGGGGTGTACTTTTGAAAATGGGGTGACTTTTGGGGGGATTCTATTCTGCGGACACTACAGGGGCTCTGCAAATGCACCTGGCGCTCAGAAACTTCTTCAGCAAAATCTGCATTAAAAAAGCTAATTGGCGCTCCTTCCCTTCTGAGCCCGGCTGTGTGCCCATACAGTGGTTTACGCCCACATATGGGGTACCGTTGTATTCAGGAGAACCTGCGTTACAAATTTTGGCATGCTTTTTTTCTCATGTTCCTTTTGAAAATGAGAAACTTTAATCTAAACGTATATATTATTTGAAAATTTAAATTTTCGATTTTTTTTTTACGGCCTAATTGTGAATACTTTCCTCCAGCCCCTGTAGGGTTAAAATGCTCATTATACCCCTAGATTAATTCTTCAAGGTGTCTAGTTTCCAAAATGGGGTCACTTCCAGTATACAAGCCTTCTAAATCCATTTAAAAAAAGAACTGGTCCCTAAAAAAAATCAGTTTTGGAAATTTTCACAAAATGTGATAATTTGCTAATAAATTTCTAAGCCCCATAACACCCTAAAAAAGTAAAATATGTTTCCCAAATTATGCCAGAATAAAGAGGACATATTGGTAATGTGATTTAGTAACTAATTTATGTGATATGACTTCCATTTTAAAAGCAGAGAATTTCAGAAGTTCATAAAATGCAAAATTTTCAAATTTTTCATGATATTTTGATGTTTTTCACAAAAAATACACAAAGTAGTGACCAATTTTTGCTACTAATATAAAGTGTCATATGTGACAAAAAAACAATTTCAGAATCGCTAGCATATGTTAAAGCATCACTGAGCTACAAGCGCATAAAGTGAGACAGGTCAGATTTTGAAAAATGAGCCTGGTCATTAAGGGCAAAACAGGCTTTAGAGGCAAGGGGTTAATGGGAGAGAAAAGGCTGCTGGTGCGCATGTGGCCAGATAGCAAATTAACATACATTACAAAGTAAAACGCTGGAGTTCTCCTTAACCCTTCGTCATATACAATAGGCCTGACAGGCACATCTCTTTTACTTTCATTTCTCCTTCCTCACCAGATTGTGAGGAAATACCCTCCCTCCAGGTAGTCTCCTGTCTCTAGCAGCTCTGTGAAACCTCATACGACAGTTGAATTTCTTTATGGGAATCATCTATATCTATAAGGGGTTTTCTGGGCAAACTGAAACTTTCCATACGGCCTCTTCTTGCATTAAACTGAATTCCAGAGAATTTTTTTTCTTTCAAATCAACTCGTGTCAGAAAGTTAAATAGATTTCTAATTTACTTTTATTTAAGAAATCTCAAGTATTCCACTACTTATCAGCTGCGGTATGTTCTGCAGTGGTGTATTCTTTTTAGTCTGACATAGTGCTCTATGCTGCAACCTCTGTCAATGATGGGACAGCTCCTGTTATGGACAGAGATGGCAACACATAGATTTTTAAATAAAAGTAAATTATAAATTTGTATAACTTTTGTATATATATATATATATATATATATATATATATATATATATATTTCTCTGGGGTACCCCTTTAAAACAGTAACAGACCACATGCGGCTCCCCAATGTCAAATCTTCCCATGACATCCCACTCCCCTATTAGCCAATCACAGACCTAAGCAAGAATGTATAGACATAGAAGCTGCCAGAAAGGTAGCAGGAGCTGCAGGACATTGGTGGGGTAAGTATACTCTCTGTTGTTCTTTTTCACGGGGAGAAAATAAAGGGAGTTTTTTTTCTTTACCCTTTTAAAATTTTGGTAAAATCCTGATCATATAACAAGTATCCTAGCAAATCAGTTGTGCATACAAGTTCGGAGCGCCTCTCTGCCATTGACATATCATCCATAGTTATGCCCCTGAGTTAATATACGTCTGTTTTCTGTTGGTTGTTAAATGCTTGTTTCAGTGACCTCATTTTATTCTAAGCAGCCTATAATCTTTTTATATATAAAAAACATGTTTGTTAAAAGTCTATTACTGGAAATGTCCAGATGAATGTCTCAGCTGGAACGATTCCTAACCACTGTGGGATCAAGCGTTGCTTTTGTGACTGATCTCCTCCCTAATCTTATTCTGTCATCTTACTGATTTGCGATATACACGTGGGCAGGTATTTTATGGGCTGCTTTTTAATTACTTTTGAAGCTAAATATAAGGCGTTATATATTCCAATAACAGATTTTGGGGTTATAAATTTTGCAGCTTTTTCCTGAAATGTCTATAGTATTGTATGTAGTTATGTGCCCATAAAATTAATAAAACTAGATTTAAAGTATCCCTGTCATTTAGAAAAATTTTTGACATGTTGGCCACTTTAAAGTTGCTGTCCATCTGTATTGCTAAGTACATTGAAGATTACTTTAAAGGGAATCTATCACTAGGTTTATGCCACTTAAATGAGGGCAGCATAAACTTTTGACGTAAATGTTGAACAGATTGGTGTTTTACTTACATCATTTTGTTCACTTGTTCTCCTAATATGCAGGAGAATAGGATTCTTGTCACACACCTCCCCCTGCCCTCCAGCTGCAGATTGACAGGTGACTGCCTGTACACAGCATGGATAGAGAGATAGAGGAGTGCCAATTGGCAGCTGGTAGGCGGAGTTTTCTGCTTCTCAGGAATACTGAGGACTACTGGGCTCATGCACATAATGGAGAGGACTACTTATAGTCCATGTTATTTAGGAAGATCTCTCTGAATCAGCTGCACAGAACAATGTAAGTGATACATCATTCTGTTCAGCTTCTTTGTCACTAGTTTGCTACCCTTATATAGGACAGCATAAACCTACTGACAGAGTCTCTCTAAGGACGTCAAGATTTTTTTGTAGTTGTTTCTGCCACCCAGCATTCTGACAGTCATAACCTTTCAAGTTATCTGTGTAAATACATATTGAAAAATAAGTTGAGACGAGAGTACTCAAGTTCTAACTATTAGTCTATGAGCCCTATTTTGTGGAAAGATTATTGTGCAAAAAATCGTTTTATTGTTTGAATTGAAGTGATAAGCTTTCTGTGTATATGCAGCAACGGTCAAACGACTAACGAAAATTTGTTCGTATGTCGTTGATTGCATCTTTTTAGCTGACCATAAAATTGGTGTTAATCATTTGCGTATCTTTCAGTGTATGTACACATTGTTCATTTGTAACTAACGACTATCCATCCGTGTATTATGGTGAAGGAATTCAGGTCGTTTGCAAAAGCGCTCGTTTAATTGGACAATTCTGAAAATTGCTTGGCCTAATAGGACCCTAAGGGGCCTATTCCACAGAGCGATTATCCCTCCGTGGAATAGAGAGAACGATCAGCCGATGATCGTGTCATCGGCTGATTATTCATTTAGGTTCAGACGTAAAATCATTGTGGAATAGCGGTGCGTGGCGGCGACCGACGATTTCAGCAGCATCATACATTACCTGTCCGGGCTGCAGGTCTTCTCCTTCTTCCTCCCGGTCCCGTGCCGCAGCAGCTTCGGAGCGGGGCTGTCTGAACTGACAGACCGTTAAGCCAATGACTGGCCGGAACCGCCGCGGCCAGCGATTGGCTGAGCGGTCTGTCAGTTCAGACAGCCCCACTCTAAAGCTGCTGTGGCACGGGACTGGGAGGAAGAAGGAGAAGACCTGCAGCCCGGACAGGTAATGTATGAAACAAGGGCTGCAAGGACATCGGTAAGCAGTCCTCGCTTAACGATCATCGGGCCGTGGAATAGGCCCAGTAAACGAGCGCCGGTCTAGCAGATCGGCGCTCGTTTACATTTTTGATCAGGTCCGTGGAATAGGACCCTAAGAGTGTCAGAAATGCTTCACGGCCTGTAACATTCATGTCGTGATTCACCAAGACATTGAATACACATTTTCTCTCTGGGCTTCACAGGATTTTAGGCCTGTGTTACTCCATTACTCTATTATATGTGTTTTTCTACTGTGTTTCCATTGCATTACTCCAGTACTAAATCATACATGTGTTTCTGCTGTGTTTTCATGTCTTGACCCTTGGCCTTGGCTTGCTTGGCTACATTGCTGCTAGTGAACCCTGACCCCGGCTGCCTCCTGACCTTGCCCTGCCTTCTGATTGATTCTGAGCCATAGACTTCTCTGTTTACTTGACTTCCTAAATGTTAGATGTGGCTTATAGTGACTTATCATTCATGGCAAGCAAAACAAGAGATAGAAATTTGAGAAAAAGTTTATAAACGTAGATGTAGTTTATGAATGTAGATTGAAAGTTACTAATTGTTCTAATGCCGTAGATCAGTGATCCCCGACCTGTGACTCTCCAGCTGGGAGTTGTAGTTTTGCACCAAATAGGGAGCCATTTGCTGGGTTTCACAGAGGATTTTATGGAGTAAATTATATTGAAATTCCAATATTGACCCTATTAGAATGCGGATGATGAACTTCAATCTTCTCACTGCTAAAATTTCCTTTAATTGAAATTGACATATTAGACAATCCTAACATGATTTTCTGCAATGTCCAATCTCGGAGGAGATGATCGCTTCATCCTTATTACTAGTATTCAATATATTTCTTCTATGCCTGGGTAGGCTGATGCCTGGTAACTTTGTGTATGAAAGTAAAAGGATCCGTTACCCGTCTCCTCAGCATCCCACATATCAATGCATTTCTCCTCAGGAGCTATGAAGTCTTTCATTATACTCACCTCAGACTGTCAAGTGACGGCTGTCACTATTCCACAGAGCCCCTTCTAGAGTTTCATTTGATGTTTGGCACACTGACATGGGCCTGCAAGGAATGGTTACCGCTGCTCGGGTTAGCAGAGGGTTACAAACCTTAAAATACATCTTTTTTCCCTTCCCTAATGGACGCTGGCCACACAGGAATAAAACGCTGAATTTGGGGAAGCGGCACTTCTCTCATGTTACATAAGAGTTCGAGCTCAGATGTGGGATTTTACATTGCGCCTCAGCAGAACTTTAGAACTTTGCTTTTTTATGTCACACCATATTTTTCTTCTGGAGTTGGAGAGACTATTGCTTACATGCCGAATGCAACACGGTTTTAGTGCAGCTGTATTGTTTTAGATTTCAGTATGTGGGCTGACACATACATTTCTTTTTCCCATTCTGTACAAGGTTTTAGACACAGTAATATATTCTATATTATTTTCTAAAATAATGTAAAATGTATAAAAATGAGGTCAGCCATGTTTTTGTGTTTGATAAAAAAAAGAACCTGCTTCGATCCGTATAATGTAAGTAGATGGAAAACGAATCCCGATAGTTGACATACAACTGCATCCATTTTTTTCCCACATAAAACAGATATGTTAAATGGACAGCGAAAGCTCCGTGAGAAGCTAGCCTTAGTGAAACTGTTTCTATACTGTAAAATAGAACACCTTAATGTGAGAGTTGTAACTTTTTTATTACCATTTGAGGTAATTTCTTAATAAATTTTTTAGTGGTCAGAGCTATGTATTTCGGAAACTGCTCCAGATCTCCTGCGTAGGCATAGTTCAGTGATTGACCTCTGACTGCCTTCAGACCTTGCTGGTAAGAACGCACTGACCCCCCCGCCAGTGATTGAGAGTGTACGGGATTTGGGGCTTTTCTTTGATTGAGCTCACCTGCAAGCTTGTTCATTATTGAAAATGGCATACTATCCCTTTTAAGTGAACAGAGTTATGCTGCAGTACTGCTACAGTTAAATAGGTTATCTGGCACTACAAAAACATGGCCACTTTTTCCCCTCTCTCAAGTGGGGTTTGGAACTCAGTTCCATTGAAGAAAATGGAGCTTAATTGCAAACCACACCTGAACTGGAGACAAGAGACGGGGAAAAGTGGCCATGCTTCGTTAGTGCTGGATAACCCCTTTAATATAGTGTTTGCAGAGGAGGTAAACATTGGCAGGAGTTGGACCCCATTGATCTACCATTGATGGCCAGAGGCATAGCTTCAAGACGATGGGCTCCAGTGCAATCTTTGTCACAGGGCCCTTCAGCAAAATGCTTTATTATTGGTACTAGCCTCCTCATATGGAAAACATAGACTTTATGGCCCCCCCTGATTTCCGATGCACCCTCTGCATCTCCTGTAGCTACGCTAGTCCATACTCTGCAGTGCTTTATTTCTGAAATACAGTGAATGCTGGTTCAGGTACATTGTAAAAATAAAAAAAAACTCTAGCGACTGTTTCTTCCTACAGAAGTTGCAGTCTCTGTTCACATGGTATACGCTGCATTTTCTGGTCTATATTCCATATACAGTACTCGAATATCTCAACTTTACATTAATGTAAGCCAGAGCGTTGGTGACCTGTATTAGAGAAAGTACGATAGACCCTAAAATAGAATATAGTGAGACTTGTTAAGCATCATAAGTTCTGTCTGTCTGCAGTTTTATATAACTGGACTTTTTGAAGTAAAAATGAACAGAACAGATTAGAGGTCTTTCGGTTTCTGGCCTTGTCTTTGTACGCAGCGCCCCCTAGAGTCACTCACAGGCAAGAAGCGTATATATTACAAATGTCACGTTTATTTATATTTCTGAATGGAAATGAAAACCATATGTTGAACTGCCTAAGGATTTAGTTCGCCTTTTTTTTTTCCTGCCTGGTAGAGGCCACTTGCTTATGTTGTATCAGTTACCTTCTTTTTTGCTAATTGTTTAAGGGTTTGTTTATACATGGAGATTTTTAGAGATAATTATAAGATGACCGCTATTATTCAGCCCTGAGAATGATTGCTTGGTACCACCACTAAAAGGAACCGCACTGTCTTTTTCGCAGGGTGGATTTTGTTGGGTTAGTTATAATGTGAAACCCCTCTTGCAGAAACCTTACAGCTCCGGGATTCAGTCCGTGCCCTTTGCTTTATTAACCCGCCTGCTCCAGTTTTGCGGAGGTCTGCATGTTTTGGCTGGCTGTTTCCTCAGACTTGGTCGCACTGATGTTGCATGCAACATGTTATTTCAGGTGTTGATTCATGTTTGCTTTAAAGCAATGCAGCCCTCTTTTCTTCTTTGTATGCTACAGTTTGACAGATTAATGGTGAGCACTTTTGAAGAAAGCTGTTGGACAGACCACAATGTGTTTTGCTTTTATCTTGCACTTTTTTTTAATTTTCTTTAGACTAAAAAGCTTAGAAAAAGAGAAAAATGAAATGACACAGTCATTTGTGGTATATACATGTAAGATATGTAAGATTTTTCTGTGGTAAGTTACATACACCTATTTGCAACAGTGAATATTGTTCCAAGCTGGAAACACAAGACATGATAATATTGCTTAGTTGGCTCACAGTTCTAGTCCAGCACCCTTAAGAATCTCAAGGGTGATCGAGAACTATGCTAAAGCAAAAAAAGAAAAAGTTTTGTGGTTATGAACATGCTATACTCCTTATGTTGCCTTTTAGTGTTTAGTTTAGTGTTGTTTTTCACACTATTTATAGGGTTTTTTAAGGCGGGATTCACTGCAGTCCGTCTTTTTTTTCATCCGTTTGCAAAAAACATGTATTTGTTTGCATCCATTCTGATCCATTGACTTCCACATACACGTTTTTGTGTACACTAAAGAAAGGATGTTTTTTAAAACATATTTTGTTCCTTTTTTAGTTTTTATAGAATGGAAGTCAATGGAAAAATGGATCATACTGGATGCACGCAAATACATCTGTTGTTTTTTTGTTTTTTTTAAATAGACAAAAGAAACAGACTGCAAAAATGTAATGTGAACCCAGCCTCAATTGGTATCAGAAAGTTAAATAGATTTGTGAATTACTTCTATTTCAGTACTTATCAGCTGCCATATATCTTGCAGGAAGTGGTGTATTCTTTCCAGTCTGACACAGCGCTCTATGCTGCCACCTATGTCCATGTTAGGAACTCTCCAGAGCAATAGAAAATTCCCATAGAAAACCTCTTCTGAATTAGACAGTTCCTGACATGGACAGATGTGGCAGCAGAGAGCACTGTGTCAGACTGAAACAAATACACCACTTCCTGCTAAACATACAGCAGCTGATATGAACTGGAAGGCATGTGTTTTTTAAAAAGAAGTAATTTACTATTCTGTATAACTTTCTAACACCAGTTGAATTTTTTTTTGGGCAGGACCCCTTTAAGCAACTTATTTATACTTTTCTCTGACCATCCAAACTGACAATCAAGGATTGTTCATGTCCCTGAAATAATACAGTCCTGGGATTTCAGCTGGGTTTCTTTTAGTCTCACAAGTATTTTTGACGGCAGAACTAGCACAGTTGGCATCCTATTCTTCAAAAGTACTTTACTTCAAGCTTTGCATAAATCTACATTGTAAGTAAATGCAAGAAACTTAATAAATACAAACTGTATTATATCTTTCTCCAGTTTTCAGGCCTTAATTCCTGCCACCCCCTCCTAAAGTTAACATTAGCTTTGCAAAAATTGCTTTAGGGTAGCTTCACACATACCAGAATCGCAGCGAATTTCATACTGCAAGTCCCACAGTGAAGTCCGCTGCAATTCCTATTTTTCCCAATTTTCATTCCGCTGCGAGTATGTAAACCCCATCCCCCTTACCCCACCGCTGACTCAGTGCCTGTGGTGGGACAGCTCACTGGGCTCATCGGGACATCAGGGAGCAGGGGGCCACAAAAGCAGGCCAGAGCGCGGACTCGTAAAGTATTCACTAGTCAGCGGTAGGTTGAGGGGGGGGCCGGGTTTTCATACTCTCAGCGGGATGAAAAATCTGCTGCATGTATGTAATCCCGTACAAACTGACAGTACTGGGAATTGCAGTGGAATTTCACTGCGGAACTTGCAGTGTGAAATCTGCTGCAATTCTGGTATGTGTGAAGCTACCCTAAAAGGGTGCCTTCACGTGTACTGCATCGCAGCGAATTTTACTCTGCGGGTTCCACAGCAAAATCTGCTGTGATACTGTGTACTGTTATGGCCTATGGGCTCTACATTCTCACAGTAGATTTTCATTCCACTGCCCAAAATGTAGCCACAGCCTACTTAACTCAACAGCTGCTGGGCTAACAAGTGAATACATTATCTGTCCATGCTCCAGCTTGATTCTCCAACTCCTGGGTCTCCTTGCTTCTCCATCGCCGGCTCCTGCTCAGCCAATCCGTGCAGGATTTCACTGCAGCTACTGACCGGGACAGCAGTGCCTCCGGAGCCAAAGAAGCAAGCTGAAGCGCAGACAGATAATTTATTCATTTGTTAGCCTGGTAGCAGTGGTGTAGCTACCGCGTTTGCAGCAGTCACCGCTGCGACCGGGCCGCTACCAAGGGAGGGCCCACGACGCCCCCCCCTTGCCACTGCACTGCCCCCCTCCGATTCCCTCTTGTGACCGCAAGCAGGGTTTTGCTTGCGGTCACAAGAGGGAGACTGGGACGGGCCCCGGCTGCCGTGCGGCTCCCGGCTTCATGTCTGTCCCGGCCGCACACGCACCATAGAGCTCTGTGTACACCGGGGATGGTACTTCTTCCGGTGCATTGACCTCTGTGCCGGAAGTACCATCCCCAGCGGGCACAAAGCTCTATGGTGCGTGTGCGGCCGGGGACGGGACAGACATGGAGTCGGGAGCCGCGCAGCAGCCGACAGCCAGACCGAGGAGGAGAGAGACACGGCGGGGGTGCGAGTTGTCAGGTGAGTTGTGTGTTTTTTTGTTTTTTTTGCACAGACTGGGGGCCATTATAATGGCCATCATAAAGGGGGATTACAATAGGGGCCATCTACAAAGGGGGATTACAGTGAGGGCCATCTACAAAGGGGGATTACAATGGGGGCCATCTATAAAGGAGGATTACAACGGTAGCCATCTATAAAGGGGGATTACAATGGGGGCCATCTATAAGGGGGATTACAATGGGGGCCATCTATAAGGGGGATTATAAAGGGGGATTACAATGGGACCATCTATAAAGGGGATTACAATGGGGGCCATTTATGTGGGGACCATTATAAGGGGCATCTATAAGGGGGAAACATTGGGGGATTACATGGGGAGAGTATGCATTAGGGCATGTACTATAGTGGATCACAGAGGGGGGCATATACTATAAGGGGGTCACATAGAGTCAGCCTACCCACTAAATGAGGGTGTAAAGGGGCCAATACAGATGTGCAGTGTGTAGAGAGATGAGGATGGTGACAAAGTGAGGAGCCTAACATGTCTGTCTGGCAGATTCTGTGGTTCGTGGCTCGTAGAAGTTTTCATAACGGCGGAGGACAGAAGAAGAAGATAAAAAGGGAAGAACTCCGATCAGAGAAGACGTCCCATGTGAGTCACCTGATGTAACGGCTACCTCTATATGACTGGATGAGGTGATAGTGATCTGTGTACAGTAGCAGCGGTGGTGTTAGTCAGTATGTGGTGACATTAGTCAGTATGTGGTGGTATTAGTCAGTAGCTGCGGTGGCATTAGTCAGTATGTGGTGGTGTTATTTGTTACTTGTTATCTGGTACTGTGTTTTATTGGATTTAGTATTCAGGATCTGGTCAGTAACAATATGGTGGTTGTGGTGTGGCGGTAATATTTCCTTCCTATATACTGGTATTATTGGCAATATTGGTCTCAGTATACAGGATTTGGTTAGTAACAGTATGGCGGTAATATGCATGGTGATATTTCCCATATACTGGTATTATTGGTAATATCAGTCTTGAGATAGACCAGGGCCCAAGAGACATTAGCTACGCCCCTGCCTGGTAGCTGTTGAGTTATTGCAGCAGATTTTGCTGCGGAACTCACAACGTGAAAACTGCTGCAATATGATACATGTAAAGGCACCCTAAAATCTGTTTGATGACATAGAGTACAGGTCATTGAGGGATCAGATTACAGCTGGTCATAGAAATCCGTCCAGAGGGAAGGAGGAGTGCTAGAGAGACATGACCAACAGAGACATTATTAGTTTGTGTGAAATGTTTTAAAAGGTAAGGGAGAAATATACATTTTACATTGTTACGTTTTTCATGCATTGATCAAAACATATTGCTACATTTGCATATGTATGAAAACATAAAGGAGGCAAAAGTAGTGAATACATCCCGGCAGAGCACATAACTACATGGGTTGGGACTCTCACGGCATCCTCCTGTCTGCTACTCTACTTCTTGTATTACTCAGCACAACTAAACCAACATGACTATATCCTAAACTGCACTTCTACTACAGATCTGGTCGTTCTCTTATCAAGTGTTTATTGGAACTTTGTCAAGTGTGTTTCAGAGACTTTAATTAAAGAGACCTTATACTGTCAGTTCTGTATTAGCAGCTGCACATTTACAATTAGTAAACTAACTCAACTTTATTCCAAGACTCTGTGATTATTCGCCACCACCGCCAAAGCACACACACCGCAACCTTGGCACATTCTCAACTTTCTGTAGGTGGCGGCTCCTACCATCCGGGAGGGTCACTGCACCACTCTTGACATCCGTGACTACATAACCCCAAGGGACCCAGTAGCAACCCAGCAGGACACTGACCACAGGGAAAAAGTGTACAGCCAACCCGATAAAATAAAAGCAGGTGTGCTAGCACACCTTTGTGCCCTCCAGGCACTGGCGTCACATGACAACATCTCAAGGTCTGGCTGCATCTTGGCCATCCACCATAGAAGTGCAGTCACACTACAACACCTAACAAGTGACCGCCTGCTCCTCCGATATAACATTACACTGGGGGTACACCACAGATGAATCCCGGTACTCACCAGATGGAGTATTTCTTATTTATTGGCGCATAACTTGCAGGTACATTCAGGGCCGGTTTTAGACTAGATGTGGCCCTGGGCAAAGTTAAAGGTGGGGCCCCAAATGCTGAAATATTTTAGCAACAATTTAAGGTCCCCATACATTTTACTCTTTTGTTGGTGGTTCCTGTTGCTCCTGGTGGGTTCGGCCATCAGTGTAAGGTGTATGGGGCTCTCTGGACAGTCCTCTGACAGATGATATCAGTGGACATAGGGGATCAAGCTTGATGGAAAATCAATGCCCAACCTCTTTGTTCTAAGAGAGATAAGCCACCATCAGATCTGTATGGCTATGGCTTTACCCTCTCATAGAAAACACAGGAAAACTCAGATGTGCCAAATTTCTGTGTATGGGGAGGACGGGACCAGATGGGAGAGATAATTGTCAGCTGAAGGAATGTTCAGCCAGCAGTTATTGGAAGCATACGGCCACTTTTAAGGCCGTATTACACGGCCTGATATTCTGCAGAAGTGAGCGCCAATCTGGTAGAATGGAGCTCGCTTAGAGAGCCTACTACAGCAAAACCTATGGAGGAGATTTATCAAACTGGTGTAAAGAAGAACTGGCTCAGTTGCCCCTAGCAACCAATCAGATTCCACCTACTTAGAATCTGAGTAATGAAAGGTGGAATCTGATAAGTTGCTAGGGGCAACTGAGCCAGTTTCACTTTACACTATGTTTGATAAATCTCCCCCTATGTGTATATATACAGTATATCATTAGTGATGTGTGTGCAATCCTTGCTGTATATAGTAAACAATAAAGATATATATACTACCTGATCACGTTCCCCGGTGTCCTCAGGCCATGTCTGTGATATATACTACCTGATCATGTTCCCCGGTGTCCTCAGGCCTTGTCTGTGATATATACTACCTGATCATGTTCCCCGGTGTCCTCAGGCCTTGTCTGTGATATATACTACCTGATCATGTTCCCCGGTGTCCTCAGGCCTTGTCTGTGATATATACTACCTGATCATGTTCCCCGTTGTCCCCAGTGTCCTCACAGAGCGATAGCGTCCTGATTCGGACAATTTTCGCTCCATGTATTAGGGCCCTTACTCAGTTCAGAAGTTTACATGCCGCTACATGTCAGGACTACCGCTACATGCCGGGACCGCAGCTACATGCCGGGACCGCAGCTACATGTCGGGACCGCCCCTACATGTCGGGACCGCCCCTACATGTCGGGACCGCCTCTACATGTCAGGACCGCCCCTACATGTCGGGACCGCCCCTACATGTCGGGACCGCCCCTACATGTCGGGACCGCCCCTACATGTCGGGACCGACCCTACATGTCGGGACCGACCCTACATGTCGGGACCGCCCCTACATGTCGGGACCGCCCCTACATGTCGGGACTGCCCCTACATGTCAGGACCGCCGCTACATTCTGGGACTGCCCCTACATGTCAGGACCGCCGCTACATTCTGGGACTGCCACTACATGCCAGGACTGCCGCTAAATGCCAGGAATGCCGCTAAATGCCAGGACTGCCGCTAAATGTCAGGACTGCCCGCTAGGGGTGTAAATACAAGAACTATTTATATGAATTGCTTTAAAAAAATAAATTTAAAAAAATCACTATAATCAGGACCAAATATTACCTCCATACCGTTATTGAAGAAAACACACTATATTTAGGCCAATATTACCACCATAAAAGTGACCTCCCCATAATGACTCTATATACACTATATACAGACCAATGTTACCTCCATAGAGTGACCACCGCATAATGACTCTATATACACTATATACAGACCAATATTACCGCTATAGACTGACCACTGTATAATAAATGACTGTATATACACTGTATACAGACCAATATTATGTGGCTGTCACCCTATGGCTGTACTATTGGTGTATATAGTGTATATATAGAGTCATTATGTGGCAGTCAATCTATGGCAGTAATGACTCTACGCTATATACAGACCAATATTATTGCCATAGGCTGACCCCTGTATAATGACTTTATATACACTCTATATACAGACCAATATTACCGCCATAGAGTGACCACTGCATAATGACTCTATATACAGACCAATATTACTGCCATAGACTGACCCCTGTATAATGACTCTATATACACTGTATGCAGACCAATATTATGTGGCGATCACTCTATGGCTGTACTATATATACTGTACTGTGGCTGTACTGTATATAGTGTCATTATGTGGTAGTCAATCTATGGCAATAATGACTCTATATATACGCTATATACAGACCAATATTAATGCCAAAGAGTGACCACTGCATAATGACACTATATACAGACCAATATTACCGCCATAGAGTGACCACTGCATAATGACTCTATATACAGACCAAAATTACTGCCATAGACTGACCCCTGTATAATGACTCTATATACACACTATATACAGACCAATATTATGTGGGCGATCACTCTATGGTTGTACTATTGGTCTGTATATAGTGTGTATATAGAGTCATTATGTGGTGGTCACTGTATGGCGGTAATATTGGTCTGTATATAGTGTCATTATGTGGTAGTCAATCTATGGCAGTAATGAGTGTATATATATATACGCTATATACAGACCAATATTAATGCCAAAGAGTGACCACTGCATAATGACACTATATACAGACCAATATTACCGCCATAGAGTGACCACTGCATAATGACTCTATATACAGACCAAAATTACTGCCATAGACTGACCCCTGTATAATGACTCTATATACACACTATATACAGACCAATATTATGTGGCGATCACTCTATGGTTGTACTATTGGTCTGTATATAGTGTGTATATAGAGTCATTATGTGGTGGTCACTGTATGGTGGTAATATTGGTCTGTATATAGTGTCATTATGTGGTAGTAAATCTATGGCAGTAATGAGTGTATATATATACGCTATATACAGACCAATATTAATGCCAAAGAGTGACCACTGCATAATGACACTATATACAGACCAATATTACCACCATACAGTGACCACCACCTAAAGACTGAATACCACCTTATTTTTTTCTCAATAAAATACACCGTATTGCCTTAGTGATGTCATCATACACTATACATAGGAGCTGCAGCAATTACATAGGACTGATGAGGCCGGAGAATGGCTGCAGCTCCTATATACAGTCTATTCACCTCAACACTTGGAGTCAGCAGTGCTTATACACACACACCATTATATATATATATATATATACACACACTCACACACCCATGAAAACACATTATACAGATACAAACCATCCAGTCCACACACTATACACAGGACATGTAACACACACTACATTCATGCATTATACACCTACATTCATACACATTACACACTACATGTACAGAATACTTACTCCCTCTAGCATGCTGGGTGTAGTGGTGCATCTCCCTCATGTTCCTTGCAGCAGGCGGCTGTCATCCTCACCCGGAAGCCCTCTCCTCCATCGTCCCGACAGCTCCACACCAGAGCAGGAAGTCACGTGCAGAGAGGAGCTGGAGGGAGGGGGAGCAGACACGGAGCCCAGCGTCCTGCAGCCTCTGCATGACCCCTGATAGCAGCAGCCAGGGATCACTCCCAGACGCTGCAGGATGCTGTCTGTGCTCTCCTCTCCACTGGAACTGCGGTAGGGGGCCCCTGGGGGATGGGGGCCCTGGGCATTTGCCCTGCTTGCCCCCCCCTAACGCCGGCCCTGGGTACATTAAGGACGTGTTTCGTCTAACATAGCCTTCATCAGCTCATGAACTGAGGAATGCTATGTTAGCCGAAAAGCATCCTTAGTGTACCTGTCTGTTGTGCACCAATAAATAAGCATTACTTCATCTGGTGAGTACCGGGATTTATCTATTCTACAAAAAAGTATATAGAATATATACAATATTTCTTCCCTAAGATGCAATGGTGCAATACATTTGCAGAATGTAATGCATACTTTTTAGAATCATGAATTCTATAAGTAAGAACTGTAGACTAAATGGTAAAAATGAAAACAATACAGGGATTCATTTATTTTTCTCTTGTCCTGTTTTAATAATGTTATATAAAGCCGTGATTAATGTTGGCTTCCTTTCCTATTTACAGGTAGAGTAACTCCTGAGCAACTCCGATCCCATACTCTTCTCTTCAAACAAAACAAGCAAGCTCTAGAAAACCACTGTGGTCTGCTTCAGCTGGCCTTAGCTGCAGTCCAGACATTAAAACATCCTGAATGTGCCAAGTGGGACACCCTGCTTGCATTCGAAAGACTGGTCTTGCAGGTAAACTCCACATATATATATATATAGTTGTACATCTATTAAGATAAGTTGGTTACCATTCTACAATATGGCACTACTGGCAACTTGGTTACTTCCAGTGTTGCAGCTACAATAAAACATTTTTTTCCCCGAAAGCAGCTGCTACTTTATGTCTTGCGGTCAGTGTAGAATCACTGAGGCTTCTTAGTAAATTTGTTGATAATAATGAGTAGAATAAATAGGAAGTAATTGGCAGTTCCCGCTATAGGACTACGTTAATAAGGAAGGAGGCCCTGTACCATGCTTTTCTTTGACAAAGTACCAAGTGCCAACGCCTGCAAATAATTCCTGTTGCTGCTTAAAATCACCGACTGCCAATTGCTATAACTGTCTGTGTGTGGGAGGATGGACGCAGGGATTGAGGAAATGTGGAATTATAGAAAGGGAGAAATCTATCATTCCACATTAGTATTTGATAAAGTCTCCAAGTCAGCAGAAGTTAATACAAGTTGTAATTATACCAAGTCTTCTGTGTGATAAAATGGCACACAATAGTTCTCCAGAAACTGGTCATGGTAACTAAAGTGCTACAAAAACAGATATTGATACAAGCCCAAGTAACACATTGGCATGTTAAAAACAGTGGCTGAATTGTCAATTAATCTGCTTGTGCACAGACTATATAATGCATATGGCATCGGTGATCATTATTTATTGCTTTGACTGTACTATTTAGAAAGGTAATATAAAATGCTAGGTTTGGGAAGGACCCTATATATACCTAACCATGTAGCAATAGTAGAAAGTTGGCATGTTCCTTTTAAACCCACTATAACCAACATATTTATCAGACAAACTATTTTTTATTGTTTTTTTCTAAAACTCAACCTCCTCTAGGGTGGCAGGAAAGTTAGGTTTTAGTTTTGTTGTGAAAACCCAGCAGATTTACTGGGGGCAGTTCACTAAATCTATCTGTTTGGGAGACTAAAAACCACTAACGTCCACTAAATCTGACTAAATAAGGGCCATAGTCATGATTGTAAGCTGGCCAGCAGGGCCGTAACTTTGTAATCTCTGATTTTTGTCCGTGTATGTACCCCCACAATTGTAAAGTGCTGTGAAATGTGTTGGAACTATAAAAATAAACTTATTATTATAGAGGTACAGTGCTTTTCAGGGTTCTTCATACATTCCCAATATAAATTGATCATATGATAAAGAAGAAGACTTTGAACTGGTTATTTTCTGTGACTTAATTCAGTATCTTCATGTATAGAAGTGTATAAATTTCCCCAAGACTCATAGAAAGCCTGTGAGTCCTACCTCCTCCTCCTACACAACTAGTCCTGTGTACAAAACTCATACAAACAAGCTTACAGTCATTGTGTATATATAGGCTGGGGAATCAGGACTCAGAGGCTTTGGGCCCCTGGTCACTACGGAAATCACGCGGATAACTTGCTGATTCTGTGCACGCTTTTGCTTGACTCTCAGCCCATCCCATATACTCCATTCTGTGCTCAGGCGGATTTAGCTGTCCGCCCAAAGAATTGATATTCACTATGAAGCCTATGGGACCGGCGGAACTTCAAGCGGGGGAGGGGGGGGGGGGTGGGCTGGAGGGGAGAGTGATAATGGGGGGGGGGAGGTGATACACTTCGGTGATAATGAAGGACCATCTTTTTTCTGGGTTACCTTTCAATAGACATATGGTCTACACTTCTGTGATGGCATAGTGCAAATGGAAAACACAGTAGTGCAATAGGGAGGAAAGCTCTGGGTACTCACTTACTCACTTTTAGAGTTAGTGGCTGGGAATGTGGGGTACATTATACATTTCATCCCACCTAAAACCTAAATTGAGAAGCATAAGACAACAAGAATGTGAGTGCAGGAATTTCGTTTTTCTGTGTTACCTTAGAGAGTCTATTGGAAGCAATACGAATTACATTCCAAAATGTAGTGAAAAATACTAATAGATTGCAATGTTGTTTTGTAACTTCTGCAAACCACAAAGTAGACTCTTTGTAAACTTGACATTTTACACCATGACTGTTCTCACTACTGCATTGTATGGTTTTGTGGGTTACATTATACACACTGGTTGTGTTGGTTTCACAAGCAGCATGTCTGGCTTTTTGTAACTACTTGGTTGCTCATTTTTAGTTGGCGTTACTACAAATTATCCTTGGTATAGAGGCTTATTGTACTTGTATAACTTTCACAGTGACCGGAATCGGCACACCTGGAGCACAGCTGCCCCCTATGCTAACCTTCATAATATATTTATACCTTATGGGCGTCTTCTAGTGAGACTTGTTTTCATCACCTTGTCATAAAATGCAGTACAAAGAATCTCCATCACAGTCACCTGGAGAGAGAGAAAATAAGATAGATCTAAAAACATTCAGAAACACCTTAAGGACTACATGCAAGCAATATATACATACATAGATACAAGGTAGTGACAGAGTTATCCCTTACTACATAACCTGCCAACAAGCCACTAACCATTTATGATCCTTTATAGCCAGGGGCGTAACTAGAAATGGCTGGGCCCCATAGCAAACTTTTGATTGGGGCCCCAACCCCCTCAATCGACCACTACGCCATAAACACACTCAGCTCTACACAGGTTCTGTACACCATATAAATTACAGTACAGTTATATTAAGTGACTCACAGGGGACGTCTTCTCTGATCGGAGTTCTTTCCTTTTCATCTTCTCCATCCGTCCTGGGCCATTATGAGAACTTCTCCGAGCCACAAATCCACAGAATCTGCCAGACAGACATATTAGACTCCTCACTCTGGCACCATCCTCATCTCTATACACACTGCACATCTGTACTGTCCCCTTTACACCCTCATTTAGTGGGTAGCCCTGACTCTGTGACCCCCTAATAATATATGCCCCCCTCTGTGTATTCCCTCTCCCCCTATGTTGCCCCCCCCAAATAGATGGCCCCTCTCCCCCCATGTTGCCCTCCTTATAGATGGCCCCCTCTCCCCCCACCCTCCCTTATAGATGGCCTCCTCTCCCCCTCCATATAGATGGCCTCCTCTACCCCCTCCCTTATAGATGGCCTCCTCTCCCCCCTCCTTATAGATGGCCCCCTTTCCCCCCACCCTCCCTTATGGATGGTCCCCTCTCCCCCCTTATGGATGGTCCCCTCTCCCCCCACCCTCCCTTATAGATGTCCCCCTCTTTCCCCCCCACCCTCATAGATGCCCCCCTCTTTCCCCCCACCCTCATAGATGTCCCCCTCTTTCCCCCCCACCCTCATAGATGTCCCCCTCTTTCCCCCCCCACGCTCATAGATGTCCCCCTCTTTCCCCCACCCTCATAGATGGCCCCCTTTCCCCCCCACCCTCATAGATGCCCCCCTCTTTCCCCCCCACCCTCATAGATGCTCCCTTTCCCCCCCACCCTCATAGATGGCCCCCTTTCCCCCCCACCCTCATAGATGGCCCCCTTTCCCCCCCACCCTCATAGATGGCCCCCTTCCCCCCACCCTCATAGATGCCCCCCTCTTTCCCCCCCACCCTCATAGATGCCCCCCTCTTTCCCCCCCACCCTCATAGATGCCCCCCTCTTTCCCCCCCCCCCCCACCCTCATAGATGCCCCCCTCTTTCCCCCCACCCTGCAGGCTGATAAAAAACAAAACTTAACTCACCTGACAACGCGCTCCCACGTCGATCCTCACTTCTCCTGGTCTGTCCCCGGCTGCTGCGCGGCTGCCGGGGGTGTCGCGTCTTATCCCCGGCAGCGCGCGCATCCCAGAACTCCCTGCGCGCCGGAACCGGAGGTCAGGGCCCAAGGCGCGCAGGGAGTTCTGGGATGCGCGGCTGCCGGGGATAAGACGCGACACCCCCGGCAGCCGCGCAGCAGCCGGGGGAAGACGGAGCCCGACTCTTGTGACCGCAAGCAAAACAATGCTTGCGGTCACAAGAGTGATTGATCGGGCGGGCCCCCCTTCGTGGCCACTGCCTGGACCCCAAACAGCTGTAGCACCTGGGAGGCCTGCTCAGCCGCCGGGTGCTACAGGCTATGTGAGCTCCGGGGGCCCGCGCCACGGGCCCCCGATACGGCGGGGCCCCGTAGCGGCCGCTACGGCTGCTACGGCGGTAGTTCCGCCAGTGTTTATAGCCCATATTTCATATACCAGCTGATGTGTCTCTGCTCTATGTGCTTAGAGCAGATATTTTTTATGATAAACCTTAGTGGCTGTCACATTATGGAACTATATGAATTAGGAATGATTGTATATGTTAAGTGTTAAACTTTACCCCATAACGTCACTTTACTTTTCTGATATTTAAGTCATCTTGGAGTATAGTATGTGTTACAGTATAGATTTCAGTTCCTGATATTGCAGGGCTTAGTGCTGAAATAAGGCAACTCTATATGTTACTTTACACATGCAAGGCAGGGTTTCGCAGCGGGTCTCGCTGTGAATTCGCAGCAAGAAACTCTCTGCGGATCCGCCCACTAAGTTTGTACCCTAAACACAGGAATTCTGCCCAGTACAGAGAGTCATGGCTCAATGTGTCCATCAATCACATGACTGCCTTCTCTGTGAGCTCTCAGATGGCCTGGGACACACAGGACTTCCTGTTTTCTGAATGTAAATTGCAAACTTTATATGCAAGCAAGCTTTATATCACATCTACTGCTGATTTAGATTTTAAAAGTTATAACGACAGTTACAGTTTAAAATGCATTGTGTAGACTGCTATTGTTTTCTCATTCTATTCTTGCTTGACTGCTCCACCTGCTTATGTGTCCCTGACCAATAGTTTGGTTTTCCATAGCGAAGGTGCGTGTTTCTAATCTGCTGTATTTGACCTGTGACTGTTTGCTAACCATTGCCTCTCCCGGACCCTTGTTTATCACACCAACCTATTTATGCCTAATCCAGACCACAAACTTGTAACCTGTGCCACCTGCCACAACCTATCTACCCGTACCTGACACTGAACCAGTGTTACCTGCTGTAATCTGCCTGCTTCTAACCCCACTACCAGCCCACTAAACACTTCTGTCTGTTTCCTGATGCCTGGCATCAGGACCTTCTGTCCTCCTTGGCCATCTGCTAGCCGCACCAGGACTGCTTTTGGTTGGGCTAGTAACCTGGTACCCTCTAGCAACACAAGTCCAGATTTTTAAACAGTGGCTACACACCTTTTTGTGGCATTACAGAGCTATAAATTGCAAAGTTGTAAAAAGAAGGTGGACACATATTAATGAGAGCTGCCTGGCCAGTGGGACTGTTGCAATACAATACATACATAGCCTACAAGTTATGTGTCTGCTTCTAGTACACTGCGATACAGTACAACACAAAGTGAAGAACAGGGATTGCATTATTGTATTTTACCATTCTTATACAATAATGGGGAATTTAGAATTAATAATTATATTTGATTCTCTCTGCTCTTTTTTTTATGACAGCCCCAAGACTCTGCCAAATCTGTCACACAATAGACACCAGTGGCACCCAACAGACCCCATTGACTTCTAAAATTATCTGTTGGGTTCCATTGAGTTGTTGGTCATTTTTTGAAAGTGCTGCATTCAGTGCAATTTTTGCCATCATATATTCTGTGATTCTGTGTTGGAGACTACTAACAGAGTCACCGACAGAGATGTGAACACAGCCTTATTCTTTGCTGTACAATAACATAGTGGCTGATTATATCAGACACTTGAATCAGATTAAAAGCATAAGACTAATAAAACAAGCCATAAAGACTTTCTTTCTCTTAAGTAAAATAAATAGTGTTTATCTAACTCTGGGGGCATTGCTCACGTATGATGTTTCATTTCCTGTATTATTAGTTTTTTTTTTTACCTTTATGTCTTTCATTGAATATTGTTATTGTGGAGGCCAGTGTTCTGCCCACGGTGCAGTATGGGACATATCATCTTTGTAAGGATTATTTTATATAATAATGACAAAGAATACAGGGATTTATCAGACAGATGTGTTCCATGTGCTGGATCGCTTCCCAGAAATAACCATTAGGAACGTTTCATTAATTCCTTTTATCATTAGTTTCTTTGTACTGGATGTGTAAGAGACAAAGGTTCAGGACAGTAGGGGCTGTGAACCGTGTGGTTTTTATAGTAAGCATTGAGGTAATCTCTTAGCGTAGGTGATCTCACTCAGAGAGGACCGACTAAGGAAAGACATTTGTCAGCTTTGGTAAATTTCTCAGTATAAGTAACCACTTCTACACCAGGCCAGTTTCCCCTCATTCTAAACAGAGATGGGTTAGCTTTTCTTGAAGATTTGAAAGTATTTAAATACTTAATACACGAGAAATTGTTGTCTTCATTTTTGTTGTATATATTTTTATTGTATATATCTTTCAAATCAACTGGTTTCAGAAAGTTATATAGATTTGTATTTAACTTCTATTTAAAGGGGTACTCCAGCGGGGGGGGGCACTTTTTTTGCTGGCACCGGGGAGGAGGTGGCAGAGGGAAAAGATGTCCACTCGCCTCCCTGGTTCCAGCGGCGGGTCTCACATCGCGGCGCTCCGGTGCCCGGTTCCCAGCCACTTCCGGGTGTCTGACGCGGGCCCGAGACGTGACGTCTCAGGTCCGCTCAGCCACTCCGCGAAGGAGGCGGGATCCGTTTCAAGTCCGCTCAGATCCCGCCTCTGTCACTGAGTGGCTGAGCAGACCTGAGACGTATCAGGCCCGCGTCAGACACCCGGAAGCGTCCGGGAACCGGGCACTGGAGCGGCGTGCCGCGGGACCCGCCGCTGGAACCGGGGAGGTGAGTGGACGTCTTTTCCCTCGGCCACCTCTTCCCCGGTCCCTGCAAAAAAGTGCCCCCCCCCCCCCCCCCGCTGGAGTACCCCTTTAAAAATCTCAAGTCTTCCACTACTTATCAGCTGCTGTATGTCCTGCATGAAATGTTGTTTTCAGTCTTAAAACAGTGCTATCTGCTGACATCTTTGCAGAGATTTTTTTATGGAAATTTGCTGCTGCTCTGGACAGTCCCCGTCACGGAAAGAGGGCGCAGCAGAGATCACTGTGTCAGACTGAAAAGAAAATAACATTTCCTTCAGGACATACAGCAGATGATATGTATGGGAAGACTTGAGATTTGTAAATAAAAGTAAACTACAAATCTACATAACTTTCTGACACCAGTTGATTTGAAAGAAAAAGATTTTCACCGGAGTACCCCATTAAAAGCGTTAAGGAGGGCAGGGATGGCAATAAACCATCTCTGATGGCCACTCTTGCATTGGTAACATCTTCTTGCATGGTAGACTCGGCCAGGACATTCAGAAACATCCTTGCATAGTTAAAGGGGGTCTTCAGAGCATCCCGGCATTCCCCTTCCTCACTTGTCATATTTTGAATGTATATCCTCTGGGAAAAGAGAGGGCAGGTAGCAAATCACTTACACAATTTGCAATAGCTTCATAATGGCACTGCACCATCGTGCAGCAATGGGACATAACATGGGTGGGTGTGGTTGTACCTGCAGGTTATTGCAACTGGAACCCCCCTCCCCATATCTTGGAAGATATACTTCCTACTCTGAGACATGTCAGGAAGTAGAAGAGGTACAACCTTTTCTGCTTCCCAGTCAACTCCTTAAATTGCAGACCACCCAAATGATGTTCACAATCTACGGGTGGTCCACAGGTGGCCTAAAAAAAGAAAGTGTGTTATGTGGCCCCCCTTAACCCCACCCCTAGTGATCAGCAGGCAATAAGGGATATAAGGCTAAGTTTACGCTAGCTGTGACAGTGGCTGTTCTGTGACACGGCCATGTCACAGATTTGCCTCTGTCAATGAAGCTCACGGCAGTAGCGGCTGGATGAACTTTACTTCTTTTGATTTGGAATGCAAGTTCATTAAGGTAAGCCCGCATTCCAAATCACCATAGCAGGCAATGTAAAGTGCGGATGGAGAGGCACTTTAAATTGTCTGCACTGCTAGTTTTTTGTGGCCGCTATTTATTAACATGTCAGTTTTCTATGTGGCCCGGCTGGAGTGTATACACTCTGGCCGGGATTCCATAGGGCACAATGTTATTCTAATTTTCAACTAACAGCGTCCGGTGTTGCAACGACCGTTATTTATTGAAAATTTACGTTGTGTGAACTTAGCCTTAAGATGGGTCTAAAAACCAGACCCCTGTCTCCTGCCTGCTCTCTGGGCTGCGTATCTCACTGCCAGACAAGGCAAAGGCATATTCAGAATTACATTTCAGTAGTCAATCCTTTGGCTGTTTAACCAGACTTTGGTCATAGCCAGAAAAAGTAGCATAGAACGTGGCTTGTCTTTCAAGACTTAAAGGATTACTTACCCTCGGTGGTATAACATCTAGCTGTTTACAGTACTTTCTACCTTGCTGCCATCTACATGATCGATCGATCATAAGCCATGACAGGTTATACATAATTACTGCAACATGTCTTGTAATACTTGGTTGGATCAGCTTTATCATGTAGTACCTGATCCAATGATATCCATTATGCCCTATAGACTACACCTTATAATATATCTTAGTATAGCCTTCATTGAAATCTCTACGCAAACATACTGGATATATACAGTACATACTAGGAAAGGTACATGGAAGCAGATGTGAATACGTAGCACAACAGAAATGTTGGAGAGAGGCACTGTAACAGTGAGGCGTACATTAGGGTTACAGGAATACCGATAGGGGTAATGATAAGATGTTGTCTGTGTAATTGTATACCTGACAGTCTATAAAATAGCTTAAAAGATCTATAAAAAAAAACATATATTGTCAAGTCTTTACAGCTATCCCAGCTAAGAAGAATCTTTATCTTCCTAAGGCTAGGTTCACACTGCGTTTTTGCATTCCGTTTTTTTTCATCCTTTTTTTTGCAAAAAACAGATGAAAAACGGATAAAAAAAATTGATGCATTTGTGTGCATCCGTTTTTTCCATTGACTTCCATTGTGAAAAAAATGGACCAAAACGGATCAGTTTTTTTTTTTACGGACGCAAAAGTGGTGTCAGATACGTTTTTGTGTCCGTTACAAAAAACAGATCCAATGGAAGTCAATGGAAAAACGGATCAAAACGGATGCACACAAATGCATCAATTTTTTGCAAAAAAACGGATTGCAAAAAAGCAGTGTGAACCTAGCCTAACAAAGAAGTACTGAGGATTATGCTTTTTTTATTTTGGAAAAGTTCTGTGTATTACACATAGTATACTGTTATATGATACCAGCATGGCCCCTCATTCAGCATGTATGTGCTGTACAGTGAAATCAACCATACTGGTCTAGGACATAAATATGCTAAAACAAGCAGATTATACCAGGAGATGATGTGCTGTGGGGTCCTTAGTCTATGAGGGGGCTGAGTTATTCTTTCAGGTCTGAAAATAATTTTTCATCTCCAGATCTTTGAACCACTGACAAAATAATGCTGGTTATAATTATAGGCTCGCCGTTCTGCTCAGTAAATCAGATCACCTACCGCTAATCACAGGAACATAAGGAAGCCATTTATCTGGTAGTAACCTAGATTGTGTTATACTATTGAAGGGAATACATAAGTCGCTGCACATGTTTTTCTAGCTTGGCTGTAATTAGCTTTTGGTGATACATTACCAGGCTTGTACATGGGAATTTGGAGAGGTGAAGGTCTTGTGGCCAGTTAGTATTTAATATCAAAGATGAGGTTGGTTTACCTTGTATTTGCAGGGTCAGAGGATCCCTCAGTAGGCTCAGACTGTTGACAGTAATGGGCTCCATAGCAGTAGATTGGCCTGATTTTTTTTTTTTTTTTTAAGTTTCAATGGTACTTGTCACGACTTCTCAGCTGGTGGTAAGAAAATGTACAGTGATTGGCTAAGGCTGCATTCCCACGTTCCGTGATCCTGACGGATCACGGACGTGGAATGCCAGTACCGGAGTCCCCCTGCGCCCGTACAGCATCTGCTATTAGATGCTGGGAGCGAGGGAGACTGTATTCATAAGCGCCGTGCTGTTATGAATCAGCCGCGCGGTGCTGTTACTACAGCGCGGCGCTTATGAATACAGTCTCCCCCGCTCCCAGCATCTAATTACAGATGCTGTCCGGACGCAGGGGGACTCCGGTACTGGCATTCCACGTCCGTGATCTGTCAGGATCACGGAACGTGGGAATGCAGCCACATCCTTGTGTCAAGAGGGGACAAGAGAGTGTGGATTGTAAAGAGAGTACAAGCGATCATCAGCTGTATTTGGCCTATTATTAGCCATTTTGGCCAATAATCGTGTGGTGTAATAGCTCCTGTTAAAAAGCATTGATTAGCTGATGTACAATGTTGGCTTATCCTTGTCTTTTAACATTTAAAAAAATATATAACGATAGTGATGGTCTGTTGGCCTTCGCTCTGTGTAACGGGTGCTGCAGCAGCAGACCGCCGCTGTCTCCTATGAGCCCCTCCTGCAGCTCTCCACGCCCCCCTCACTCTTACCTCGCAGTAGGCATGTGTAATAGCAGGGAACGAGGAGGAAGCAAATGCTGATCTGACAGATTGACGCTCACTTGCTTACTCAGATCGTCTTATCTAATAGGGACCAGGCACCACCAGAAGGATTACGTTTTGCCTAGTCTTATCACTATTAAATATATATATATATATATATATATATATACATACACACTACCGTTCAAAAGTTTGGGGTCACATTGAAATGTCCTTATTTTTGGAGGAAAAGCACTGTACTTTTCAATGAACATAACTTTAAACAAATACACTCTATACATTGCTAATGTAGTAAATGACTATTCTAGCTGCAAATGTCTGGTTTTTGGTGCAATATCTACATAGGTGTATAGAGACATTTCCAGCAACTATCACTCCAGTGTTCTAATGGTACAATGTGTTTGCTCATTGGCTCAGAAGGCTAATTGATGATTAGAAAACCCTTGTGCAATCATGTTCACACATCTGAAAACAGTCTAGCTTGTTACAGAAGCTACAAAACTGACCTTCCTTTGAGCAGATTGTGTTTCTGGAGCATCACATTTGTGGGGTCAATTAAACGCTCAAAATGGCCAGAAGAAGAGAACATTCATCTGAAACTCAACAGTCTATTCTTGTTCTTAGAAATGAAGGCTATTCCATGCAAAAAATTGCTAAGAAATTGAAGATGTGTACTACTCCCTTCAGAGGACAGCACAAACAGGCTCTAACCAGAGTAGAAAAAGAAGTGGGAGGCCGCGTTGCACAACTGAGCAAGAAGATAAGCACATTAGAGTCTCTAGTTTGAGAAACAGACACCTCACAGGTCCCCAACTGGCATCTTCATTAAATAGTACCCGCAAAACACCAGTGTCAACATCTACAGTGAAGAGGCGGCTGCAGGATTTTGGGCTTCAGGGCAGAGTGGCAAAGAAAAAGCCATATCTGAGACTGGGCAATAAAAGAAAAAGATTAAGATGGGCAAAAGAACAGACATTGGACAGAGGAAGACTGGAAAAAAGTGTTGTGGACGGATGAATCCAAGTTTGAGGTGTTTGGATCACAAAGAAGAACGTTTGTGAGATGCAGATCAAATGAAAAGATGCTGGAAGAATGCCTGACGCCATCTGTTAAGCATGGTGGAGGTAATGTGATGGTCTGGGGTTGCTTTGGTGCTGGTAAGGTGGGAGATTTGTAAAGGGTAAAAGGGATTCTGAATAAGGAAGGCTATCACTCAATTTTGCAACGCCATGCCATACCCAGTGGACAGCGCTTGATTGGAGCCAATTTCATCCTACAACAGGACAATGACCCTAAACACACCTCCAAATTGTGCAAGAACTATTTACAGTAGAAGCAGGCAGCTGGTATACTATCGGTAATGGAGTGGCCAGCGCAGTCACCAGATCTGAACCCCATTGAGCTGTTGTGGGAGCAGCTTGACCGTATGGTACGCCAGAAGTGCCCATCCAACCAATCCAACTTGTGGGAGCTGCTTCTAGAATTTCTCCAGCTTACCTCAACAGATTAATAGCTAGAATGCCAAAGGTGTGCAATGCTGGAATTGCTGCAAAAGGTGGATTCTTAGACGAAAGCAAAGTTTGATGTAAAAACAATGTTATTTCAAATACAAATCATTATTTCTAACCTTGTCAATGTCTTGACTCTATTTTCTATTAATTTCACAACGTATGGTGGTGAAGAAGTGTGACTTTTCATGGAAAACACAAAATTGTTTGGGTGACCCCAAACTTTTGAACGGTAGTGGCAGACAAGCCCTGTAAGGATATAGGGGGATAGGAGAGAACCTGCAGTTTGTTGATGTA
Source organism: Dendropsophus ebraccatus (assembly GCF_027789765.1). Classification (NCBI taxonomy): domain Eukaryota; kingdom Metazoa; phylum Chordata; class Amphibia; order Anura; family Hylidae; genus Dendropsophus; species Dendropsophus ebraccatus. Next base: position 61,289,159 of record NC_091460.1, on the reverse strand, counting down.
GGTAATAGACGACTCGTGTGCCCTTGTGAACCTTGTTGGATATTCTACATATTCTTTTTGCATTCTTTGATTTTCCAGCTTGTGAATGAAACAAAACAGCAGATAATGACCTCATTTGGGAGAGCCTGGAAACATCAGGGTGTGGTTCCTACATTGAAAGTAAAAACAAGCACAACACACAGTCCCTTACGGACGCTGAAATGGATGCAAGTAATTTATCTTTGCCAGGGTTTATAAGAGAAAGGAAAATTGTCACATATCTTAACTAAGAAAAAAATGTGAATTCTGCAAATGGAGCGCACGACTTTAGTACTTTAACTTGTCATGATACTTAAGTACGGTGTTATGGGTGCATTAGACAGTAGGTATTTTCAGCATTTTATATGTTTAGGAGTGTACAGTCCAGATCATGGAAAATGACATTGTGTGGCCAATGCGGTTTTAAGTACAGACATAAAAAGCTTCCTGAGACACATAGGAAAATATGCTGATCTCAAGTAAGGCAGTAACTAAGTCGGAGTCACCACTTCAGGCAAGGCGGTGAAATTTAAAGGAGCGCTAAAGCTAGAAATGAATTATACAAGTAAATAGGAGGTATTTATATATATATATATATATATATATATATATATTCATACCTGCACGGTTGCACTCATGCATATGGGTATATGTCTGTAATGCAGAAAAGGTTTGCGTGAAAGCAGAATAAGTTGTGACAACTTTATGTATTTATTTGCTCTGGTGATGTTTTATTTTCTACTAGGGAGGCTTAACAATATTATTTTTCTGTTACAGAGTGGGCATTGGGGGAGGCTCCTGCTTCAGCCAGAATGGGGATGTGGTCCATTTTCTGGAATACATAGTGATGCTTTCTCTCTCTCGCCCTCTCTCTCCCTCTCTCTCTCAGCATATTTATGGACTGCCTGGTTTGAAGACCTACTATACTGGGCCAACATTGCCTTGTATCTTAGGGCCAGCAAAGTTGGCTTGTTCCTCAGCTGATTTGTCAGGGTAGTTTTGGCATGTAAAAGAATCATTGACCTTCACAAATGTCCCCATGTAATATGAGATGTGCGGCCAACGGCTAGTTGCAGCAAAGGTCCCCAGAGACTATCCAGCAATTGTTTGTGCGACCCTTCTGCATGATTATTGTAGTGACTCTGGCTGCTCCATTTACTTATTATTGCACTGCAGAAGATAGTCGGCAGTGTGCTGCTTTTCTCTGCACTCGGAGGACAATAAAGCCCTGCTCTTTGATCAGCGGTCGGAACAACCACCAGCTAGATACTTATATCCTAGCCTGATGATAACTTATAATCTTAGGATAATCCCTTTAGGGAAAGGTAAATATACAATTCTTTATCTAAAGCTTTAGAAGAATTATCATCTACTAACATGTCTTACCAGACATGTCACCTCAGCATCAGTAAGAGATTGGTACAGGTTTTTTTATGTTTTTTTCCTTCCTGTGTCCAGTTCTTGTCCTTTGAATACAGTTCCTTATCCGGCTCATATTCTCAAGTGTATCAAATGTGGCAGATTGCAAAATATTTGGGACAATAGTAATTAGAAAAATTCAATGTGAAATTCAAGTTGATGATGTCTCGACCTCTCACAGTCTAAAGTAAATAAATAATGTGCCCTGTATTCCTCATTACAGCTGTAAACCTCTGTGCTAAATGACTGTGAGTCAAGGCAAAGTCATGCACTCTGAAGAGGGATTAAGTATCCGCAGAGCTGTGGAATGTCTCCGACACATGTATATAAACACTTTAATCGATGCTGTCAACTGTGAACTACAATTTACTTTTTCCACTGGATGAAGTTGGGTGTATGTGTTTTCCTACTGTATAAATTACCCCAAAATACTGTTATTCTGATGTGTTTAAAGAATCTCCTTATTTCTTTAGTTATATCACATTGAGCCGGTGCAAGAATGACCCTCCTCCTGTGTATAGAAAGAAAGTGTATGCACGCCTCTTCTCCCCCTGACCCTCTACTGCTATATGGTTTCTTTGTATCTTTAATGCCAAGTGTGTAGCTCCTGTAAGACTAAAGCACTACTAGTTTTAGGATAGTACTAAAAAGCCTTTCCACTAATAATTAAATGGACGCTGTTCTTTTAAACAACCTCCCTTCATTTGATTATTAGTAAATTGCTTTATTTACCAAAAATACATCCGTACCCCATTAAAATAGTTGTCAACTCTTGGGCGCTAGATGTTTTCCTCCTCTGCAGTTTGATGTTTACTGCCTGTAATGTGTCTGTAGTAACAGAGATAAACAAGACAGAACACAGGGTTTGGGGAGGATGGGACTTAACATGTGCTCTGTGCTGAGAGACTTGGCTGTGTGCCTGCAATATGTGAGTCTATCTGCCTCCTCAAAAATATTAGAGCTCTGCCTAACAGGATAAATCAAGGCTTTCCTCTCATTTCAGTAGTTCAGTGGTTAGTGTAAGCACTGTATGTACACAATGCTGCCTCCTGTATATAATTTCCCCTTCCCATTAGTCTTCAGGAGCACTTCAGTGTTTAGTGTAACCCAGCTGTGCTGCTGTTTCTCCTCTTACTCCTCACATAGCATTGTGCAAAGCCAGTGCAGCAGTAATCCCATTGTCCCCCATACCATCATTAGTATGTTCTCAGCCCAACACAGCCTGTTCAGCTCACTGTACTTTCTCCAGCACTGTACCATGGCATAGCAGTAAGGCCTAAGAGATTTATTAACATGCACCCCTAGCGTACACCATGAAGAAGGTGCAGATTCTTGCCTTCTCCCTGGTGTACACCTGCCAAAAGCTCCGCTTGCCTGATGGGTGGGGAGACGGCTAAGGCAATTCATCAAGGTTTACGTCCCAGGCCTAAACTGGAAATTTACTCATGCTTCAGAGCAGCCATAGAGTTTGCATAATGCCTGTGCCAGATACAGGGCTGTCTGGCTTTATTAAGAGGCTTCGTCTAAGACTTGCGTACGGGTACACCAGTCTTGATAAGTGCTGTGCTGTGATTAGCCAAAAAATCACAAGAAGGGAGGGTTGGAGTGAATGGTGTGGTAGTATGTGTACCTTTCAGTCCTTTCACTCTCTACTGTACTTCTACACTGTAACCCACTGATCAGCTAGTTATAGACTATCCTGTTCTTACTCAATAACTTTTAATCTGGGGATAACCCCTTTAAGAGAATACTAAGCTGGGGGCATCAAGACTGATATATTTGTCGCTGACCAAACCCTCCAGTGATCTAGTGTTGTGTACGAAGCCAGCAATAGAAGTCTCCTACATAGCCTCATCTGCTTAACATACGGGTGATGTGTTTTATCATCTTGAAACTACCGCAAACAAGTCTATGACTTCACAAGGAGTGTACAGATGTCAGTAATTGCTCGCTCCCCACAGATAGTGTTATATCAAAGACTCAGAAGGTCAATTGTTTAAATAGATGCATGTATGTAATACTGTAACAAGTGTGCAAAATTGCTGATGATTTATAAGATGAAAATGATTACCGTATTGTTTAATGTGACTCAGTATAGTCACTGTTACACCAGCAGCAACAGAAAAATTATTTTTATAGCTTGTACTTATTATGCAGCACTATATAATCAGGGAAATAAGAAACAATTAAAGGGAATCTGTCAGCTCCCAGGTTCTACCTAAAGTGCTGACAGTGTGCTGTAGCCGGCAGTCCACTAGTAAGCTTGGTGCTATTTGGTAATTTTCTGTGCAGTGGATTATGTACAGTCTCAGGTCTCCTACTGTAATGAAGAGTCGCAGAGTGTTGTTTGTGCCACACTCTGGCCGCCTCCCCACTACTTCTTCCTCCCACTTCTTCATAAATAATCATTGCTGCCCGGCCTTTTTTCTTCTCATTATTGTATCGTTTTCAAGGCTGTGTTCACACACAGTATTGTTGCTAAGTCTTTTAACCCTTAGACGACCCAGGGCGTATAGTTACGCCATGGAAGTCTGTCCCCAGACGACCTAGGGCGTAACTGTACGCCCTGGGTGTTTCTCACGCTATGAAGCGTGCTCCGGAGCGGAGCGCGCTTCATAGCAGGTGGGGGCCGGCTGCAGTGAGCAGCCGGGACCCCACCGGTAATGACACGCTGCAGCGATCGCGCTGCCGCGTGTCATTAACTCCTTAAACGCCGCGATCGCGACGCGACCGCGGCGTTTAAGTGTAAGTGACAGGGGGAGTCCCCTGTCACTTACCGATCGGGACCCCCGCAGTGTGACTGCGGGGGTCCCGATCGGTAAAACGGGCCGCCGGAGCTCTCTCACCTGCCTCCGCGCGGTCCGATCGGCGCTCTGGTCACTGAGCCTGCACAGGCAGGCTCAATGAGCAGAGCGCCGATAACACTGATCAATGCTATGCCTATGGCATAGCATTCATCAGTGTAGAAATCAAAGTAGTGAATGTAAAAGTCCCCCAAAGGGACTTCAAAAGTGTAAAAAAAAAAAAGTTAAAAACACTAACACACTACCCCCAAACCCCTCCCCCAATAAAAGTCTAAATCACCCCCCTTTCCCATTATATAAATAAAACATATAAAAATAGATAAACATATAATATACCGTAGCGTGCGTAATTGTCCGATCTATTAAAATATAACAAGCGTCATTGCGAACGGTAAACGGCGTACACGAAAAGAGGGAAAAAAGTGCGCGGATTACCGATTTTATGTTACATTATATATATAAAAAAATTAATAAAAAGTGATCAAAACGTCCGATCTTCACAAATATGGTATTAATAAAAACTAGAGATCATGGCGGAAAAAATGACACCCCATACAGCCCCGTAGGTGAAAAAATAAAACCGTTATAAGCGTCACAATAGTCCCATTTTATTTATAATTAATTGCCAAAAAAAAGGATTTCATTTAAAAAAAATATATAACATTAGAGAATCTGCGTAAACCTGCATGTGGTTGTGTTCGGGCTGACCTATAGAATAATAGTATCATGTCGCTGTTACCATATAGTGCATTACGTAGACACAGGAACCCCCCAAACGTTACCATATTGCATTCTTTTTTGCGATTTCACCAATTTATATCTTCATAAATAATATATTTGGGATTCCATCATACATGTTATGGTAAAATGAATGACGCCATTACAAAGTACAACTATTCCTGCAACAAATAAGCCCTTACATGGCCTGTAGATAAAAAACTGAAAGTGCTGGAGCTCTTAGAAGGGGAGGAGGGAAAAACGGAAACACTAAGATCAAAATTTGCGCGGTCCACTGGGTCATTTTGGGCCTGGTCCTCAAAGGGTTAAAGGTCAGTATTTTGCAAGCAAAACCAGGAGTGGATTAAAAAAAAAAAGGTTATGTTTACACACTGTATATTTGGTCAGTATTTTTCAACCAAAACCAGGAGTGGATTGAGACCACAGAAAGGCTATGTTCATTTAATGGCAAATAACTGCTGTTGTTTTAAAATAACAGTAATTATTTGCCATCCACTCAATTTCAACAGTGTACGAACATAGCCTTTCTGTGTTTTTAATCCACTCCTGGTTTTGGTTGCATAATACTGAGCAACAATACAATGTGTGAACACAGCCTTAAAAATGATACAATAATAAGAAATAAATAAAGGGTATTCGAACCAGAGAATTAACTGCTGGCAGGTCTCTAGACAGGTGCGTTACCTCTAGACCACAGCTCCAACATATTTGGGTTCAGAGATTCAACTGAGTGTTTCTTTCAGACATAAATGGCCTACAGAGGACTGATCTGCATTCTGAGACAGTGTCTGACAGCTGAGCGAGCAGGGGGCCGGGCCCCATTGATTATTCATGAAGAAGAGAGTGAAGGAAGAAGTGGTGACGTGTGACACTTCATTACAGTAGGAGACATGAAATTGTGCATAATCCACTGCACAGAAAATGACCAAAAGGCACCATGCTCACTAGGGGACTGCCAGCTACAGCACACTGTCAGCACCTTAGATAGGGCCCGGGAGCTGTCAGATTCCCTTTAACTTTTTTCTCTTACATACTAGATAAAATAATAGAAAAATTACTTGTGCCTACTTGTAAAAATCTTTGCTGACAACTGTGCACTTACAAGTATGTGTAATATAGATAGATGGTGCTCATATACTAATCTAGGTCAAGGGATACAGATCAATAATAATACTATGTAATTAAGCCAATGGCCAAGCACTGGAGCAAATAAAGGGCCTGAATATTACCAAGAAACTATTGTAATCTACAGTATGTTTGATGGGTCAGTATTGTTAATCAAAACCAGGAGTAGAAACCAACAAAACTATAATGGCCTATAATTTGTACCCTTTGGGGAAGATTTATCAAACATGGTGTAAAGTGAAACTGGCTCAGTTGCCCCTAGCAACCAATTAGATTCCACCTTTCATTTTCCAAAGAGTCTGTGAGGAATGAAAGGTGGAATCTGATTGGTTGCTGGGGGCAACTGAGCCAGTTTCACTTTACACCATGTTTGATAAATCTCCCTCATTTTATGTAATTCTGTGACTCTGTTATTTTTAGCCAATAATACAAACCAAAACACCACATTTGAACCCAGCCTGCAAGACCAGGAGCTGCTAAGCTTTGTGGGAAAAGATTCAATATAACTGAACTGTCATTTATTAATTTTACCCTCTGCTCATTTTAACTCAGGAGTCCAGGGGGTGGTCCTACTCAGTGACTGTATGGACAGTTATACAGAGAATGCTGTCAGTCACAAAGTAGGACTCCCCACTGGACTCCTCAGCCCAACATAAAAGCTATTGAAATGACTATAATAGAAATTATACTAAATCTTTTCTCACAAATCTACTAAGCCCCTCCTTTACTATAACATGATACCTGCAAATATAGGTAGGAATGTGTGTATAATGTGATAGGTTCCCTTTAAAGCCAATTAATAATACAATATATGTAATGTAATATATTATTCCAGCCGGTATATACGTTATTGTCAGTCTGTTTTCAAGAGGCTTCATTCCTTCACTGAAAAACAATATTACATGGCCAGAACACATTTGTTCTGCTTTTACTGAAAGAAGTTAGAAAGCTTGTTACGCTGTGAATAAATGGAGTGCAGGTTTAGTATCGGCCCCCCGCTGGAATCATCTGCTTGTGATCTTGGTCACACAGAACGGGAGTATATAATGAAGTTACTATGTGAGGGATTACCGTAGCTTGGTAATGCTCTGCATAGTATCCCTGCATTCATTCTCCTGTATTTGATTATACAGTAATCAGATAAGGTGTAACCTATATGTGTATTTTATTAGTCACTAAAGTCTTACCAATCAGGACGTACAGTATAGCGGCCTTATTAATGATATTTGCTTTATGTTCTGAGTAGCCCGAAAAACACATTCTAAAAATCTTTCTGGGTTATACAACATTTCAGCAAAAAAGAATGCTAAACAGGTGTATAGTATATTAAAGAAAATACTCCAAATGAAACAATCCCATTGTAAAAAAACATTGGTTGCCCTAGCGCTGGGACCCCCATTTTGTTGGGCTCATCCAGTTCAGGGTATGAGGTAGCAAACGGATCCATTTCAAATTCCCAAGATTTATCTTATCAAACTGTGCCCCTTGAACAGGTGCAAGGACACCCTCAGGTCCCTGCCCCTCCATGCAGAGCTTCCGCTCAGATGCAAATGGCACAATTGTGTTATTATACCACTACCACCTGCATCCTTCCCCAGAAGCCAGACCCAGGAGCACAATATGCGTTTTGAGGGTAAAGTGTCTTTTAAAATTCATTTTAGGGGCACAGTGTATATTATAATTCATTTTAGAAGTATGTCATTGTCTATTATGGCTCCATAATTTCTTCATCTTTAAGGCCTTATTCACACGTCCCGTAATTTGCGGATCCGTATTTCCGTGTCCGAGTTAGTTCACATTGATGTCTATTGGGCTATTCACTAGATAAAACGGATGAAAATCAATGCTGAAAAAAAAAAGGACATGTCCTAGTGCGGACCAAGTGCGGACCCAGATTTTTTTTACGGATCCTCTCATTGAAATCAATTGTTTACGGATTACAACCTGTTTGGCATCCGTATTTCCGTATTCCCGTAAAAAAATACGGATGACTCATAGGTCACAAGGTTCTGTTTCTAAGCAACCACAGGCTGACAAGCGATCATGTGACTTATTTTAGGGGTTGGGCAAACTGGTGCTATTTTTTTTTAACCTACTCAACTTTATTAACTTGTATAAAGCAGTCAATAGTAAAAACGGATTTACGGAAATACGGATGTCCAATCCGGAATTTTTAGTGGGTTGTTTCAGGACTAGAAAATATTACTGAACGTGTGAATAAAGCCTAAGGTCCTTCTGAATATACCACTAACCTACAGATGTAAAGGGGTTGTTTGTGATGCCAGACTCCACCTAATGGCCCTATTATACAAAGCAATTATCTCCTGAAGGAGATAGGCATGTTGTTTAAAAATCATTGGCCACACATCTGACCATGTAATAGCCGCATGGTGGACGTCTGATGAAAGCAAGGGCTGCACAGATATCGCTAGCAATGTCTGTACAGCCCTGCCCACACATTTATTGAGCTGTGTAATAAGCTCGGTAAGAGAACACCAATCTAAGACATCTGCACTTACTTTCCCGGAATGTCGGGCCGTCTGCCTTAAGAGAGCTCAGTAGCCAAGTTAACACACTTTCATAGGTTAGCAAACTATGTAATGATTGAAAACATGGCTTACAATATTAATGACATTCCACGTAAAGAGAAACTAACAGCAGCTTAGAAGACTCTAAACTGCTGTAATGCTCCCAAAGGGTCAGAGATGCTAAAAATTAAGGTATTTTTTTTACATTCATCCTCATTTTATTAAAGGGGTAGTGCGGTGCTAGACATTTATTCACTAAATAACACACATTACAAAGTTATACAACTTTATAATTTGTGTTATTTAAGTGAATGGTAGAGATTAGCGAACCTATTGGACTTTTGGTCCGAAAGCAGTTCGCTCGATCGTCATGCCTGTAATCCCGGGTGCGTAGTTGCAGTCCCGGGAATATGCAGCCAGGATATTCCAGGGAATCGATCTGAAATTCCCTGGAATATCCTGGCCGCATATTCCCGGGAGCGTAACTCTGCACCCGGGATTACAGGCATCATGATCGAGCGCAGATGCCGTCGGACCAAAAGTCCGACAGTCCGCGCATCACTAGTGAATGGCCCCCTTCCCCGTGTTCCCCCCCACCTCGGAAGTGTGGTGCATTATACTCGCCGCATTACTGTCGACCCCTGCCGCCATCTTGGGACAATGACATAATCTTCAGGAGGCCAGCCGCACTGCTCCAGCCGTCCCTCATGCCGGCTCCGCTCTGATGCCTCATCAGCTACTAGTTATGCTTAGCCAATCGCCGGGGTCGACAGGAATGCGGTGAGTATAATGCACCACACTTCTGGGGGTGGGGGGGAACATTGGGAAGGGGGCAATTCACTTAAATAACACACATTACATTGTATAACCTTGTAATGTGTGTTATTTTAGTGAATAAATGTATAGCATTGCACTGCCCCTTTATAGTGTACAGTATTAGTCACTGTAGAGTGTAGTCAATGCAATTACTGACAGCAGCTTCTTGTGTATTTCATAGAGCTAAAGTTAGACTTCACTCCTCCAGGCTGGGCTGCTCTGCTGTGTGGTGAGTCTGTTCATAAGATGGCTGACATGGCGGAGCATGTGGCCATGCTCCGCCCCAAGTCCACCACTGAGCCTGATTAAGCCTATGGAGGACACTGGGGGGGGGCGGGGCATGGTCACATGCTCCTCCATGTCTGCCATCTTATGGACAGCACAGCCTGGAGAAGGGGAGTCTGATTTTAACTCTATGAGGTACACAGGGAGCTGCTGTCAGTATATACAGTGAGTACACTTACTAGTACTGTACACTGAACTATTTTACTATAAAGTGGCCAACCCCTTTAACTTGTAAATTAGGCAGGCCAGTGCACTGGGGATGGGACAACAGCCCTCAGTGCATCGGTCCACCCCACCCACCAGCAGTAGGAAATTACCTTCATTCTCAACATCCCATTTGCTATGGAAACATAACAGCAGATTAGAGTCTTCCAACCTGCTGTTAGTTTCCCCTTAAGCAGCAATACTAAAGAGATAAATCACTCTCTATTATCCTCGGTGACACTTCATTGGAAATGTGTTGCCATAATTTTCTCCAGAGATCATTCACTCTCAGGTAGGTCATGAACTGACAAATGTAGTTTGTTAATAAAGGTATTTATATAAGTATTAAACAGTTGTTGGTCTCAGCAGATGGTATTCAGGGGAATAAAAAATCTCCTAGTGATAAATATACCTTCCAGATGATCACTCTTTGTGTGTATGAGCACTTAGTGTAATGATAATTTGTGATTCTCGTAATCAGGAGTAGCGCTTACCTTCAGCTCGGGCTTTGTTCATCATCTGTTCCTTATTATTAACATGTGCACAAAAAACCATTGTCATCCTACACGGATTACACCACCGGCCTCTGGTTGCTTGTGAAATGTTTATTTGTTGTTACCGATTTTTAATTTAGAGGTTTACTCTTTTCTAATTACCTTGTATAGATATTTATTTAAATGTGAAATCCTATGAAACAAAAAAATTACAAGAAGCCAAGGGGCTGCGGGAACATAATAAGCATAAGTATACTTACCTATGCTCTTGCCCTGTAGCGCTGCTCCTGGGTCTCGGTGAAGGTTGCTGGGCTTCTGCAGCTCCCTAAGCTGAAATGTCACATACCTGGCCAATCTGTGACTGGGGTGGGCTGAGCAGGCAATTGATCAGCTAGGCAGTGACGTTGCAGCTGTATAAGCCAGGTACATATTTCAGCAGAGCATACTTAATTTATTTAAGATTTACCCTTATATGTAAGTTTTATATGCTCTTGTATTAAATTAAATCAATGCCATTTGTAGGCATTATTTTACAACCATGGGCAGGGGTGTAGCTAGGATTCATGGGGCCCCATAGCAAAAAAACTGTACGGAGCCCCCCATAAGCAGAGATCTCCTTGTCTTCTGCTTTTTCACTCTTTTTTATGTTGCAGCATGTAAGTGAACACTGGGTCACTTACTGCAGTACATAAGGGGTTAAGCAGAAGGACACAGGAGACTCTTCACTGTGCATGCCCAAGCCCCCTCCCCCACGGGCCCCATAGCAGCTGCCTACCCTTCCTCTATGGTAGCTACTCCACTGACCATGGGTATCTTGTAAAGCTGATATACTTGATATACTGTTTGACTTGTCTACATTTGCCACACACTTGATGCAAACTGACTTCACTCAATAGACGCATGAGGAAGGAGGAGCCTTATCCTCCGAAACGTCCACAGGACACCAGGTGGACGCTTGGGTGTGTGGTTCAGCCGGTGAGCTGAAGTGTACCTAGTATCTGAAAAATAAAAAAGCATATTGGATTGCAGTTCAAGTGTGTGGATTCCTTCCTACAACGGGTATCCCGCTTGGCAAGAGCACTACCACCTAACGATACTCAGGTACTCCTGTGTTTTACACGTACAGTATTTACTCTCACTACTCTTTTGCTGCATTGGAATTCTAGGGTCAGTGGAGATCCTATAGTGAGTGATTTTGCCTAAAGACTTATAGTGCGATTGACTTTCCTTGTATCCACTCAATAGACCACACAAACAACACTGTAATGATAAAATAGAGTTTGCAATGAGTATATGCTATTCACTGGTATGACTTAGGGTAGTATTACACAGAACTATTTTTCGGCGATAAACAATTTCAAATGACCACTATGAAGAACGGACTTAAATTGTTCACTCTATTACACAGGACGATGATCATTACTTACGGTCGTTCTTGCACTCATGCTTTCCTGTCTGATAGACAAGGGAACAACCGAACAATGTGTTATACACCGAATGATGTTCGGACAATTTGTGAACAATCAAAGATGAAAATAGGTCCAGATTCTATCAAACAGTTCTCATTGGTCGTTTAACCCCTAGGCGACCCTGGACGTACCCATACGCTCAGGGCTGCCTCCACGCGTCCCGGGCAGCGGTCCCGGGTGCCACTCGTAGCCCAGGGCCGCGGCTATTAGCGGGCATGCTCCGATCGCCGTGCCCGCTAATAAAGTAATCGGATGCAGCTGTCAAAGTTAATTAATAAAAAGCCCACTCCCCTAATAAAAGTCAGAATCACCCCCCTTTTCCCATGTTATAAATAAAAATAAACAAATAAACAAACAAACATGTTTGGTATCGCCGCGTGCTTAATCGCCCGAACTATTAATTTATTACATTCTCGATCTCGCACGGTAAATGGCGTAATTTTAGATTTTTTTTACAGGCTATCAGATACAATGAAAGTTATACATGTTACATATCGTTGTAATTGTAACGACTTGAGGAACATATATAACAAGGGCGAACGGCGTAAAAAACGAACCCCCCCCCCCCCCCAAATAAAAGAAATGCTTTTTTTTTTTTTTTTTTTTTTCACCACACTTTGAATTTTTTTTTGGTTTCGCAGTGTACTTTATGAAAAAATTCAGCCTGTGATTGCAAAGTACAATTAGTGGCACAAAAAATAAGAGCTCATATGGGTTTCTAGGTGAAAAAATGCAAGTGCTATGGCCTTTTAAGCACAAGGAGGAAAAAACAAAAACGCAAAAAATTTTAATTGGTCGGGTCTTCTAAGGGTTAATTGTTGCCTGCTATAACACAAAACGATTATCGTTTAAATCCGAATGATCTAACAATTTTTCAAACGATAATCTTCCCGTGTAATGTGGCCCTAAGACTGTTTGTATCTGGAACAATGGGGTCCGGCAGCACCAGTAGATCAAAAAAAGGCTCAGATAGCTGGTAAGGATGCACAAGTCCACAATCCCAAAAATGTGGAACAAGGTCTCCAGAAAAAGCAAAGTCCAACAGTATCCAAAGTAATAGAATAATCCAGGTGGTGTATTTGCCAGGTGCTAGTACAAAGTTTCAACCATTGGGGTCTTTATCAAGTACACAAAGTTTTTTGTTTTTCTGATGCACATATATAGTGATTCACTTGCATTACGTCTGTGTACTTGATAAAGACCTCCATAGTTGAAACGTTGTACTAGCACTTGGCAAATATACCCCTTGGATTACTCTGTTACTTTGGATGCTGTTGTACTTTGCTTTTTCTTAGGACTGCGTGTATGTATGCGTCGGGCACGGGTGATGTCTGCTATATGACAGGTATGCCAATGCGTTGTTGGTTTTATCGTAAACAAAAATTTCAACACAGATGTGAGCAGATTTTTAATTGCTTCATTCTATAGGAAATTGTCTCTAGGTGTAATTTATAGGATAACATCATAGGTAAGTTAGTATTTCTCTTTGACTGTAATTACTTTCCCCGCAGGCTTAGTAAATGTAGCCTCTGCAGTCATTTGCTACTGACCTATTGCACTTGTGGTCAATTATATGCACCTGTGCGTGTAACAATCAGCCTTTTTTTTAATTTGACCAAATTTTTGTGATTGCAATTTTGCTGGATCCCAAATTAGTTAAATTGTCCCTTTTATTGGTAAATTACCATTAGCACAGCCATATTCTTTGTTCATTGTATGGTGGATTATGTAACAAAAAAAGCTAATAAGTAGCTGAGATCATAATCATGGCCTATTATTCTAATATTATTGGTACCCATGTATAAAAAAAAAGTGCCTGTGGTGGAAAAAGCTGTATTTTTAAAGTATTCATTGGTTTCACACAGAAATGTTTAAAGTGGCCTTGAGGGTCATATTTCTTCTTATGACCACAAAATCTTATCAAATCTTTAGGGAGGTAACGAGGGCACCAAGGTCACAGTAATCCTGTAATTTTTCACCTCCATGTGGTCTCCATAGATTGCCATATGCAGTACAGGAATGGCACAACTGTTTGTTCTTTTTCTTTTTCAGAGGATGGTTACCCAAGGACAGCATACAGCGCCCCATACCATTGATAGGACATACCATTTGAAGCCTGGCCATATACATTAAATTAAACTGTTTAAATATTGAGGGGGAAAGAGAAATTTTCCACATGCCACTGTAGGAAGTAGACCTATGCCGGACTGGCTTACTCATATATATATATATATATATATATATATATATATATATATATATATGCACATTCAGGCAAATATGCTTACTGAAGGGTAAAGTCTAGGGTTATGTGTATTTTCGCGCCTGGTAAAAAAAAAAAATTGGTTGCAAAATGATTGTATCATTATACGTCATTACAGGCTACATTCACAGGTCTGAAGGGATATCCAGAGCCGCTGACCCTCCGCTACGGACAGCACTATGAAAAGCACTACAGATCTGCACCCTGCAATAGCCGCCCGCAATTACACGGACCATGTAAACGGGTCCACTCAAATGAATGGATTCCTAGTCTTTTTGCAGTTGCGGATAGATATTGCGAATATGTAAATTTAGCCTTTGAGGATGGTCACGCAGCTTTGTTTCTTAGTAAATCGGCAAATCACAGATAAAATACACAATGCAAAACCATGGCTGTTTAATAGCCGAATATTCTGACTTCATGTAACATTCCTCATATACAGTATGTGCACCAAATGTTACACTCAGCTGATTGACATCTTTTGCCACACTCCATGTTGGATTTACAACTGAAGGTTGTTTTATAATTAGAGATGAGCAAATTTACAGTAATATCGAAGCAAAGCTATTAAAGTAAATTCACTCATCTCTATTTATAATCCATCCCATTGTTTCTTATAATCCATCCCATTGTTTCCAGCAGCTCGATAGAGAATGTCATATGCAGACCCGTGGCTCCATTCAAAACAAAAGAGCCAAGTTTGCGATAGATCCCCCAAGGGGAACGAAGGTCGGATCCCCCACGATCTCATAAAAAATACTATAAGTATTTTTTAATTGGCAAACCCCTTTAAAGGGGTACTGTGGAGGCTAACAATAAGGGGTGACGTGGGTCTCTCTGCTACCACCAACTTTTGTGTCAGGAACTGCAGGGCTGTCCAGCAGTTCCCAATCCCCTGCTGTGATCAAGTGCTTTTCTTTTTCCCCGTTTACGGTATATTCTTATACACAGCAACTGGGAAGGAGGCTGCTTGTTGCTATAGCACAGTGAAGCAGTTCACCCCGTTAGTGGTTCTAGCTGAACGAGAAAGGATAGCAATCACCTCTCCCTGTGGACAGTTTGCTGCACAAAATGATTGGTACCTGCTCTGTATAGTGCTATGCAGCAGAGGATTGTAAACTGCAGTGCTTAGATAGCCCTGCAATTCCTCTGGTGGCAGCAGAGGGCCCTGTGTTGCCCCTTACTGCTTCCACTTAATGAAAGTGACTATGTTAATAAAAGAATATACATTTTTTTAATGATGTTGTATAATTTAACCTTATTATAGCAATGTTTTAACAAAAAAATACCCCTTTAAAAATTTGTTTAAATTTTTTTGAGGGATGTTTAATAAAGCCAGAATGTTCAGCTTTTAAAGCTGGTTTGTTCCATGTGAAAAAAAAAAACCTGGGTGAACACCCTCTAGTTGTTGTGATTTCTTTATTTTTGCCAGAAGTCGCACTACATTGTGAATAACTTTATTGCTGCAGCCCCTCGGAGCACAAGGGGATAACTGTACTTATGTAAAATTAACTATAAAATAGAGTCAAGGGAAAAATCACTTAAAGGCATACAATTTAGTTGACAGCTGATTTAAAAAAGGAAAAAGTGTAGATCCCTGTTTATATAGCATCTGTCACCACATATTCAGTTATCATTGGTATATTACAGTCTATTCTCTTGTGAATATTTAGTTACATAGTGTCTTTTACTATGTTTTCAGGACAGAAAGAACCTGAAATACATAATTTATAGTTATGAAAAAGCTAATTTTCCTATTTCTAAACATGACAAATTAGAAATAATGCTTACTTTTACATAACTTTCAAAAAGTTAACGTTTAAAGTAAAAAAAGGGCCACTTCTTCTAAATCAGATGCCTCTGAATGTTATTTTTTAATTTTCTCTTATGCAGGGAGAAATTTGTTTTCGGTTAAATCATTAAGCTCCTCTGTCATAGCTTATAGATGCATGCAGTAAATTATAAAAACAGCAAATGAAACTTATAAATACTTTGTAATCTATTCCATTGAGCATGTGGTCTTTATTATATAAGAAAGATTTTGGAACAGCCTGATTCCCAGTGTCAATTTCTGGCAAATAATTTAGCCCAGAGGAATATTGTCCATTAAAATACAGGCTCTTAATACACACAGTTTCAATTTCCTGCTTGCTCTGGTTGTGGCTTACTTACGGCAAAAAGTACTAATAAGCGAATGAAATGAAGTTGGAGTTCATATAAGTTATTGTGACGAATGTTTTTTTTTTTTTTTTTTATAGGGTGGCAACTGTTCATTTTAAGTCCAATTTGCAATTAGCTGCACTAGAGAGTTCACCAGTGTACATAGTATCTAGTGAGTTGTGTTTGCAAATATACAGCAGAAATGATTAAAAACCAGTAAATTATTGTTCTTGTATGGTCCCATGTCCCATACATAGTGGCCAGCAGATAAACAGTACAAACAAGAAAGGAATAGGACTCTTGGTTATGAGATGGATAACCATTTTATCGTGAGTCACCCAGACTACAGAACCACATGACCCAAAGTAAATATTTTTTGAGTCTCGTCCAAACAATTACCACCAATGTCTGATGTACAGAAGCTGGTATAAGCGAAAAAGCTATTCAACTCAATCATAGTTCACCATTCTAGCAAAACCAGTAATTTAAAAAAAATTGTTTTATAAATGAAGAAAGGCAAAAAGAAACAATAAGGAAATTTGAGAATTTAGAAACCCTGTGAACTAAATGAAGAACTTATAGGGAGATATTGTAGATGAGCGAACTTACTGAAAGTTTGGGTTCGCATAAAACCAAACACTTGGCATTTGAATCTTGGTGGCTGGATAAGGTGGATTTACATTGGTAGTATGGTCCTCGATCCTGATTCCGATGAGATATATGGTTTAAGCATCCCAACATAACTGTAACTTCCACCTGATTCCCCAGCCAAAACTTAATAGTTTCTGCTGCTTCATATAAATTAACCTCCAATTTACTTATGGGGATATCCAGCCAAAAAAAAAGAAAAATTGACTGTAATCCAGAATTTTTATTGAGTCTTTGTGAGTTTATAGCTCAGCTGTTTAAAGTCCAGTTTCTGGGAAAGGAAGTAACTGGTTGCCACCATTGTTAGGCATCCTAACTCCCATGGGTCTTTTTTTGAGCCCCAGAGGTGCCCCCTCACCCAAAGTCTTCCTGGCAGCCTGTTATGGCATGGTATCCTTCTGTTCAATCTAAACCTCATCAAAAGTCATCTGTAAGGTAGGAAAAAAAAACCTGTAAAGCAATCCTCCAGGAACAAAATCTGTTTCCTTGGGTCTATAAGGCTAATGAAAGAAACATTACTCTGACTCTGGTCACATTGCTGTTGTCCAGAGGAAAGGCAATTTGTAGACAATTCGTTGGCGCCGCCTGTAATTAGGTAAAGGGAATTTTATTTTAGCCGTGCCTGGAAGTTTCTAGTATCTTTATTAAAGTGTAAAAAGTAAGCCTTTCAGAACCAGGCTGGTTTCTTATTCAGGCATTAACAGTGGTATATGAAACCAAAAATACAATTTGCATACATTAAAATAACAAAGAAGCAATGTAATTAATTTTTAAAACAGTATGGTGTATAAGACCCAGGGCCCTGTTGGAGCTCATTCTATAAATTGGAAAAATGTCATGATTAAGTGATCCAAATAAAACCTGTAGGTCTCAGATGTAGAATTCCATAATAGAAGCTTTCTAGAGAAGACTATTGGGCTAAATTAAAGAACAAATCAGATTCTGAAGAAGGATGACACTGTCCAGGTGTTACCAAGCATATACCATGTGCAGTTTTTCATAGGAGTCAGTTATTCATTATAAAGGCTTTAACATAAAGACCGTAGACAACTTTAAAAAGCATTTTTCTTGTTTAGTTTTGGTAAAAATAAAAAACTAAAACCTCTTTCTCCATTAGTATTTATTAATAATTTTGCTTCTCTTCAACTTCCTGTTGAGCTTCAACTTCTGCTGTATGAGCTTTGTATTCTTTCCAGCCCTTTCGATTCTCACCTGCTGTCTTGTATCTGCTCTCCTCTCTCCTTATACAACTTTGTAATGTGTGTTATGTAATTAAATGGCCCCCTTTCACCATGTTCCCCCCCCACCCCGCAAGTGTGGTGCATCTTAGAACAATGACGACATCTTCGGGAGGCAGGCTGAACCGACCCAGTCGTCCCTAATTCCAGCCCCCCTCTGCCGCGTCATCAGCTGCTCACCCGCGATTGGCTGAGCATAACTGTGCACAGCCAATCGTGGCTGAGCAGCTGATGACGCGACAAAGGGGGGTGGCAGGAGCGGTTCGGCCGGCCTCCCGAAGATGTTGTCATTGTCCCAAGATGGCGGCTGGGGGTCAACAGTAATGCAGTGAGTATACTGCACCACACTTCCGGGGTGGGGTGGGGAACACGGGGAAGGGGGCCATTCACTTACATAACACACATTACAAAGTTGTATAACTTTGTAATGTGTGTTATTTAGTAAATAAATGTTTAGCGCCGCACTACCCCTTTAACATTCGGTCTTGGAGGGTGGATTGGGTAAGGGACCATTATTTAGAATATGAGAATGATTACAAAAATTTTTAATATAATTTGGGGGTATACATTGAACATTGTGACAACATGTGTGTTAAACTCTGATTGTAAGGTACTTGTTTTTTTTTCTTCTGCTGATCGAGGGTGGATTCCAGGAGCAAAAGTTCAAATGGGTGTTTAATTTAGAGAAAAATTAGCCTTTTCCAAACACATATTGAGGATCCCTGTAATACAGAATGTGATTTTGACATTTTTAGAGTTAATAACCTAAATGTTGTCCATGGGTTGAATTTATTTAAACACTATTAACCTTTATTAGCTGTAATTTTTTGCCTGCTAGTTCAGTGGCATCTGAATGCCAGGAAGCCTCTATCTTTAGTACATAAGTACATTCATTGCTGACTTCAGTTTGCTTGACTTAGAAATAATCGTTGTAAATTATATTGTTAGGAAGAGGGAGTCAGTGATAAGAAGCGGGCTGAAATAAAGATGAAATAGTGCATTTGTCTAGGAGTATCTGTAAGTCTGCCAGAGGGTGGGGGGAATAAATGGAAGAACATGGCTATTAACCCACAGAGGAAGCCTTTTTATTTTACCCATAAATATTATAATATGTTATTCAAAAGTAGAACTTATTATCCCAGTTTTCTCTTTCAATATTTGACTATTAGTTTACTTTCTATTTTGTAGCCATACAGTAGCGTAGCTCTAATTGCAACCCAGTAGTTATAAATGCAAGTTTGTACATTTTATTTCCAGTCTTTGCCTTTCTTGATCTTTTGTCTCCTTAAAGCCTAACTGTCTTTTTTTTTTTTTTTTTGCAGAAATCAGTAGTATAAGCGAGACTCTATAAGAGGCAAAAAAGCCTCTTTCTGTACTCAAAAAGCAATTTCCAAGCCTCCCCCTCACTTCTTTTCTGTGCATTATCAGGCAAATCCGTCTTCATTACAGAGAAGCCAGTGAAGATGGGTTCTGCTGTGTCCATCATATTCTATGGAGGGGGGAGGGGCCGAGGGAGATGAGTGAGCAGGGAGAAGAGACATGAAGGTCAGCTGTTTGTAGGCTGTCTGGGCACCTAAAACGCTGGATTCAGGGGTCAGAAAGGTCACTGCTTATCTAGGAACTTGCTGAGAGAAGATTGCAGGGTGTTGTGCTGTGCACAGCCCCTCCCCTCTCCATAGACACATAATGGACACAGAAATCCTGCTTCTACTGAAGTGAGGGGGGGTGGGGGGCTAGGAAAACAGCTTTTCAGTACAGAAGGAAACTCTTTTGGTAAATAAAACCTATTACAGAGTTTCTTAAGGGTAGCTTCACACGTACCGAGTACGGCTAGGTCCTGGCAGATCACTTTCACTACATACACACAGCGGTCTGAGCGACCACTGCGTGTATGTAATTCTGCCGGCTGCTTAACCCCTTCAGCTGCCGCCCGGCTCCCGCTCTGTATACATTACCTGTCCTCGCTGCACGGGGTCCCGGCGTACTGCTCTCCCGCCCGGCCAATCAGTGGGTTGCCCTGCCGCAGCCACTGATTGGCCGGGCGGGAGAGCAGTACGCCGGGACCCCGTGCAGCGAGGACAGGTAATGTATACAGAGCGGGAGCCTGGCAGCAGCTAAAGGGGTTAAGCAGCCGGCAGAATTACATACACGCAGCGGTCGTTCAGACCGCTGTGTGAATGTAGTGAAAGTGATCTGCCAGGACCTAGCCGACTTGCAGCGTTATTAACAGAAGTGATATTGATGACCTCTTCTAAGATTAGATGTTGAAAAAAAGGAAACCTTTCATAGACGCAGAACTCCGCCCACTAGCTGCTCATTGGCAGTTATCTATCCGTCTGGAGGGCAAAATTCCTATTCCCCTGCATATTAGGAGAACGGCTGGACAGAATGATGTCAGTAATACACCAATTTGTTTAGCATTTATATCACTAGTGTATGCTTCCCTAATTTAAGGCCACATTAACCTAGTGACAGATTCCCTTTAAGTTATACAACTTCTAATTGTGGTGCCCATATTTGCTAGACTGGTCATAAGATGTCATTGTTAAAGTGCCAAAACAGCTGTATAATGTACATCTGGATTTCTGTTATTATTAATAATAACAAAAAAATAATATTAGTATGCTGTATAAAGGCAGTTGTTGCCAGCGGACACTGATCAGAAATGGTCATGTGAAGAACAACAAAATGAGGATTTGGTGGAATGTTCACTTGTCCGCACCCTGTGTCTGTACTCTGCAGCCAGATATAAATCCAGGATGATATCCCACTTCCCATTCTCACTGACACATATTTGATCTTTTCTCTAAGTCTCAGTGTACACTATATCCTTAGCCAAGCTCTCAGTATGCAGCATACACCACCCTATTTATTGAAAGTGATATGCTGGATTTGGCTTCTTAGGAGAAGACATTGTGATTGGCTTTATTTCAATCCTCATTAAAGAGGATTCACGTATGGAAATTTCATTTTACAATCACAGTGGTCAACAATGTTGTTTCCCTCAATGATAATTCTAAGAAAAAGGAATTCACATTATGTTAGGGCCCTATTAGATTGGGCAATTATCTTTTGAATAAGCCAATGATCTGCCGTGTGGTAGGTTCACTGATTGCAAGTGAACCTTAGTAAAGCTTGGTTTTAGCATCAAGCAGCAGACTGGCTGCCAAACATCCCCCTCATGGTACCATTTTTTATTAGAATTTTAATTGTTTTTCAATATTAGCAAACAAAGAAAAAGAAAAAAAAATGACCACAAGTCCTAATACTCTTTACATTAGGTATGGGGAACCTTCGGCCCTCCAGCTGTTGCAAAACTACAATTCTCACCATACCTGGAAAGCCAAACTAAAGCTTTGGCTGTCCAGGCATGATGAGGATTGTAGTTTTGCAACAGCTGGAGGGCCGTAGGTTCCCCATCCCTGCTTTACATAAAGAGAACAGAACCAACAATTGTGTACAACTGTGTTGAAATGCGATTCAAAGTAAGGATAGCCAAAAAAAAAGTCAATGAAAAACCAACTCAATGAAGTCCCATGAGCAACAAATATAATAATTACTATAAACAATTCTAACAATGGTAAATGGATTTTGATTTTAATGAATCTCATTAATACCCTGTGGAAAAAAATCAGCGTGGAATCCATACTGAAACTTATTCTAAATCTGCAACTGTGTCACTTCCAACTTTGCAAAAAATCCACACCAAGATCTGCAAGATTTCTCAATGGAAACTTCACTACTGTATACTTTTTATATGACTAAAACATTGATTGCATTCCTTATGTGGAGAGACCCTTTGGACTCCTGTTGATCATTGCAGTGGAAGAGCTCAATAAACAGTCATCTTCTTGAAATGATTGTTCTTTTTAGTACTGCAGTTTACTCCGATGCGCTTTGGCTCCCACCATGTTTTTTGATCCAGTTCCTCAATATTTTAGGATCTCTGTCTGTCTCTACTATATGGAAACATTGAGAGGCTAAAGAACTGGTTTAGACTGAATACTGTGGTGTTGCTATAGTTAAGGTTATAACTTAAAGGGGTAGTTCACCCAAAAAACTTTTTCTTTCAAATCAACTGGTGCCATGAAGTGCCAGAGATTTGTAATTTACTTCTATTAAAAAATCTCAAGCCTTCCAGTACTTATCAGCTGCTGTATGCCCAGCAGGAAGTTGTATTAATTCCAGTCTGGAGAGCAGGAGAGGTTTTCTATGGGGATTTGCTGCTGCTCTGGACAGTTCCTGACATGGACAGAGGAGGCAACATAGAGCACTGTGTCAGATAGGAAAGAAAACACCACTTCCTGCTGGACACACAGCAGCTGATAAGTACTGGAAGACTTAAGATTTTTTAATAGAAGTAAATTACAAATCTCTGGCACTTTATGGCACCAGTTGATTTGAAAGAAAAATTTTTTGGTGCACTACCCCTTTAAGGTTTCTACACTTGTAGCCAGCCTAGATAATCCTCTAGGGTTCTCTCTATTGCAGTTCCATAGCATATTTTGTTAGTAAAATTGGTAAATTTTGTATGTAAATCACTATGACTACACTGACCCGGATCCTGAAGAGGTTTCATTGTCAACTGGCACTGGCAGACGCTGTTTCTGTCTGTGTTTGGTAACACACTTAAAACACGTGTCACGTCAAAAATATTATTCTAATGCTTAAACTGTAAGAAACATAGCAAATCATTCAGACACATTAAGACTGGCGAGCTGGAAATATTTATTGGTTTAACTGAGTTACTTTCTCAGAGTCATGCTGCGTTTACACGGAATTTGCACGATAACGATAGAATTCGAACGATAATCGTATGTGTAAACGCAGCGAACGATCAAACGACGAGCGAGAAATCGTTTATTTTGATCTTACAACATGTTCTTAAATCGTCAATCATCATTCACAAAAAATTCACAGATCGTTCCGTGTAAACAGTCGTTCACCGATTTAACCTATGAGCGAGATGGGCTTAAAACGATTTTTTTGCACGATATATAATTCCGTCTGCACGCCGATCGTTATTAAAAAAAAAACTTTATTTCAAAATGGTTAATCGTACGATCGGGCGGATTATCGCTCCATGTAAACGCAGCATAATTGTGAGATTATTTTCTGCTGAAAACATTTTAGAGTTTTGACAGTCTTGTCATTTCCTTTTGGTCTCCTTAATGGCCAGGATCCCCCATCACTTGGCTAGAGTGGAGAGTGACTGCAAAATGCTTTACATGGACCCTATGATTTTAATGGAAATTGGCTAATGCTTCTGGCGCCCTGTGGTGGAGCTGTAGGAAAATAAAAAACACTTGCTGCGGTGTTCATAAATGCATAAATACCTTACCACTAATTGCTGTGAAATTAAAGGGGTATTCTTATCTCAACCAACATAGGTAAACTTTTAGGGCTCGTCACATTAAAGTGTACCTGTCGTTTGTAAAAAAAAAATTGACATGTGATAGAGACATGTCAAAAGTTTGGATTAGTCTGGGTCTGATACCTACAACATTAGGGAGTCATTATCATTATGCTCACACCTAGTGACAAGATTCTACCATCCTCTTAGTGGGAAAAATAAGCATTTTCATACACTGTGAATTTTGCATGTTTTTCCACCTACAAAGAAAGGAGAAGTACGATATTTATCATAGGTACTGTACATTTTAACTGTAAAAGATAGAATCTATGAAAAAAAAATACCAAAAAATCACATTGTGTAAATTTTAAATAATATTTTAGCATTTTATAGAATGAAATACGTATTTGATCACTTACCAAACAGCAAGAATTCTAGCTTTCAGAGACCTGGTAGTTTTTCTTTAGGGTAGCTTGACATGTAACGTATTTACAGCGGATTTCACACTGCGAGTGTGATACCTTTCCTGTCAGTGTCAATGTGATTACATATTCCCAGCCGGATTGTCATCCTGCTGCAAGTATGTAAGTGCCGCCCCCATTAACCCCCTGCCGCTGGGAAGATACTTTACCTGCTCCACGATCCGGACGCATCTGGGGCTCCCGTCTTCCGGAGGTCACTCACTCACTGGCTGCGCGGGACCTCCGGGAGCAGGGAACCTCACATGCGGCCGGATCGTGGAACAGGTAAAGTATCTTCCCGGTGGCGGGGGGGGGGGGGGGGCTGGTGTTAATGGGGCTAGCACTTACATACTCACAGTGGGATGGCAATCCTGCTGCGAGTATGCATTCATATTGACACTGACAGGAGAGGTATCTACAGCAGGTTTCACTGCAAACTCGCGGTGTGAAATTTGCTGCGGATACGTTTTATGTGAATCTAGCCTTAAAAAGCTCATCCTACTCTGCCCTCATTGCCTGTATTAATTGCACCTGTTTGTCCTCGTTACCTGTATAAAAACACCTGTTCACACACTCAATCACATTTCAACCTCTTCACCATGGCCACGAACAAGGCTGTGGTGGGCTTCAGGACAGTAGGCAAGCAGCTTGGTGAAAACGGTTGGTGCAATTATTATAAGATGGAAAAAACACAAAATGTCAACCTTCCTTTCTCTGGGGTAAGGATGATTCTGAAGAAAGTCAGGAATCACCCCACAACTACACGAGAGGACTTGGTCAATGACCTGAAGAGAGCTTGACCATATTCTTAAAGATTGCTGTTTGTAACGTTAGTAACACACTACACCATCATGGATTAAAATCTCCCAGAGGAGGCACGGGAGAAGGTCTTGTGGTCAGATGAAACCAAAATAGAACTTTTTCGTATTAACTCCACTTCATGTGTTTGGAGTAAAGATGAGTACAACCCCAAGAACACAGTCCCAACCGTTAAGCATGGGGTGGTAACTACTTTGGAAATGCTTTTCTAGAAAGGTGATAGGAAAACTGCACTGTATTGAAGGAAGGATAGACTAGGCTATGTATCTCGAGATATTGGCCAACAACCACTTACTCTTAGTAAGAACACAGCTAGGTTGACTAAGAGGGGTTCCTTGAGAAGCATTTCAAGGTCCTGGAGTGGCCTTGCCAGTCTCCAGATGTGAACCGAATAGAATGTCTTTGGAGGGAGCTGAAACGCAAAGTTACCCAGTGACAGCCCTGAATCCTGAAAGATCTGGAGAAGATCTGTATGGGGGAGTGGGACACAATCCCTGCTGCAGTGTGTACAAACCTGGTCAAGAACTACAAGAAACATCTGACCTCTGTAATTGCAAACAAAAGTTTCTGTACCAAATATTAAAGTTTCACTGTCGTTTCACAAAACTTTTGACATGTCATAGACACATGGCAAAAGTTTTGATCAGTCCAGGTCGGAGTGTTCAGACCCATACCGATCAGGAGATAGAGCCAGGAGAAGACCATGCTGCAGCATGTCCTCTCTCAACTTTGTGTCACATGATCAGTCAGAATTATTAGTCGGGCTCCATAGAGCTTAGCCTGGTCTTCTTCTGGTTCTATCTCCTTATCGGTACGGTTCTGAACACTCAGACCCTGGTCGATCAAAACTTTTAACATGTCTCTATGACTTGTCAAAAGTTTTTGGAAATTACAGACACTTTAAGTTCTGTTTTTCTATTGTATCAAAACCTGCAATAAAATGCAAAATAATTATTTTAAAATCAAATAGTGTGATTTTCTGGATTTTTTAAAATTATTGATTGTGTCTCTCACAGGTAAAGTGTACACATGATAAAAGTTACTGCAAAATCTGCAGTGTATCAAATACTTATTTTCCCCACTGTATATCGGCTACTCAATGTGGTATCATAAGTTCAGAGATGTTTGTAATAAGATGTAAAAGCGGTTGTCCATTGTAAGAAAAACATGGCCTCCTTCTACTAGACACCAAACCACTGTTGTCCTTAGTTTGGGTGTGGCTTTGCAGATCAGCTCCATTGAATTGAATAGAGCTAAATTGTAATACCACACACAACCTGAGGACAATGGTGGTGCTGTTTTGCAATATAGTAGCTGTAACTTCATAAGGCTAGGGCAGCCAGGGCTGCACTGTGATTCTCAGTTTTCACAACCAGGAATCGCCATGTCGGAATGTCTCAGTCTCTGATTCAGGTAAATGGGGTCACCTTATGACCAAGAAGTGGTCGTGGACGAGGCCCCGCAAATGTAAAAATTCTACCCTGGATGGATTTTTTTGTGACTGCGGGGTTTTGCTTGAAGCAACTTCTGGGTGACAACATGACCCAATTCACTTGGAGTGGCGGAGTCGCACAACCAGGTGGCGCAAGTTTGTGGTTCCTGGTCATAAAACCAGTAATCGCTGCATGGCCCTATCCTAGCTGAAGGATCCGACCTGGTACTGTGATAAATCTGTCATATGGCTGATCCAAAATGCGATTAAGGGACCCATTAATATGTAATAGGGTTGCATCAAAGTTTCTATTTTTGCATCAAAGAGCAAAAATAGTACTGCGTACTCTTAAGGGAGAAGTCCGGCCAAAATTATTTTTTGATATGTTGTTACTTATGGAAAGTTAGACAGATTTCTACATGTACATTAATTATGGGAAATGCACATATACGGCTATTTCCCTTAATTTAGTAGATCATGGAGTATTAGAATTTTCTCAGATACAGTGACTTCACAACCCAGGGTGTAATTCCTATGCAGTGTCCAGCAGGGGGGGCTCTATATGTAGAAGTCTATGGGACTTTATTGTTTCTATGGATGTCTATGTAAAGTAATAGAATGTAATGTACAGTGTGCTTTATTGATTGAATACATTTATGGAATACTTTGGGGAGCAAGTGCATAAATGTATTCAATCAGTACATTTGGAGGACACCAAGCAGGGAGGGAGAGAGGTGCCTGTGCATCTACCTCCCCCCTCCCTCCCTGCTTTGTGCTGCTGCTGCCACATATACACAGTACTACTACTTCCATCATCTGCTCATAGTATAAACAGATGTTGTGGGAGTAGTACCAGGGCCATCTTCATCATTGGTAAGCCGGCCAAACAGCCGCCCGCCACCGCCGTCACCCGCCGCCGCACTGAACTACTATTCCCATCATCTGCTCATAGTATAAGCAGATGATGGGAGGAGTAGCTGGGTTATCCTATCACATGCCTGCCACCACTGATGCCGCCAGGTGCAGGGGGGAGCCGCTCATCACACAGGGGCTTCTGTGCAAGAGCCATCATGCCCCCTCCGTTCCCCACTACTTCTTCCATGATCCGGGGAAACTTGCCACTATTCCATTGCTGACTTCCCGCCCAGCCGCCGCTCTCCCCTCACACATACCTGCTTCTGGTGCTTCTGGTGTGTGGGTGAGGATGTTCAGTGCAGACACCGGGAAGCACCGGGAGCCAGTATGTGTGAGGGGAGAGCGGCGGCCGGGCGGGGAGTCAGCAATGGGATAGGGAGAAGATACCCCGCATCGTGGAAGAAGGAGGAGGGGGGAGCGGAGGGGGGAGCGGCTCCTGCACAGAAGCCCCTGTGTGATGAGCGGCTCCCCCCTGCACCCGGCGGCAGGCATTTGATAGGATAACCCAGCTACTCCTCCCATCATCTGCTCATACTACAAGCAAATGATGGGAATAGTAGTTCAGTGCGACGGTTCGGCCGGCTTACTGGTGATGAAGATCACCCTGGTACTACACAGTAGTACTGTGTATATGTGGCAGCACAGCACCAAGCAGGGAGGGAGGGGGGAGGTAGATGCACAGGCACCTCTCTCTCTCCCTCCCTGCTCGGTGCCCTCCAAATGTACTGATTGAATACATTAATACATTTATGGATTACTTTAGGGAGCAAGAAAACTTGCTCCCCAAAGTATTCCATAAATGTATTCAATCAATAAAGCATACTGTACATTACATTCCATTACTTTACATAGACATCCATAGAAACAATAAAGTCCCATAGACTTCTACATATAGAGCGCCCCCTGCTGGACACTGCATAGGAATAACACCCTGGGTCGTGACGTCACTGTATCTGAGAAAACACTCCATGATCTACTAAATTAAGGGAAATAGCAGTATATGTGCTTTTCCCATAATTAATGAACATTAGAAATCTGTCTAACTTTCCATGAGTAATAACATATTAAATAATAATTTTGGTCGGACTTCTCCTTTAACTGTAATGTATTCTCAGATTTAGTTTTGTCCCTGCATTTCTTTGGATCTACGTATCCATATGTCCAGATTGAATTATTCAATGATTTTTGAAAATGAGTGTTACAAAATAACATCCCAAAAACATGTCCGAACTGAATGTACAGCTCCCGCTTAGCATTGAAACAAAGGTGTTTAATGCTCCTTTGAGCCTGCTTACACACTAATGATAATATGAGATGGAGAGCTGCTGCGTCTTGTGCTGTGACCTGACATCAAGAGCATCGTGTAGCTTCCCCAGTAATGAGATACAAGTTAGCTTAATTGCTTACACTGTAGCTTACCAAAAAAAAAAAAAAACATGCCACGTTTCTTCTGTGCATAAAAAATTCTGAAATGTTTTGGGAGGGATTCTATGGGGATGATGGTTATTCGGTTACTCACAGTGGAGCAAGGCTGCCATCTATCGGCTGGTTTCAGTGTAGCCTACTATGCACAAGAAAGAAGGATTTATGAATTTAACCACTTAAAAGAATGTTTTAGTTTTAATAATTTTTAATAAGAGGTGAACATGTAACATCAAAGTGTACATTGTCTCAATACATAAGACAGTGAAGAGAGAAACGCTGAGATGTTTTCCTGCTTGAGGGAAGGTAGCGGAGTCATCAGTTGGAATGTCCTCAAGTAGCCCAGCTAACCAGTGTGAGGTGAATGCTCCAGTGGGCAGAAAGATGCAGTGAACTGGGTATTCGGTGACAAGTGAAGGAAACACATTGGAAGCCTTTAGCGCTCTGCCCTGACCATATACGTTTCTTTGCTGGAAAGATGAAGGATCTGAACAGAAAATGCTTTTGTGTTGATTTAGCTTTAGCGTTCTGCACTTCCAGCCAGATTCCGAGAAACTACTTCTTTGCTTGCGATGTTGACCTTGGCAAAAGCTGGACCGCAAGGCTAAGCTGAATCATTTTACCTCGTCCCTGGGCTGAGAAGGCAGCTGTACTGAGAGGGAGCATAGGCAACAACTGCAGGAATCAGACCGTGCCAATAAGTGCTTAATAATAAGGGAGAAGCATAGATATAAACTTATCGTTACCCCTATGCTGGAGCTGTAGTATTAACATAGGCAATATTAGGTAGCTGAATCTAGTACTGTGCATTTGCCTCAGTGATTTGGTTGTGTGCATGAGAGTTTGTATAGACAGCACAGAGATTTATGATGGTCTTACAGCAGTATAGGGTCCTGGGTTCAAGCTTAACCAGTGGCAGCATCTGCTTATTGTTTGTATGTCATCCAGATGCTTGTGTGCTCTCTTCCGGGGATTCCATGCTCTAGTAACTTACTGATGGGCCAGTTGTATAGGAAAACAATTATCCTTAGTGTTAACAATAATAATAATAATAATGCTTTTATTTGTATAGCGCACACAGATTCCGCAGCACTTCACATAGTTTTTTTTTGCCAATTATTGCTCCCTGTCCCCATTAGGGCTCACAATCTAAATTCACCTATCTGTATGTTTTCGGGTGTGGGAGGAAACCAGAGTACCCGGAGGAAACCCACGCAAACACGGAGAGAACATACAAACTCTTTGCAAGATAGGGAAATTAGATTGTGGGTGACAACAATGGTTAGAAAACATCTAAATCCAAATGGGTTTAAAGAGGTTAAAATTAGAAAATACAGTCACTTTCATCCAGAAGAAACCCCACACTTATCCACAGGTTGTTTGTGGTATTATAGCTCAGCTTCACTTTATATGAAATGCGATACAAAGAGTAACCTGTGGGCAGTGTGGTCTTTGGAAGAAAGTAACTGAGTTTTTCTTCTAATCTAGTTTAAACTCATTCAATTCTTTTCTTTTTGGATTATTTTATTAGGCTGGATTCACACTGCGTTTTTGCAATCCGTTTTTTGAAAAAAGCGGATTGCAAAAAACGGATGCATTTGTGTGCATCCGTTTTGATCCGTTTTTCCATTGACTTCCATTATAAAAAAAACGATTTTTTCTATCCGTTAAAAAAAACGGATCCGTTAAACGTATCCTAAAAACGCTTTGTGAACCCAGCCTTATTCTCAAAGAAGGTCAAATGTTACTGACTGCACTTGGTCTCTCCCCTGAGACGCACTGTGATCCCACATACTGCTGGGGGAGTGCACAGCGGCTTTTCTTTCTGGCTGTCAATCAAATTCAGCTTGTTTCCGTCACTACAGGCTATGAAGTGAACAAGCCTCATCGGTAGTGGAGCACACCAGCTGTATCTTGGATTCGCAACAGGTCTCAGGACATGTCAGAAGTTACTGCAAATGACAGTCACACATTAAAGTGTTACTGTTGTTTGGGAAAGTTTTTGAGATTTCATAGAAACATGTCCAAAGTTTTGATCGGTCCAGGTCTGAGTGTTCAGACCCGTACCAATGAGGAGAACAAGCTAGGAGAAGAAGTGCTTTAGCGTCTTCTCCCGGCTCGTTCTCCAGATCGGTACGGGTCTGAATACTCAGACCTGGACAGATCAAAACTTTAGACATCTTTCTATGATGCTGGAGGGAATATATATGGTGAGTCCTGACACTTATAGTTTGCTGAATTTATCTGTTTTTATCTGTATGTTAGCCAAGGCAGCATGCAAACTGTTTGTTTGATTTTTGTGTTACATGTGTGTGGGGGGGGGGGCGGTGTGGCTACCTCCTTTTAGCCGTGCACTACACCCATCTCCTGTGGGGGTTTTAAACAGAGTTTAGTTGATCCTGTATGCCAAGTTTTGTAGACTTATAGTCCGAGAGAAGTAATGAGCTAGTATATGGTCCAACTCTGGTGAGTTAATATTAATTATTATGGCAGAAAAACATCTGCATAGGTCCCAAATCAAAGGTCCGCTTTGATCTGGTCAAAAATCAGCTCAGAGTATTGTTCAGGAGAGGACAGATAAGAGCTGGAGACTTTAGTTCTCAGACTGTTTCTGATAGATTTCACTGTGAACAGGACGTTGCAGCCAGTATGTAAACCAGTTGCAGCCAGGACATTGCAGCCACTGTATGTAAAACCAAAAACGCTGAAGAAGAGAAACAAAACTACATTTTTAGTAACCAACTATGGAGAATATGTTTTGCATCATAACAAGTACAAAGCATTTAATGTTGTCTATAACCTTTATTAATTATTTCTTTTTCCTAACAAAAATTTTCGCTTGGCTTATAATCCCCAGTCTTGTTCCAGAGCTCTTAAAGAAGTCAAACATTGATTTGCTACCTCCAATAGGTGGCACCAGTGAGCAAGCTTTGTTCCCGGCGGCAGACTGCTGCTTTGCATATTTTTACCAGTGGAGGATTGCATGGGCCTATAGGCCGATGCACGCCTTTTAGAGCTCTCCTCAAGGAACAAAAATACCCCCTTGGTACTTGGTATAGAATTGTAAAGAAATCCTGTTCTAGAGTATGGTGCCCATTATTATAGTGGTTCAAATTTATTTTTTAATAATGCAAAACTTGTATTGCGAATGTGATTTTCTTACACAGTCTGTGGTCCAGGTTGTAGATTTTGGTTTACTTTGGTGCTGTAAGTGGGGCTGCAGATCTTTGTATTGCTGTTAAGCTTTCCATATTCTATTCCACTGCTGACTTTTGTGTCTGTGCAGTTTTTCAGACAGCTCACAAAGAAACATTTCCAATAGCTGTTCATTCCCTGGTGGTGCATTATGGGGCATTATTTTGGCTTTTATGACGGGCAATTGAGCCATGTCTCTTAATTCTGGTTTACAGGATGTAGCTAATGAGAGCTTAGTGACTACCACTTCTGCTATTCTCTGCAGCAATTCAATCCTGGCATCCCAGGATAGAGTAAGAATGCATTCTGCCATTAATTCAAGCATAAAAGCAGATTAAATAGTTAGGGGTAAAATAGTAATTAACCTCCAAACGTGACTCACTGTCCTGTAATTGGCCATTTCCTGTCTTTCGCAATACAACTGCAGGATCATAGACTCGTGGAGAAAAATATTAGCCAGATTCGTATTACAGACAAAAGACGTTATTGTTGGTCCATCTCCAACCTCTGCCTGAAAAGCCTGGGATTGAATTATGTTCCTATCAAATCCTGCCGTGTACATTGCATGTGCTGACGGCTGTATCGGTCACCTGGAGATCCTGACCTTGTTTCACAAGGTGGACGGCAGGTTTCTGGTGCTTACTTTTCTGCCTAAGAAAACAAATCAAAAGCCACTTAACACATGAA
This sequence comes from Dendropsophus ebraccatus, assembly GCF_027789765.1. Classification (NCBI taxonomy): domain Eukaryota; kingdom Metazoa; phylum Chordata; class Amphibia; order Anura; family Hylidae; genus Dendropsophus; species Dendropsophus ebraccatus. Next base: position 61,256,666 of record NC_091460.1, on the reverse strand, counting down.
TCAACGGTATGGTCGGCAGTAATCCTAACCATTAAATGTGCTCATAAAAGCAGGGAGAGGACAGGGCATCAAACCCAGATTGAAAATGAGTTCCAGCCTTGCTGGTAATAGTATACAGAGGCCATTTATTATACACTGAGCAGTTTATAAAGTAGTAGGGTATTATACAAAACCTGTAAAATGAATATTTGGTAATGGATGCCTGACTTTAAGTATGTTGGGGCCTATTAAAGTGAAAGGTCATCTTTAGCTAAACTAAGTAGGGATTTTTCATGTACAGTTTCACAAATATGAAGAGCAGTCATGAGGAGGTAAAATTATCAGATACCCCCAGCACCTTCAACAGAAACTAGCAGATGCTGTAACAGAACCAAAATTCACCTATAGCATGCTCTTTTCCTGGCTCCTAGTACTCAGATACCTCCAGGACTTACAGTGAGATTAAACTGGTGACATCACTATGTTATCCAGGAAGTGCATTTTCCGTAATAAGTGTATATTGGTGTTTTGTATAACTTTTGGGGGACAATACAATACTTTTTTTTTTTCAAATTTAAATAACTTTTATTTCACAAATATTAATACAAAATTAATTCTTAAAATACAGCACCAAAAATCTCACATTTTACATTTTAAATATCCCCCCACCCCCACCGCTGAAGAAGAGGAAAGAGAAGAAAAAGAAAAAAAAAAACCTCAATTCATTCAATTCATGTATAGAACGTCTCATACTTCCTTACACAAGCTACTTACACAAGCTAACCAGTTTTTATTATTTAGGGGATGAGGAGACATCCAATTCTGAACTATGACAAGTCTAGCATAGAATAAAAGCCTTTCAATTCTCTTTCTCACCTTACTTGAGACCTTAACCGAAGACATGGCACCCAAAATAACAACGATCTGTACCCAAGGTACTTCTATGCCTTCTCTAGTCTTGATTTCCCAAAGGACAAATCTCCAAAAGGTACTTAATCCTACACAAGACCATATCATATGAGCGAACTCTGCATCTGGCAAATACATCTCGGGCACAAACCTGGGCCGTCACGCTTCAACTTAGAAAGGAAACTAGGGGTATAGTACAACCTCTGTATTAAATTATATTCTATCATGCGATGATTCCCTGATTTGGATATAGCACCCACACTTCGATTTGTGTGCATCCGTTTTGATCCGTTTTTCCATTGACTTCCATTATAAAAAAACTATTTTTTCTATCCGTTAAAAAAAACGGATCCGTTAAACGTATGCTAAAAACACTGTGTGAACCCAGCCTTATTCTCAAAGAAGGTCAAATGTTACTGACTGCACTTGGTCTCTCCCCTGAGATGCACTGTGATCCCACATACTGCTTGGGGAGTGCATAGCGGCTTTTCTTTCTGGCTGTCAATCAAATTCAGCTTGTTTCCGTCACTACAGTCTATGAAGTGAACAAGCCTCATCGGTAGTGGAGCACACTGTTTTTCTCTCCCACCAGCTGTATCTTGTGTTCGCAACAGGTCTCAGGACATGTCAGAAGTTACTGCAAATGACAGTAACACTTTAAAGTGTTACTGTTGGTTGGGAAAGCTTTTGAGATTTCATAGAAACATGTCCAAAGTTTTGATCGGTCCAGGTGTGAGTGTTCAGACCTGTACCAATGAGGAGAACAAGCTAGGAGAAGAAGCGTTTTAGCGTCTTCTCCCGGCTCGTTCTCCAGATCGGTACGGGTCTGAATACTCAGACCTGGACAGATCAAAACTTTAGACATCTTTCTATGATGCTGGAGGGAATATATACGGTGAGTCCTGACACTTATAGTTTGCTGAATTTTTCTGTTTTTATCTGTATGTTAGCCAAGGCAGCATGCAAACTGCACAGTGTGAAAAAGTGTTAGTGGAGTGCTGGCTATTTGTTTGATTTTTGTGTTACATGTGGGGGGGTGTGGCTACCTCCTTTTAGCCGTGCACTACACCCATCTCCTGTGGGGGGTTTAAACAGAGTTTAGTTGATCCTGTATGCCAAGTTTTGTAGACTTATAGTCCGAGAGAAGTCATGAGCTAGTATATAGTCCAACTCTGGTGGGTTAATATTAATTATTATGCCAGAAAAACATCTGCATAGGTCCCAAATCAAAGGTCCGCTTTGATCTGGTCAAAAATCAGTTCAGAGTATTGTTCAGGAGAGGACAGATAAGAGCTGGAGACTTAAGCTCTCAGACTGTTTCTGATAGATTTCACTGTGAACAGGACGTTGCAGCCAGTATGTAAACCAGTTGCAGCCAGGACATTGCAGCCACTGTATGTAAAACCAAAAACGCTGAAGAAGAGAAACCACACTTCGATAAATCTGCTTCCATTGCTCTTCCTTTACCTCTCCAATTTCTTCCTGCCACCTCTTTCTACTCCCTATTTCCACCTCTTTCTTATTTAGAAGATATTTATAAATAAAGGAGACTTCTTTGCGTTTTATTGAGCGATTCCTAAGTTTGTCAACCAATTTCCCACCATTACAAATATATGTTTTTTCCCTGAATCCTTCAGGGCGGCACACAATTGGGCATATCCAAACCAGTGTTTTGTTGACAAACTAAATTCCTCTTGTACAGTTGTCTAGTTCTTCAGTTTCCCACCCCCTATTACATCTGATAAAACCTGGATTCCTGCATTATAAAGGTTAGTTGTTATCCCAATTTCATCTGAACCTAGGTGTGAGTTGAACCATAATGGGGTAAAACCAAAATATTCTGTAATCCCTAGTAGTCCTTTCACTATCTTCCACACTTTACCCATGTCTCTTACCATAATCAACTTCCTCCACTTCCCCTGATCTAGAACCCCCATTTCCATTTTCTGAATTAAGTCCAACCCCTTGAGGTATACACTGTCCCCAATACATCCAAACAATCCCCTTTCAGTATCTTTAGCCAACCAATACAACTGTGAGGAAAGGTTATAGAGTTTCATGTCCGGAACCCCCAAGCCCCCTTTTTCCACCAGCAATGTTAGGATGTCCAGTTTTTTTCTAACCCACCTTCTCCCCATATGAGATCATTTATCATCTTTCTGATTCTCCTAAACATCGTATCTCCTACCCAAATAGGTGCTACTCCAAATACAAACAATAATTTGGGAAGAAAGTTGGTTCTTAACAACACAATTCTATCCATTCTAGTAAGGAACAATCTGCCCCAAAATCTAATCCTTTGTTCCAATTCCTTTATTACTCTCTTAAGATTCCGGTCATTAAAATCCTCAATTTTTCTAGATACTTGTATCCCCAAATACCTAAACTCTCCCCCCTCCTCCAAGACTTTCACTGGTAATTCTCCGAACTGCTGATCAGAACGCAAAGGCATCAAGATGGATTTTTTCCAATCAATCAGCATCCCCGAGAATCTCCCATTTTGCTGAACCAGTTCTATGATCTATGAAAGAAAACATCATCAGCATAAAGTGTCACCCTGTCCCCTCCACCCCCCGCCCCAAATCCTTCTATATAGGGGTCCCTCCTTACCAAGGAGGCCAGAGGTTCCATACAGAGGGTGAAGAGTAGAGGGAAGAGGGGACACCCCTGCCTTGTTCCCCTTTCTAGGCCAAAACTAGGTGACTTTTACCCATTACTTTTACCCATATACCAATACAGGACACCCCGGAAATTTACTTGTGAACTTAAATAATAACTCCAACACTTGACTCTTAAAGGGAGGAGGGATATAAACCACTGCTATTATACATTCAAACCCCTCCACCACCCCATGTATAAAAACGTATCTCCCTTCCCTATCAATTTCTTTATCCCTCAACACCCAGTTAATCTTCCTATGTACAAAAATTGCCACCCCCCTGGAGTTATTGGAGAAGAGTGCATGATATTGCTCCGACTGATAGCCTTTAGTGAACCTATAAACCGTCTCCTTAGTCAAATGTGTTTCTATTAGGGAGGTAATCGCTGGCATGTAGTTTTTAATATACTGATATACTGCTAACCTGCTAATTTTGAAATTGAGTGGATGGCAAATATTTCCTGTTATTTAAAAACAACGGCTGTTGTATTGAAATAATGGCAGGTATTTACCGTTATATGGCGGCCACCCACTCACCATTGTTTGAACAGAGTCTTTCTGTGTTTTCAATCCACTCCTGGTTAAGGTTGCAAAATACTGACCAAATACTGACTGAAATATGCTGTGTGTGAACCCAGCCTTAGACCGCATTAGTTAATCTGGGCCATGATGTTAGAAGTCAGGTGGCTATTCACTTTTAATACTGTAGTCCTATGCTCAGGAATAAATAGAAAAATAAATGCTACTGGTGTTAAAATAGTATGAAACCAAATATCTGTATATAATATGTTAATGATCGAGTACTGTAATGGTGGTATGGAAGTCCTCTCCCAAAAGTTCATATTAGTGACGAATACAGAGAACTAGTTATATGATATGGTAAATTATATCTATCTAATAGGAAAATGGAACTTAATTTACATGGAAATAAAGTCAGTTTTTCCTTGCAGCTCTGCACCGCAACCAAATCCCTTTTAATGAGCTTTTCCACCCAGTCTAAATAACAAGAAAGCTGCCAGTTTTTTTTCTCAGATTGTGACCTCAATACAGTATCAACAAAACCCCTGTAATCTGTCCAAGGTAAAAAAAAATGTATGTGTATAAAGCCTAATATTGGATAGAAATACTGAGTGTTAGAATGACTGCGCTTATCAACTAAGTCAGGGCCATCTTAGCAGCATAACGGCCCCTGTGCAGAGCTGTGAACTGCGACCCCCCGACCAAACCCCACAACTTTTGGACCCCTTCCACATTCGTAGCCGTTATAATGGTATAATTGTGCAGGGCATGAGTCCAGCGACCTCCTCTGTTGAATTCCCTGCTCTTCTAAAGTATACATCGCTACTCACTTGCCACCCCAGTGTCCATTTGCAATTAGTTACCCCTCTACTTGCGGTGCAACTACCTGGGCACAGGGGGTATTTACATAACTTGTCATCAACTCACATTGGTCCTTTTCCCCATTAAGACTCACAATCTAAATTCCAAATTCACCTACCTGTATGTTTTGAGGAAACCAGAGGACCACACATGGGACCATGCTGCCCACCTTTACTTCTCTAGCCAATGAAAGCACATTACATACCCCCCCCCCCCCTGCAATGCCATGACATAGTGCTGTTGAACGTGCACTGGACAGGCTGGCACTGTGCTGGGTTATGATTTTTACAGTACACTACTATAGATTGCATTCTTTTCCTTCCGTTGTGTACAATGTAGAACTTGAATGGACTTTCAATTATATTTTTTATTTTTTTGGTCTTTTTGAAATGACTTTGTCCTGTGGCCATTTGGCTGGAATCCAGTTTACTTAAGTATTATATTGGTTATTTTGTTAATTGCTCTATTATAGAATTGTGATACGCCTGTTAGGAAGAATTATATTGATAAAATCAGGGCTTAATGTAGAAACCACAAGCTCTCTCATCAGAACTGTGTACTCTGTGTAGTAAACAAATCTGAGTTGTAAAGATACTTTTAATAATAAATGTCCTGCTTAAACTTTAGAACAAACCACAAAATGTAAGGGCGGATGTCGTGCATGTTCCTTGCATTTGGGAAAATTCCAGGAAAAATAAATAATTCATTAGGAATTGACCATTAAAACATAATACTTAGTATAGTCGTGGGCAGTTTCTTCTCTATGGAGCTGTAAGTTCATGTTTCGATGCACAATCTGTAACAGGCCCGCCCTGCCTACAATACGACATTAATAATACTGGTGTCTTCTTATGTGGCAGAGGGGTCTTTGGGCACCTTCAAACTCCCTGGCCTGGTGTACAACAGCTATACGTCCTGTAGCTAAGTGCCTGCTTATAAAACTCCACAACAGCGAAGCGTGCAATGGTAATAAGAGATAACTGCATATACTGAATAGATATAGTCACTAACCTTTTTATCATACTTTACTAAACATATACTGTCGTCACACTCCCTTCCTCCGGGCTGTGCTCCCTGCTCTGTGGTGATTCTGTCCATAGGATGGCTGACATGGAGAAGCATGTGACAATGCCCCTCCTGCCTGTATATGCCTGTATATGCCTATGGTGGACACTGGAGGCAGGGCATGGTCACATATTCCTACATGTCAGCCATCTTATGGACAGAATCACCACAGAGCAGGGCAGCACAGCCTGGAGGAGAGTTGTCTGTCTTTAGCTCTAAAGACACAGGGAGCTGCTGTGAGTAAGTGCAGTGAGTGCACTTAGTAATACTGTACACCAGGGGTCCTCAACTGGCGGATCGCGGTCCGAACTTGCACTGTGGAGGCCATCTGTCCGGACCCCTGCTGCTAGCTGCGCTCTGCACAGTAATTACGGGCGCTCGTATTGAGCGCACAAATGCACAGTGCGGCGGCAGCACTGAGAGAGAGTCATCAGCTCCCTCTCTGTCAGTCACCCCTCACTGGCCGCCGCAGCAATAACAAGAGGCCGCACTCTGCCCCTGGTGTTGGCACTTGAGTGAAATCACTACTCCGGCGCCAGGACTACGGGAGAGCGGCCTCTTGTGACAACTGCAGTGCGGCCACAAGAGAGAAGAGAAGAGGAATTACCGCACCCAGGTGAGTATAAGTGTTTTTTTTATGTTATATGGGAGAGGGACAGCGCCTATATACTACAGGGGGAGAGCGCACAGGGGGGCTATATACTACTGAGAAAGCGCACAGTGGGCTTTATACCACAGGGGGAGAGTGTACAGGGGGGCTCTATACTACTGAGGGAGAGAGCACAGGGGGGCTGTATACTACAGGGGGAGAGCGCACAGGGGGCTATATACTACTGGGGAGAGCGCACAGGGGGCTATATACTACAGGGGGAGAGCACACAGGGGGCTATATACTACTGGGGGAGAGCGCACAGGAGGGCTATATACTACTAGGGGAGAGTGCACAGGGGGGCTATATACTACTGAGGGAAAGGGAGCACAGGGGGCTATATACTACTGGGAAGAGCGCACAGAGGGGCTATATACTACAGGGGGAGAGCGCACAGGGGGGCTATATACTACTGGGGAGAGCGCACAGGGGGCTATATACTACAGGGGGAGAGTGCACAGGGGGGCTATATACTACTGGGGGAGAGAGCACAGGGGGGCTATATACTACTGTAGGAGAGCGCACAGGGGCATCAATTCTGTATGTAAATAGTTTAACAACCTTTGTGAAAAGTTAACAAAACACGTTTACAACTGATGTTGAGCTCGTACCTACACCTGACATTAGACCCCGGTAAGTGGACCTTCACTAAAAGTTGTTAAGTACAGCCTGCTGTACACTGAACTATTTTACTATGAAGTGTCCAACCTATTTAAATAAAAGCCATTTCCTTCTTTATTTTATTTTTTTAAAAATATTACTAGGTTTGTGCCTTTCAGAAGGATTTCTAGAAAATTTTGATCATTTTTTTTATTGAATGTCAATGATTTAGCGGTCACTGGAGGTAAATGTTCTCTTCTGCTGCGCACCAGGTCTACCTATAATTCATTATCATGTCTTGAATACAAGCTGAGATTTGTCATTATAATGCATGTGCAGGCAGCCCAGTAGCTGTGAACATTTCCAGAAATAATGTGGGACACGTTTCCTGTTTATGATGGATGGTGCGGGGTCAGCCAGCTCAGATTTGTTTAAAAGTGGAACAGCGGTCAACAGGACTCTAGAATCTGTACCAATGATATTCTGGGCTGGAGATTTAGCATGGTAAGGTCATTTTTCCACCTTAACACTTTTTCAGGTAAAGGTTTCAAGCTGTAAGTATTTACTAATAAACATGAAATTAGCTATTATTGCCGCTGATATCCCTGCTCCATTTTAAATCTTCATTAACACTTTCTAGCCTGGAGGCAGGCCTTCTACCTCCCCTAAATGACTGCCGACAGAATGAAATGTCAGGAGCTGCCCACTAATATATATAGGCTGCTGTCAGAGTGTCAAAGGGGAATGAGAGTTGGTGTGTGTTTAGTTAGGGTGTTCATGGCTCAGGTTTCTAAGTTAATGGGTATATGGGGGTAGGTAAAGGTAGGCAGCTGCCTAGAATACCCCCACCTGCCAGACCCAGCATTGGAGAATGCAAGGCACTTACCCTAGATGCCCAGGCTAGTGAGTCCCAGTTTCCACTGCAAGGATGTTCTTAGGACACACATGCAGTAGAAAGTGGGATAGAGCAAAACGAACCATTGGCTCCTCCTTGCTTTCTCATTTACACCTGTAGGCTGCAGGCTTCTATAGGCCTATGGCCCATGCACACTGTCAACATCCTGGTCCTGGTGTCAGCCCACTTGATGTTGTCTTTCATTGTGCTAGACTGCAACAGAGGAGAGGAGGACATTCCTCTCTGTTGGTATGGGAGTAGGAGGTGATGTTTTTTTTCCTGGTGAGAAAGGACCTGTATACCCGCTAGGGGGCACGTATCTACCTACAGGGGCATCTGTCTTCCTACTGGGGGACCTGTGATGTCTAAGAAGGGCACCTGTCTACATACTTGAGGGTCTGTCTACATACTTTGGGGATCTTTGTACATACTGGGTTCAGCCATGTACCTGCAGAGGGACATCTATCTAAAGTCTTATGAAGTGCTCCTCTGTCCCTCACATGAAGCTTTCACTTTTGACCACAGCTACTTCTGTCTGCAGATGTTTTACTTTTTTTACATACTGAGACGTGATCAATGAAATATTAGACCTCCAGACCCCTATCAACTCAAGATGTCCCTATGAAGCACACCAAAAATCACTTCCCTTGGTCTTTCACTCCTAAAACAAATAGATTGAATACAGTAATACAGTTTATCAACAGCTATATAAGCAATGTGGCTGACATAAAAGGGGGGTGTTATTGGATGGCAGTGTGCCAAGAATAGTTCGACGTTTCTATGTAAAACTAGGTATGTTCTAGGAATTGTATTTACCCCCATACCATCTTTTTGATGGCAATATCCCTTAAAAACAACTGTCTTGAAAAAGCCATGTTACCACTAATGATTTTAAATGAAAACTTTGAATGGCATTTTTATTTTTTACTGTCTCCCAGCTGATCAACTAGATTGAATGTCCCTGCCACCCGCTTGAATGGAACAGCGGTTTGGCACATGTGCTACTGCACAATGCAACTAACAAAATAGCCGAGTATGAGTTAATTATGCTGCATGTAATTAAATTATGTACTGTAGCTTTCTCTCAGATGAATTATGTGCAATGGATGTGTGCCTGAATGCCTGGACTCCATGGATATAAAGCACAATCCATTGCTTGGTTGTAGTTTTAACAGACACAAAATGACCTCACAGTTTTTATTTCACTATAGTTAAGGCAGTAGCAGACTAAGACCACCCTGGGGCTCCAAGTTAGAATTGGTGACATCATTATTATTTCTATGTATTCTTGTCCCAGCCTATATATTACAAAATAGCAAGTGACAAAAAATATCATGTTATCTGGTTGAAGTTACTAATATATCCCACCCATTAATGATGCATGTAATTTGTCTGAACTGTGAATAACAGCACTATTGTCTTCTATCTGCCTGAAGGAAGGAAAAGAATAAAAAAAAAAAGGAAATGTTATAAAATGATCCATGTACTAAGTTTAGAATAACAAAACACCCCCACACCAACCTTGCACCCACTCTGTCGCTTTTACAGCACGACACCAGACAACCATTGCGAAAATAAAATGTCAACAAAAGGAAAAACTTTGTTTGTATCTGATTACTCCGTTGATCCAACGGCTCTGATTTTATGTGCCCAAAACCTCATGTAAGGCGTGGAGTAACTCTGGAGTATCGGCACGCACTGCTGAGGGTTGTGTTATTGTCTTACTTTGCTGATTACAAGTGTTGACATTTCGAATTCAAGGTTGCTCATAACCACCAACAACCTGTAAACTTCCAGCTTTAAGACAAACAAACTTGGCTTTTAAACCTGACTCAACTATTTTAAAGGGTGATTCACTTCCTATAAGTCATACTAGGATTTAGGCAAATGTATTTGTTTCTTTTTTGGAAGTAGGAAAGTCAAGACTTTGCATGCACTTTTTTTCTTCTAACATCCTGTTACTGTTGGGATCTTTTGAACCCATTAAAATGGACACAATGCAGCTGTAAATTTGTTAAGAAATAACAGCAGAAACAAGATCACACACTTAGAGCTGCAATGTTTCAATTCTGAGGTAACTTAGTGTGTGTCACTATATTTTGATTCCTTTTATTATAGATAACAAGTGTTCATCAGAGAGCAGGCAAGGATGATCCAAAATGGGTGTGTAGAACATCCAGCATCCACAGTCAACAACTTCCAAACTTTATAGAATAAATTAAAAATTTACATAATTGGTGTTCCATGTTCCAATGGCTTCTTGCTCCGTCAGTCTGAGTGCTGCAGCATTAAGCGTTCATCACAAATGTCCACAGTTAAAGAAGCAGTTTACAAAAAAATATTATCACACAGTTGCTTTCCACCTTTCAGGACATGCTTCCCCTGGGTCCAGGTTCTCCCCACGTCTTCTGATATCCCACTCCTGCTCCTTTCTCTGTATAATAAGTCTGGATTAGAATGCTGATGCAAGAATGAGTAATGGCCCCAATGGGACTGTTGCCCACTTATGACTTGACGACCTTTCTGGGACAGCTTTAAGCGCACTGCTTGATGGCCTCTCTGGGACTGCTGCCCGCAAACAGCTTGTTGGCACTTCAGGGAATGCTGCACGCACACAGCTTGATTTTTTTTCTTGGAATGCTGCGTGTTCACAGCTTGACTACCTCCCTGGGACTTCTAGGCGCAAGTCACTTATTGAAGCTTGAATACCCAATACGGCCTCCCTGTAGAATGGAGATGGACTGCATCGAAGTGGCTCATCATGCTAGCCCTGTTGATTGACAGTGGTGAAAAGGGACATGGTGGCATATCCTCCTCCTCCACAGACCACCCCATAAGGACACCAGATGGAAACCAGTGCTTCTTATCCTCCCCAGGCCATCAACAAAGCACTGGTGGCCTTCAGCCAGGGTCCCTTAATCTTCTCAGGCCATCCCATAAACACTCATAGATAGCCGGACTCCCAGTAAGCACCTCGCTCATGACCACTTGCACCACCTTGACAACCTGTTGCCATACTTTTCTCTACTGTGGTTTCACTTTCATGCAGGGCCCAATAGTCCCTCTAGTGTAGTTGCCATAGTTTAGCTTTTTAAAGACAGCTTGGGCCTTTAAGCCACAAATCCCTACTATTAATATAATAGATATTTTTTCAGCTATGGGATAATGTCAAGTACTCTTTAAATAATGTTCCCTCTCACCTTCTCCTATTGCCAATATGTGGCTCATCACTCTTCCTACCAGCCTTCTCTAAATACTTTAGAATATGATTCATAAAGGGCCTTAGGGGCCTATTCGCCGGAGCGATAATCAGCCCGATTCGGCCGATTATCGCTCCGTGGAATAGAGAGAACGATCAGTCGAAGATCGTGTCATCGGCTGATCGTTCATTTAGGTTCAAATCTAAAATCATTGGTCACCACCTGCGCATCGCTACGTGGAATAGCGGGCGTGGCGGGCGACCGACGATTTAAAAAGATCATACATTACCTGTCCAGGCACAGGTTATCTGCTTCGCCTGGTCCTGTGCCGCAGCAGCTTCGGAGTGGCCTGTCTGAGCTGACAGAGCGCTCAAACAATCACTGGCTGCTGTGTTCCCGGCCAGTGATTAGCTGAGCGCTCTGTCAGTTCAGACAGGTCGCTCCGAAGCTGCTGCGGCGTGGGATCGGGAGAGAACTAGAAGACCTGCGCCTGAACAGGTAATGTATGAAACAAGGGCTGCAAGGAAATCGGTAAAGATGTTCTTGCAGCCCTTGCTAAATGACTGTCGGGCCGTGAAATAGGCCCAATAAACGAGCACCGATCTAGCAGATCGGTGCTCTTTACATCATTGATCGGGCCCTGCTCGGCCCGTGGAAAAGAACCCTTACTGTTGCTCTATAATGAATGGGTCTAGCTTTTTTTCAACATTTGCAGTAAAAAATATCAACTACTTAATTGAACTATGTTTAATGTCATCAAAAGGAAACCCTTAATAAATGCACAAAAAACACCCCAGCCTTTATCACTGACCAGCTTCAGTCACAGATGCCCCTCTGACCCACGTTTCTGGAGGGATATTTTTTTAAAATGCAACAGTCTCTGGTTTTTAGACATTCCATACATTAGGAATAGGAATGGTCCGAACCTGCCGAGGTTCGGGTTCGTACAAACCCGGACTCTCGGCAATGATTCCTGCTGTCTACCCGCTCTGTGGAGAGGGTGGATAAAGCGGGGAGACCACCTGGAAAACTGGGATATGGCCTATGGCTGTGGCTGTATCCCGGTTTTCCAGGCGGTCCTCCCGCTGTATCCACCCTCTGCATGGAGGTTTAAGACAGCGGGAATCATTGCCGAGAGTCCGGGTTTGTATGAACCCGAACCTCGGCAGGTTCAGACCATCCCTAATTAGGAAGTAGGATCTTGGCTCCTCTCATCTTGATCCTTACTTTCAGGTGTCAATATCAAGAGATGAACGCCTTTTCCCGCTATGATCCCATAGTGGAAACATAGCCAGAATCAGCAAATACGTTGTATAACAATGCAGATCAAAAAATGTTAAGAGTATTATTATATTTGTATACTTATATGTGTTACTTTTTATTATTATTTAATTTAGAGTTATGATTAGGTTTAACTTTTGTCCTTTCTGAAAAGAAAATATTTCTCTTGCAAAATATCTCCAATCTTCTTAGCAATAAACACCTTACAGGTCCCTTGTGTTCTAGTCATTGTGTGAGTTGGATGATCCCTATATATAAAAGTGAGTTGTGGGTGGGGTGCCATTGGCTGATACACTGTGTTTGGTCAGTAGTTCCCAGCTTCCTGTTAGCAGCCATCAGGGTGGGGTCTGTTGTATTTTATTATTATATTTGTTCATGATTTCTTTCTTTATTTTAAGACAGATGTGCAGATTTTGTGCAGCAAAACCAGCAAAAATGTATTTCATTGCTGCTTTATTGATTGATTGATTTTGACTCCCCAATTGAGTCAGTGGGGAAGATCCTTGATAAACCTACCGCATTTCCTTATAAATTGACATGCGGCATATCTCAGTAGTATGATCTGTTTATAAAACATTAATATCTATTTATTATCTATTTTCTTTCCTTTTTAAAAAAAAAAAATATGTTCCAAGGTCAAAATTAGGGATGGTCCGAACCGAGTTCGGTTCGGGTTCGTACGAACCCGAACTCTCGGCAATGATTCACGCTGTTTGCCCGCTCCGTGGAGAGGGTGGATACAGCGGGAGGACCGCCTGGAAAATTGGGATACAGCCATAGCCATAGGCCATAGGCTGATGCCGAGCGTTCGGGTTCATACGAACCCGAACCTCGGCAGTTTCGGACCATCCCTAGTCAAAATGCAGTATAAAGATACTTGAGGTGTGGCTCCTGCAAAAGTGAATTCACATGTTACGGATTAACAGTGCACTAAGGGTCCATTTACACAGAAAGATTATCTGGCAGATTATCTGCCAAAGATTTGGAGCCAAAGCCAGGAATGGATTTGAAAAGAGGAGAAATCTCAGGCTCTCCTTTATGACCTGATCTCTGTTTATAGTCTGTTCCTGGCTTTGTCTTCAAATCTTTGGCAGATAATCTTTCTGTGTAAATGGACCCTTAGGGCCCTATTCCACGGGATGATTATCGTTCGCATAATCGTTAACGATAAACGATCCAAACGACCACTTTTTCGAAAGACCTGAAATCGTTAACCCAATTACACGGAACGATGATCGTTACTTCTGATCGTTCTTGTGGTCATCTTGTCGCCGCTATTGCGTTCGTCACTACTGCGAATGACCGAACGATGTCTTGTTCAATGCGAACGATTTGCGAACGAGCAATGATAAAAATAGGTCCAGGTCTTATTAAATGATCAACGATTTCTCGTTCGGTCGTTAGTCGTTAACTGCTATTCAACTGAACGATTATCGTTTAGATTCAAACGACTTAACGATAATCTGAACGATAATCGTCCCGTGGAATAGGGCCCTTAGGCAGCTACAATCCACAACCCATTAAAGTAGCAGGCATGTGGATGATATTCTCCGCGCAGAAATTGGCCTGCAGTGTAAATGTTAAAACCCTGTGGCGTTGCCTCACCACAGCTAGTGACTGGCTAAGCTGGCACTTTGGGCCAAGAAGCTGTAAGCAGCATGGACCGGTCAGAATGGCAGCAGCAGGACAGGTGAGTAATGGTTTTTAATGTTTTCTTTTTTTTTTCCTCCAGCCTGGCCAATTCTAAACCATTCCTGACATATATAGTCTATAAATCTACAATAACAATTTAAACATGCCTGGGATACACATAAATCTATCCTAAGATAATGAGAATGGAAATACTAAAAGTGCAGAATAGATGGGCCCAGTGGTCTTTTTTTGCTGACAACCTTCTATGTTTCTATAAGTGGTGGGTAGCTTAGTAAAGGCTTCAATGCTGCCATGTAAGATCGGTAATAGTTTTGCAGTTTACTGTGTAAATCGAAAGATCCCTTGTACATATCCCCTAGGGTGACTTATGAAGAAAAAATATATTTCCATATGTAGAAATGTCCAAACTATAAAAAGATAATATTATTTATGCTGCATAGTAAATGCAAAAAAAGGAAAAATATACCCAATGCCAGAATTGTATCGTTTTTGGTCACTGAAACTTTGTGAATAAAAATGTTATCAAAAAGTTGTAAAAAAACAAAAACTATATTTGGTAAATTTGATATCCATGTAATTATACTACCCCACAGAATAAGACAACAAGTCAACATGTTAAATTTACGATACCTATAAATGATCTATAAAAACAAATACTTGTCCTGTACCATGTAAGCCACATATTGGTCTGTAAATGGTAAAATACAAAATACAAAGGGTGCGTTTACACAGATTAATCTGACAGATCTTTAAAGCCAAAGCCAGGAACAGTCTATAAACAGAGAACAGGTCATAAAGGAAAGACTTAGATTTCTCTTCTTTTCAAATCCATTCCCGTCTTTGGCTTCAAAAATCTGTTAGATAAATCTGTCTGTAAACACACTATTAGCCAGTAATAAAAATTGTTGAGACAGAAAGGGGTTAAGAAACAAAATGCCAGACAGACACGTTAAAGGCCTTGTTTAATACTAAATACACACGTAATTTCACAAAATGATCTAGATACTGCAAGTGCTTTTTTACTGATTTACCTTTTTTGCGTGATAAAAATTGACTTGGCTTTATAAAGAGCTTATATAGTTGTCATCATGCGATTTATGTAATTAGAGTAAAGCCCACTCGTACATGCAGCATGATATTTACTTGTGTGTTGACCGACACAAATAGAAATATAGGAAGCCACAGATATGAAGATATTTCTTTCCCTGTGGATATTGAGGTTTGGCTTAGGCATATCCTGGCTTGCAATTACTGCAAGATGATGGAAATGTTAACATTGTTTTCTCCCTCCAAGTATCAGTGATGTCTGTTATAGTCATGAAATAACAAGCAGCGTGTCTCCTTGTCTACTATACCACAAGACCACTATGTTCTAAAACCATCAGTGTTTGTGACCATATAAAACAGCGGGAATCATTGCAGAGCGTTCGGGTTCGTACGAAACCGAACCGAACTCGGTTCGGACCATCCCTAATATATATATATATATATATATATATATATATATATATATATATATATATTAGTAGAAGCAAGTGGAGGACAGCATCTTCTTCCAATTAAAAAGACTTTATTGTGCCAGTCTACATAACAATGCAACGTTTCAGCTCGTGAACCCGAGCCTTTCTCGAGCATGATTTTCTTAATATATATATATATATATATATGCAAGTTTTGTAGATAATTAACTTAGTAAGTACCTTACATTGCCTTAGTGACATAGTCATACTTATACAACATTATCTGCGGCCATGTGTATCAAGACCTATCAGCTGTCCCCCTAATGATGAGGAAGGAGGATCGGGCGTTTTGGGTTTCACCATGCCTGATCCTCTGCTACCTTAAAAGTTAATGTTTGCAGCTGCTCCCTCTCCCCATTGAAGTGAATATGCTCTGCTGAGTGTAGCGTGTTTATTGAAAAAAAGGGAAAATAAATTTTGAGGGGATTAGTGATCAGCTGACAGCCATGTTACTTGTAGTGCCAGCTTAGAAAGCTAATAAGCTTTTTACTTGGTAACAGAGATAAGTTAGGGAGCAACATAGTATAAATGCTGAGTCCTTTTACGCGGCCTGACATGGGGCCTTGCAAGGATGCAAACGATCACCAAACAGCAAGACCGGCGCTTGTTTACACAGAACAATAAATCGATCGGCCAGGCAGTGCGAATGATCCTTGTAGCGTTTGTGTGGCCATGAAAACTTTCAGCACACATATGCATATATCTGTGCAGTCAGTTTCCAAATTAAACAAGTAATGCATGCTTACCTTCTGCGCTGCCTCATGGTCCGGCTCCTGTTGTACCCTCAAGATTGGGTGTTTTCTCACTCCTCATCTGATCAGTGTCACTTTTATATGGGCCCATTATTGGCCAAAAGAGCGTTTCTAGCAATGCTACTGGAGGATAATTAGCCCGTGTAAAAGTCTGTAAAGATTTACTATTTATTCCTCACTAAGAAATCCATGGTAATGCCAAAGCCTCACCACTGAACAGAGACCATTGCATAGCAGTCGTACAGTGAAGTATTACACTGAGCAGTAGAATAATAATCCAACCATAGTCTGAAATACCTACCCAGAAGAAAAAAAAACTGCTCTAATAGCACCGCACATCAACAGTGCAACACAAAATACTTACCAAGGAGGAGCCAGTACCAGAGCACAGCCCAAAACAAATCTCCAGGGGAGCCAAAGTATATGGTGCAGTGCAGCACAATGTAATCCCCCCCCTTCCTCCAAGAACCATCAAATTCTACAGTGTGCAGTACAATGTACCTCCTCAGAACCATCTAATTCTACAGTGCAGTACAGTGTACCTCCCCAGAACCATCTAATTCTACAGTGCAGTACAGTGTACCTCCCCAGAACCATCTAATTCTACAGTGCAGTACAGTGTACCTCCCCAGAACCATCTAATTCTACAGTGCAGTACAGTGTACCTCCCCAGAACCATCTAATTCTACAGTGCAGTACAGTGTATCTCCCCAGAACCACCTAATTCTACAGTGCAGTACAGTGTACCTCCCCAGAACCATCTAATTCTACAGTGCAGTACAGTGTATCTCCCCAGAACCATCTAATTCTACAGTGCAGTACAGTGTACCTCCCCAGAACCATCTAATTCTACAGTGCAGTACAGTGTACCTCCCCAGAACCATCTAATTCTACAGTGCAGTACAGTGTATCTCCCCAGAACCATCTAATTCTACAGTGCAGTACAGTGTATATCCCCAGAACCATCTAATTCTACAGTGCAGTACAGTGTACCTCCCCAGAATCATCTAATTCTACAGTGCAGTACAGTGTATCTCCCCAGAACCATCTAATTCTACAGTGCAGTACAGTGTACCTCCCCAGAACCATCTAATTCTACAGTGCAGTACAGTGTACCTCCCCAGAACCATCTAATTCTACAGTGCAGTACAGTGTACCTCCCCAGAAACATCTAATTCTACAGTGCAGTACAGTGTATCTCCTCAGAACTATCTAATTCTACAGTGCAGTACAGTGTACCTCCCCAGAACCATCTAATTGTACAGTGCAGTACAGTGTATATCCCCAGAACCATCTAATTCTACAGTGCAGTACAGTGTATCTCCCCAGAAACATCTAAATCTACAGTGCAGTACAGTGTATCTCCTCAGAACCATCTAATTCTACAGTGCAGTACAGTGTACCTCCCCAGAACCATCTAATTCTACAGTGCAGTACAGTGTACCTCCCCAGAACCATCTAATTCTACAGTGCAGTACAGTGTACCTCCCCAGAACCATCTAATTCTACAGTGCAGTACAATGTACCTCCCCAGAACCATCTTATTCTACAGTGCAGTACAGTGTATCTCCCCAGAACCATCTAATTCTACAGTGCAGTACAGTGTATCTCCTCAGAACCATCTAATTCTACAGTGCAGTACAGTGTATCTCCCCAGAACCATCTAATTCTACAGTGCAGTACAGTGTACCTCCCCAGAACCATCTAATTCTACAGTGCAGTACAGTGTACCTCCCCAGAACCATCTAATTCTACAGTGCAGTACAGTGTACCTCCCCAGAAACATCTAATTCTACAGTGCAGTACAGTGTATCTCCTCAGAACTATCTAATTCTACAGTGCAGTACAGTGTACCTCCCCAGAACCATCTAATTCTACAGTGCAGTACAGTGTATATCCCCAGAACCATCTTATTCTACAGTGCAGTACAGTGTATCTCCCCAGAACCATCTAATTCTACAGTGCAGTACAGTGTATCTCCTCAGAACCATCTAATTCTACAGTGCAGTACAGTGTATCTCCCCAGAACCATCTAATTCTACAGTGCAGTACAGTGTACCTCCCCAGAACCATCTAATTCTACAGTGCAGTACAGTGTACCTCCCCAGAACCATCTAATTCTACAGTGCAGTACAGTGTACCTCCCCAGAAACATCTAATTCTACAGTGCAGTACAGTGTATCTCCTCAGAACTATCTAATTCTACAGTGCAGTACAGTGTACCTCCCCAGAACCATCTAATTGTACAGTGCAGTACAGTGTATATCCCCAGAACCATCTAATTCTACAGTGCAGTACAGTGTATCTCCCCAGAAACATCTAAATCTACAGTGCAGTACAGTGTATCTCCTCAGAACCATCTAATTCTACAGTGCAGTACAGTGTACCTCCCCAGAACCATCTAATTCTACAGTGCAGTACAGTGTACCTCCCCAGAACCATCTAATTCTACAGTGCAGTACAGTGTACCTCCCCAGAACCATCTAATTCTACAGTGCAGTACAATGTACCTCCCCAGAACCATCTTATTCTACAGTGCAGTACAGTGTATCTCCCCAGAACCATCTAATTCTACAGTGCAGTACAGTGTATCTCCTCAGAACCATCTAATTCTACAGTGCAGTACAGTGTATCTCCTCAGAACCATCTAATTCTACGGTGCAGTACAGTGTATCTCCCCAGAACCATCTAATTCTACGGTGCAGTACAGCGTATCTCCCCAGAACCATCTAATTCTACAGTGCAGTACAGCGTATCTCCCCAGAACCATCTAATTCTACAGTGCAGTACAGTGTACTTCCCCAGAACCATCTAATTCTACAGTGCAGTACAGTGTACCTCCCCAGAACCATCTAATTCTACAGTGCAGTACAATGTACCTCCCCAGAACCATCTAATTCTACAGTGCACTATAGTGTACTTCCCCAGAACCATCTAATTCTACAGTGCAGTACAGTGTATCTCCCCAGAACCATCTAATTCTACAGTGCAGTACAGTGTATCTCCCCAGAACCATCTAATTCTACAGTGCAGTACAGTGTACCTCCCCAGAACCATCTAATTCTACAGTGCAGTACAGTGTATATCCCCAGAACCATCTAATTCTACAGTGCAGTATAATGTATCTCCCCAGAAACATCTAATTCTACAGTGCAGTACAGTGTATCTCCCCAGAACCATCTAATTCTACAGTGCAGTACAGTGTACCTCCCCAGAACCATCTAATTCTACAGTGCAGTACAGTGTATATCCCCAGAACCATCTAATTCTACAGTGCAGTACAGTGTACCTCCCCAGAACCATCTAATTGTACAGTGCAGTACAGTGTATATCCCCAGAACCATCTAATTCTACAGTGCAGTACAGTGTATATCCCCAGAACCATCTAATTCTACAGTGCAGTACAGTGTACTTTCCCAGAACCATCTAATTCTACAGTGCAGTACAGTGTACCTCCCCAGAACCATCTTATTCTACAGTGCAGTACAGTGTACCTCCCCAGAACCATCTAATTCTACAGTGCAGTACAGTGTACCTCCCCAGAACCATCTAATTCTACAGTGCAGTACAGTGTACCTCCTCAGAACCATCTAATTCTACAGTGCAGTACAGTGTATCTCCCCAGAACCATCTAATTCTACAGTGCAGTACAGTGTATCTCCCCAGAACCATCTAATTCTACAGTGCAGTACAGTGTACCTCCCCAGAACCATCTAATTCTACAGTGCAGTACAGTGTATCTCCCCAGAACCATCTAATTCTACAGTGCAGTACAGTGTACCTCCCCAGAGCCATCTTATTCTACAGTGCAGTATAGTGTACTTCCCCAGAACCATCTAATTCTACAGAGCAGTACAGTGTACCTCCCCAGAACCATCTAATTCTACAGTGCAGTACAGTGTACTTCCACAGAACCATCTAATTCTACAGTGCAGTACAGTGTATCTCCCCAGAACCATCTAATTCTACAGTGCAGTATAGTGTACTTCCCCAGAACCATCTAATTCTACAGTGCAGTACAGTGTATCTCCCCAGAACCATCTAATTCTACAGTGCAGTACAGTGTACCTCCCCAGAACCATCTAATTCTACAGTGCAGTACAGTGTACCTCCCCAGAACCATCTAATTCTACAGTGCAGTACAGTGTATCTCCCCAGAACCATCTAATTCTACAGTGCAGTACAGTGTACCTCCCCAGAACCATCTAATTCTACAGTGCAGTACAGTGTACCTCCCCAGAACCATCTAATTCTACAGTGCAGTACAGTGTACCTCCCAGAACCATCTAATTCTACAGTGCAGTACAGTGTACCTCCTCAGAACCATCTAATTCTACAGTGCAGTACAGTGTATCTCCCCAGAACCATCTAATTCTACAGTGCAGTACAGTGTATATCCCCAGAACCATCTAATTCTACAGTGCAGTACAGTGTACCTCCCCAGAACCATCTAATTCTACAGTGCAGTACAGTGTATATCCCCAGAACCATCTAATTCTACAGTGCAGTACAGTGTATATCCCCAGAACCATCTAATTCTACAGTGCAGTACAGTGTACCTCCCCAGAACCATCTAATTCTACAGTGCAGTACAGTGTACCTCCCCAGAACCATCTAATTCTACAGTGCAGTACAGTGTACCTCCCCAGAACCATCTAATTCTACAGTGCACTATAGTGTACTTCCCCAGAACCATCTAATTCTACAGTGCAGTACAGTGTATCTCCCCAGAACCATCTAATTCTACAGTGCAGTACAGTGTATCTCCCCAGAACCATCTAATTCTACAGTGCAGTACAGTGTACCTCCCCAGAACCATCTAATTCTACAGTGCAGTACAGTGTATATCCCCAGAACCATCTAATTCTACAGTGCAGTACAGTGTACATCCCCAGAACCATCTAATTCTACAGTGCAGTACAGTGTACCTCCCCAGAACCATCTAATTCTACAGTGCAGTACAGTGTATATCCCCAGAACCATCTAATTCTACAGTGCAGTACAGTGTATATCCCCAGAACCATCTAATTCTACAGTGCAGTACAGTGTACCTCCCCAGAACCATCTAATTCTACAGTGCAGTACAGTGTACCTCCCCATAACCATCTAATTCTACAGTGCAGTACAGTGTACCTCCCCAGAACCATCTAATTCTACAGTGCAGTACAGTGTACTTCCACAGAACCATCTAATTCTACAGTGCAGTACAGTGTACCTCCCCAGAACCATCTTATTCTACAGTGCAGTACAGTGTACCTCCCCAGAACCATCTTATTCTACAGTGCAGTACAGTGTACCTCCCCAGAACCATCTAATTCTACAGTGCAGTACAGTGTACCTCCCCAGAACCATCTAATTCTACAGTGCAGTACAGTGTACCTCCCCAGAACCATCTTATTCTACAGTGCAGTACAGTGTACCTCCTCAGAACCATCTAATTCTACAGTGCAGTACAGTGTATCTCCCCAGAACCATCTAATTCTACAGTGCAGTACAGTGTATCTCCCCAGAACCATCTAATTCTACAGTGCAGTACAGTGTACCTCCCCAGAACCATCTAATTCTACAGTGCAGTACAGTGTACCTCCCCAGAGCCATCTTATTCTACAGTGCAGTATAGTGTACTTCCCCAGAACCATCTAATTCTACAGAGCAGTACAGTGTACCTCCCCAGAACCATCTAATTCTACAGTGCAGTACAGTGTACTTCCACAGAACCATCTAATTCTACAGTGCAGTACAGTGTATCTCCCCAGAACCATCTAATTCTACAGTGCAGTATAGTGTACTTCCCCAGAACCATCTAATTCTACAGTGCAGTACAGTGTATCTCCCCAGAACCATCTAATTCTACAGTGCAGTACAGTGTACCTCCCCAGAACCATCTAATTCTACAGTGCAGTACAGTGTATATCCCCAGAACCATCTAATTCTACAGTGCAGTACAGTGTATATCCCCAGAACCATCTAATTCTACAGTGCAGTACAGTGTACTTCCCCAGAACCATCTAATTCTACAGTGCAGTACAGTGTACCTCCCCAGAACCATCTAATTCTACAGTGCAGTACAGTGTATCTCCCCAGAACCATCTAATTCTACAGTGCAGTACAGTGTACCTCCCCAGAACCATCTAATTCTACAGTGCAGTACAGTGTACTTCCACAGAACCATCTAATTCTACAGTGCAGTACAGTGTATCTCCCCAGAACCATCTAATTCTACAGTGCAGTACAGTGTACGTCCCCAGAACCATCTAATTCTACAGTGCAGTACAGTGTACCTCCCCAGAACCATCTTATTCTACAGTGCAGTACAGTGTACCTCCCCAGAACCATCAAATTCTACAGTGCAGTACAATGTATCTCCCCAGAACCATCTAATTCTACAGTGCAGTACAGTGTACCTCCCCAGAACCATCTAATTCTACAGTGCAGTATAGTGTATCTCCCCAGAACCATCTAATTCTACAGTGCAGTACAGTGTACCTCCTCAGAACCATCTAATTCTACAGTGCAGTACAATGTACCTCCCCAGAACCATCTAATTCTACAGTGCAGTACAGTGTATCTCCCCAGAACCATCTAATTCTACAGTGCAGTACAGTGTACTTCCCCAGAACCATCTAATTCTACAGTGCAGTACAGTGTACCTCCCCAGAACCATCTTATTCTACAGTGCAGTACAGTGTACCTCCCCAGAACCATCAAATTCTACAGTGCAGTACAGTGTACCTCCCCAGAACCATCTAATTCTACAGTGCAGTACAATGTACCTCCCCAGAACCATCTAATTCTACAGTGCAGTACAGTGTATCTCCCCAGAACCATCTAATTCTACAGTGCAGTACAGTGTACTTCCCCAGAACCATCTAATTCTACAGTGCAGTACAGTGTACCTCCCCAGAACCATCTTATTCTACAGTGCAGTACAGTGTACCTCCCCAGAACCATCAAATTCTACAGTGCAGTACAATGTATCTCCTCAGAACCATCTAATTCTACAGTGCAGTACAATGTACCTCCCCAGAACCATCTAATTATAGTGCTTGAAAAGCACTATATTGTAATCCGTATTCTTCTTCTTCTTCTTCTTCTTCCGTTTCTTCTTCCAGCCATTTTTCTGCGCGTAATACAGCCCGAACCGCTTTGTGCGCACACACCGTTCAAACTGCGTTTCGAAGCCCTCGGCGGTGTGTGGTGTGCTATCTATTTTTCGTTTCGATCGGATTTGTCGTTTTTAAGAAATTTACGTTAAACGACCCCAAATTTCCTATAGAAAATAATGGCCCATTGCAAATAATGGCCACACTCTAACCGCTGACAGCCAATCACGGCACATATGCAAATAGCTGAAATATAGCAGCCAATAGGAACTATAAGGTCTCGTCATGCAATGTATCACACCATCCACAGTCACATGTCCACTATTGGCCAATAGAAGATGTAATATATGGAAGGTCCTTAACGATTTTGTCTCCCCGACATGAGTAAGATTGTCATGGTAACCGAGCAATGATCTTTACCATTATAAGTACTCAGATCGCTCTTAAAGCGACCCAGGTCACCCTTAAAGGAACGCAAGTCGCTCTTAAAGGGACCCAAGTCTCTCTTAAAGGGACGGGAGCCATGTCGCTCTTAAAGGGACCCAAGTTGCTCTTAAAGGGACGGGAGCCATGTCGCTCTTAAAGGGACCCAAGTTGCTCTTAAAGGGACGGGAGCCATGTCGCTCTTAAAGGGACCCAAGTCGTTCTTAAAGGTACCCAAGTCGCTCTTAAAGTGGCGGGACCCAAGTCGCTCTTAACGGGACGGGAGCCATGTCGCTCTTAAAGGGACCCAAGTCGCTCTTAAAGGTACCCAAGTCGCTCTTAAAGTGGCGGGACCCAAGTCGCTCTTAAAGGGACGGGACCCAAGTTGCTCTTAAACGGACGGGACACTCCAAAAGGTATGGGACCCATGTCGCTCTTAAAGAGACCCATGTCGCTAGAGCGACCTGGGTCCCTTTAAGAGCGGCCCGGGTCCCTTTTAAGAGCGACCTGGGTCCTTTTAAGAGCGAAATATGTCCCTTCAAGAGCGACCAAGGTCCCTTTAAGAGCGGCCCGGGTCCCTTTTAAGAGCGACCTGGGTCCTTTTAAGAGCCAAATATGTCCCTTCAAGAGCAACCAAGGTCCCTTTAAGAGCGAAATTGGTCCCTTTAAGAGCAACCTGGGTCCCTTCTAGAGCAAAATATGTCCCTTTAAGAGCGACCTGGGTCCCTTAAGAGCAAAATATGTTCCTTTAAGAGCGACCTGGGTCCCTTTAAGAGCGAAAAATGTCCCTTTAAGAGTGAAATATGTCCCTTTAAGAGCGACCTGGGTCCCTTTAAGAGCGAAATATGTCACTTTAAGAGCAAAATGGGTCCTTTTAAGAGCAACCTGGGTCCCTTTAAGAGTGAAATGGGTCTCTGTAAGAGCAAAATGGGTCCCTTTAAGAGCGAAATGGGTCCCTTTAAGAACGAAATGGGTCCCTTTAAGAGTGAAATGGGTCCCTTTAAGAGGAAAATGGGTCCCTTTAAGAGCGAAATGGGTCCCTTTAAGAACGAAATGGGTCCCTTCAAGAGCGACCTGGGTCCCTTTAAGAGCAAAATATGTCCCTTTAAGAGCAAAATATGTCCCTTTAAGAGCAAAATTGGTCCCTTTAAGAGCGACCTGGGTCCCTTTAAGAGCAAAATGGGTCCCTTTAAGAGCGACCTGGGTCCCTTTAAGAGCGACCTGGGTCCCTTTAAGAGCGACCTGGGTCCCTTTAAGATCGACCTGGGTCCCTTTAAGAGCAAAATGGGTCCCTTTAAGAGCGATCTGGGTCTCTTTAAGAGCGAAATGGGTCCCTTTAAGAGCAAAATGGGTCCCTTTAAGAGCGACCTGGGTCCCTTTAAGAGCAAAATATGTCCCTTTAAGAGCGAAATATGTCCCTATAAGAGCAAAATATGTCCCTTTAAGAGTGAAATATGTCCCTTTAAGAGCAAAATGGGTCCTTTTAAGAGCGACCTGGGTCCCTTTAAGAGTGAAATGGGTCCCTTTAAGCACGAAATGGGTCCCTTTAAGAGCGAAATGGGTCCCTTTAAGAGCGACCTGGGTCACTTTAAGAGCCAAATATGTCCCTTTAAGAGCGAAATATGTCCCTTTAAGAGCAAAATATGTCCCTTTAAGAGCAAAATGGGTCCCTTTAAGAGCGACCTGGGTCCCTTTAAGAGCAAAATGGGTCCCTTTAAGAGCGATCTGGGTCCCTTTAAGAGCAAAATGGGTCCCTTTAAGAGCAAAATGGGTCCCTTTAAGAGCGACCTGGGTCCCTTTAAGAGCAAAATATGTCCCTTTAAGAGCGAAATATGTCCCTTTAAGAGCAAAATATGTCCCTTTAAGAGCAAAATGGGTCCCTTTAAGAGCGACCTGGGTCCCTTTAAGAGCAATCTGGGTCCCTTTAAGAGCAAAATATGTCCCTTTAAGAGCGACCTGGGTCCCTTTAAGAGCAATCTGGGTCCCTTTAAGAGCAAAATGGGTCCCTTTAAGAGCGACCTGGGTCCCTTTAAGAGCGAAATATGTCCCTTTAAGAGCAAAATATGTCCTTTTAAGAGCGACCTGGGTCCCTTTAAGAGCGAAATTGGTCCCTTTAAGAGTGAAATTGGTCCATTTAAGAGCGACCTGGGTCCCTTTAAGAGCGAAATTGGTCCCTTTAAGAGCAAAATATGTCCCTTTAAGAGCAACCTGGGTCCCTTTAAGAGCGAAATATGTCGCTTTAAGAGCAAAATGGGTCCTTTTAAGAGCGACCTGGGTCTCTTTAAGAGCGACCTGGGTCCCTTTAAGAGCGATCTGGGTCCCTTTAAGAGCGAAATATGTCCCTTTAAGAGCAAAATGGGTCCTTTTAAGAGCGACCTGGGTCCCTTTAAGAGCAAAATTGGTCCCTTTAAGAGCGAAATTGGTCCCTTTAAGAGTGAAATTGGTCCATTTAAGAGCGACCTGGGTCCCTTTAAGAGCGAAATATGTCCCTTTAAGAGCGACCTGGGTCCCTTTAAGAGCGAACTGGGTCCCTTTAAGAGCGACCTGGGTCCCTTTAAGAGCGAGATATGTCCCTTTTAGAGCGAAATAAAATGGGTCCTTTTAAGAGCGAACTGGGTCCCTTTAAGAGTGAAATGGGTCCCTTTAAGCGTTAAATTGGTCCCTTTAAGAGCGATCTGGGTCCCTTTAAGAGCGATCTGGGTCCCTTTAAGACCGATCTGGGTCCCTTTAAGAGCAAAATGGGTCCCTTTAAGAGCGACCTGGGTCCCTTTAAGATCAAAATATGTCCCTTTAAGAGCGAAATATGTCCCTATAAGAGCAAAATATGTCCCTTTAAGAGTGAAATATGTCCCTTTAAGAGCAAAATATGTCCCTTTAAGAGTGAAATATGTCCCTTTAAGAGCAAAATGGGTCCTTTTAAGAGCGACCTGGGTCCCTTTAAGAGTGAAATGGGTCCCTTTAAGCGCGAAATGGGTCCCTTTAAGAGCGAAATATGTCCCTGTAAGAGCAAAATATGTCCCTTTAAGAACAAAATGGGTCCCTTTAAGAGCGACCTGGGTCCCTTTAAGAGCAAAATGGGTCCCTTTAAGAGCGAACTGGGTCCCTTTAAGAGCGAAATGGGTCCCTTTAAGAGCAAAATATGTCCCTTTAAGAGTGAAATATGTCCCTTTAAGAGCAAAATGGGTCCTTTTAAGAGCGACCTGGGTCCCTTTAAGAGTGAAATGGGTCCCTTTAAGCGCGAAATGGGTCCCTTTAAGAGCGAAATGGGTCCCTTTAAGAGCGACCTGGGTCACTTTAAGAGCAAAATATGTCCCTTTAAGAGCAAAATATGTCCCTTTAAGAGCAAAATATGTCCCTTTAAGAGCAAAATGGGTCCCTTTAAGAGCGACCTGGGTCCCTTTAAGAGCAAAATGGGTCCCTTAAGAGCGATCTGGGTCCCTTTAAGAGCGAAATGGGTCCCTTTAAGAGCAAAATGGGTCCCTTTAAGAGCGAAATGGGTCCCTTTAAGAGCAAAATGGGTCCCTTTAAGAGCGAACTGGGTCCCTTTTAAAGCAAAATATGTCCCTTTAAGAGCGAAATATGTCCCTTTAAGAGCAAAATATGTCCCTTTAAGAGCAAAATGGGTCCCTTTAAGAGCGACCTGGGTCCCTTTAAGAGCGAAATTGGTCCCTTTAAGAGTGAAATTGGTCACTTTAAGAGCTACCTGGGTCCCTTTAAGATCAAAATGGGTCCCTTTAAGAGCGACCTGGGTCCCTTTAAGAGCAATCTGGGTCCCTTTAAAAGCAAAATGGGTCCCTTTAAGAGCGACCTGGGTCCCTTTAAGAGCGAAATTGGTCTCTTTAAGCGTGCAATTGGTCCCTTTAAGAGGGAAATTGGTCCCTTTAAGAGCGACCTGGGTCCCTTTAAGAGCGAAATATGTCCCTTTAAGAGCAAAATATGTCCTTTTAAGAGCGACCTGGGTCCCTTTAAGAGCGAAATTGGTCCCTTTAAGAGCGAAATTGGTCCCTTTAAGAGTGAAATTGGTCCATTTAAGAGCGACCTGGGTCCCTTTAAGAGCGAAATATTTCCCTTTAAGAGCGAAATATGTCCCTTTAAGAGCAAAATGGGTCCTTTTAAGAGCGACCTGGGTCTCTTTAAGAGCGACCTGGGTCCCTTTAAGAGCGATCTGGGTCCCTTTAAGAGCGAAATATGTCCCTTTAAGAGCAAAATGGGTCCTTTTAAGAGCGACCTGGGTCCCTTTAAGAGCGACCTGGGTCGCTTTAAGAGCAAAATGGGTCCCTTTAAGAGCGATCTGGGTCCCTTTAAGAGCGACCTGGGTCCCTTTAAGAGCGAAATTGGTCCCTTTAAGAGTGAAATTGGTCCATTTAAGAGCGACCTGGGTCCCTTTAAGAGCGAAATATGTCCCTTTAAGAGCGACCTGGGTCCCTTTAAGAGCGACCTGGGTCCCTTTAAGAGCGACCTGGGTCCCTTTAAGAGCGAGATATGTCCCTTTTAGAGCGAAATAAAATGGGTCCTTTTAAGAGCGAACTGGGTCCCTTTAAGAGTGAAATGGGTCCCTTTAAGCGTTAAATTGGTCCCTTTAAGAGCGATCTGGGTCCCTTTTAGAGCGAAATAAAATGGGTCCTTTTAAGAGCGAACTGGGTCCCTTTAAGAGCGAAATGGGTCCCTTTAAGCGTTAAATTGGTCCCTTTAAGAGCGATCTGGGTCCCTTTAAGAGCGATCTGGGTCCCTTTAAGACCGATCTGGGTCCCTTTAAGAGCGAAATGGGTCCCTTTAAGAGCGAAATGGGTCCCTTTAAGAGCGAAATGGGTCCCTTTAAGAGCGACCTGGGTCCCTTTAAAAGCCATTTGGGTCCCTTTAAGTGCAACGGGGGCCCTTTAAGAGCGATCTGGGGCCCTTTTAGAATGAAATTGGTCCCTTTAAGAGTGATCTGGGTCCCTTTAAAAGCGAAATGGGTACCTTTAAGAGTGATCTAGGTACCTTTTAAGAGCGAAATATGTCGCTTTAAGAGCAAAATGGGTCCTTTTAAGAGCGACCTGGGTCTCTTTAAGAGCGACCTGGGTCCCTTTAAGAGCGATCTGGGTCCCTTTAAGAGCGAAATATGTCCCTTTAAGAGCAAAATGGGTCCTTTTAAGAGCGACCTGGGTCCCTTTAAGAGCAAAATTGGTCCCTTTAAGAGCGAAATTGGTCCCTTTAAGAGTGAAATTGGTCCATTTAAGAGCGACCTGGGTCCCTTTAAGAGCGAAATATGTCCCTTTAAGAGCGACCTGGGTCCCTTTAAGAGCTACCTGGGTCCCTTTAAGAGCGACCTGGGTCCCTTTAAGAGCGAGATATGTCCCTTTTAGAGCGAAATAAAATGGGTCCTTTTAAGCGCGAACTGGGTCCCTTTAAGAGTGAAATGGGTCCCTTTAAGCGTTAAATTGGTCCCTTTAAGAGCGATCTGGGTCCCTTTAAGAGCGAAATGGGTCCCTTTAAGAGCGAAATGGGTCCCTTTAAGAGCGACCTGGGTCCCTTTAAAAGCCATTTGGGTCCCTTTAAGTGCAACGGGGGCCCTTTAAGAGCGACCTGGGGCCCTTTTAGAATGAAATTGGTCCCTTTAAGAGTGATCTGGGTCCCTTTAAAAGCGAAATGGGTACCTTTAAGAGTGATCTAGGTACCTTTAAGAGCGACATGGGTTCCGTTAAGAGTGACCTGGGTCCCTTCAAGAGCGAAGGGACCCACGTCGCTCTTAAAGTGACCCAGGTCGCTCCTAAAGGGACCCATGTCGCTCTTAAAGAGACGGGAGCCAAGTTGCTCTTAAAGGGATGGGACCCAAGTCGCTCTTAAAGGGACGGCACCCAGGATTAAAGTTAAATGGAAGTCACTGGTAAAGGGGCGCTCTTTTCAAGCACTATGTATTTCCCTGGAAATGCAAATCTAGTTCTACAGTGCAGTACAGTGTACCTCCCCAGAACCATCTAATTCTACAGTGCAGTACAGTGTACCTCCCCAGAACCATCTAATTCTACAGTGCAGTACAGTGTATCTCCCCAGAACCATCTAATTCTACAGTGCAGTACAGTGTACCTCCCCAGAACCATCTAATTCTACAGTGCAGTACAGTGTATCTCCCCAGAACCATCTAATACTACAGTGCAGTACAATGTACCTCCTCAGAACCATCTAATTCTACAGTGCAGTACAGTGTACCTCCTCAGAACCATCTAATTCTACAGTGCAGTACAGTGTATCTCCTCAGAACCATCTAATTCTACAGTGCAGTACAGTGTATCTCCCCAGAACCATCTAATACTACAGTGCAGTACAGTGTACCTCCTCAGAACCATCTAATTCTACAGTGCAGTACAGTGTACCTCCCCAGAACCATCTAATTCTACAGTGCAGTACAGTGTACCTCCCCAGAACCATCTAATTCTACAGTGCAGTACAGTGTATCTCCTCAGAACCATCTAATTCTACAGTGCAGTACAGTGTACCTCCCCAGAACCATCTAATTCTACAGTGCAGTACAATGTACCTCCTCAGAACCATCTAATTCTACAGTGCAGTACAGCGTATCTCCCCAGAACCATCTAATTCTACAGTGCAGTACAGTGTACCTCCCCAGAACCATCTAATTCTACAGTGCAGTACAGTGTATTTTCCCAGAACCATCTAATTCTACAGTGCAGTACAGTGTACCTCCCCAGAACCATCTTATGCTACAGTGCAGTACAGTGTACCTCCCCAGAACCATCTAATTCTACAGTGCAGTACAGCGTATCTCCCCAGAACCATCTAATTCTACAGTGCAGTACAGTGTACCTCCCCAGAACCATCTAATTCTACAGTGCAGTACAGTGTACCTCCCCAGAACCATCTAATTCTACAGTGCAGTACAGCGTATCTCCCCAGAACCATCTTATTCTACAGTGCAGTACAGTGTACCTCCCCAGAACCATCTAATTCTACAGTGCAGTACAGTGTACCTCCCCAGAACCATTTAATTCTACAGTGCAGTACAGTGTACCTCCCCAGAACCATCTTATTCTACAGTGCAGTACAGTGTACCTCCCCAGAACCATCTAATTCTACAGTGCAGTACAGTGTACCTCCCCAGAACCATCTTATTCTACAGTGCAGTACAGTGTACCTCCCCAGAACCATCTAATTCTACAGTGCAGTACAGTGTACCTCCCCAGAACCATCTTATTCTACAGTGCAGTACAGTGTATCTCCCCAGAACCATCTTATTCTACAGTGCAGTACAGTGTACCTCCCCAGAACCATCTAATTCTACAGTGCAGTACAGTGTACCTCCCCAGAACCATCTAATTCTACAGTGCAGTACAGTGTACCTCCCCAGAACCATCTAATTCTACAGTGCAGTACAGTGTATATCCCCAGAAGATCTAAAAGAAAATTGTACAGCACAAAATAATCCTCAGAAGCAGATGTACAACAATGCATCATATTTTACATTACTGTAGTGCGAAACTTAGCAGCATACTACAAAAACTATTTCATATGCGTGAAAAACTTATCGACGGTTGAGTATTGACAAGCCAAGCCTGGAGTTTCTGCAAGAGGCGAGGAAAAGCTTATTGGCTTTCCTAGGTCTCTATCATTGTGTCACCATCAGTGGCACCTCCGCTTCCTCTACAGTATTTCTAAACACTAGCAGTGAAGTAGAAGCATTCATTTCAGTAGTTAACAAGTGACTATGTTCTGATCATTTTACAAATGTATATGAGTTTTGTCTTGGACAGAGAAGTCCGATACAAGACTCGGATAATGCATGGAAAATGATGAATATAATCCCTAGCTGACTACGTTTAGGCTATTTAAATAAATGGGGGCCGTTCCTGTCCAAGCTGGCAAACGTCAGCATGTGAGCCGACAGTTTCCCTATGTATCTGTGCCCTGGAGACACCAGTGTAAATACAGGCATTGGGTGAGGGAAGTATGTTTTGTTATTTTTTTTTACCGAAAAACCTACTGAAAAATGCCCCAAAACTGCCAGCTGCCAGCTTTCTGGCATATTCTCATTTTAAAGTGAATGTACCATCAGGTACATTGCTTTTTTTTTTTTTTTTAAATTAGGTGATAAGTGCTGGCTCAGGGATCCCGGCTCAGGGATCCCATGCACCACCCTGGCTCTATTAACTGCTCCCCAGTGTGACAATATCCCCTCCTCACTGTGATGCGGCTTTATTGATTCTAATGGATGTGCATACAGTGCTGGGCTGGAGGATGGCAAAAGAACGGCATTGAGCGCCGGAATCGGGCTGCGTTTCAAGAAAAAAAAAGAAAAAAAAGTACCACATGACTGAGATCCTCGCGCTGCTGGCGATCAGCTAATGTGTTAAAAAAAAGTGATGTACCTTTAATTTAAAGTAGAAGAGGTGTTTTTATCTTTGGTGTTTTCCCCTGTTTTTTTTTCATTGCAAGTCATGTGATTCTTCATCATGTGATTCGAGGATGTCTTTTGAAGAATTGAGGAAATAAACACCAGAAAAAATGCCAAAAAGGCATATAGGGGGAAATTTATTAAGGTTGTGCCACGGGTG
The DNA here is from genome assembly GCF_027789765.1 of Dendropsophus ebraccatus. NCBI lineage: Eukaryota > Metazoa > Chordata > Amphibia > Anura > Hylidae > Dendropsophus > Dendropsophus ebraccatus. The sequence goes on along the minus strand of NC_091460.1, from coordinate 61,224,049 downwards.
TATGTAGCGGAGAAGGCGCAGATTTTGCGCAATTTCTGCTTCAAGCTCAGGTCCCATTGGATTCTCTAAGAGACGTGCAGGGTGAATCTCAACACAGGACTTGCCAGAAATCCCTCCGGGAAGGACCCAGCCGAGGGGTGGCTTCTGTAAGGATACCACCAAAACCACCATATTAAGTGGCCCTATAAGTCAATGTAATGACAAGGGAAATACCAAGGCCAGGTTCCATCCACATACAGCTGTTTCGGGGTGTGGCCCCTCATCAGTGTGGAGCAGGATTCTGGCTAGGTGGGAGCAATGCCTAGTAGAGCCATAAGAGAAACAGATCACTGATCTCAGGGAGACCAGCCAAAAACGACAACACTGCCGGCTGCTAATGAAAGCGCTCAGTGCAGTGAAGTCCTAGGTGCATTGCCCCCTGGGAAACATGAATATGCAAAACAAGCCCCAGCCAAGGGGTGGCTCCTGTAAGAATAACACCAAAACCACCTGCACTGAGTGCTTTCATTAGCTTCCGGCAGTGTTGTCGTTTTTGGCTGGTCTCCCTGAGATCAGTGATCTGTTTCTCTTATGGCTCTACTAGGCATTGCTCCCACCTAGCCAGAATCCTGCTCCACACTGATGAGGGGCAACACCCCAAAATAGCTGTATGTGGATGGAACCTGACCTTGGTATTTCCCTTGTCATTACATTGACTTAATATGGTGGTTTTGGTGGTATCCTTACAGGAGCCACACCTTGGCCGGGTCCTTCCCGGAGGGATTTCTGGCTAGTCCTGTGTTTAGACTCTTTTATGAGGCTCCACGGGCTCTTGTTTTGCATATTCATGTTTCCCAGGGGGAAATGCACCTAGGACTTTACTGCACTGAGCGCTTTCATTAGCAGCCAGCAGTGTTGTTGTTTTTGGCTGGTCTCCCTGAGATCAGTGATCTGTTTCTCTTAGTGCAGGGTGAATGGGGGCTATGAGGGAAAAAATGCCAAAATCATATCCTGCTGTAATTTTACAAGACTTCAAATGCCAAACTGCCCTGAAAAAATGCCATTAAAAAACCCATACCAAACCAAAATGCCAAAACATTTCCCCTCGACTCCCAACTAACATCTGGCCACAAAAAAACACCATCCACCAATTTCAACATCTTTACTGGCATTTTTTTCTAGGGAAAAAACCCTAGTGTCCCTGCACACTAGAATCCAGCCTTAACTTTCTTTTTTTTCGCTCTGTTTCTTTCTTTATTTTCTGTTAGACTTTCTTTACAACTTTAGTTCTTTTGAGGCAATGCAGGCTTTTCTACAACTCTAATAAATTTCCATTTCAGTATGTAATTTCACAATAACAAATATTGGAATGGTGACATGTTCTAAAATTTACGAGTCTGGATGCAGATGGGCTGGAATGTTGTTAAGTGATGAGATGAATATCTGTCCAAGTGTCCTGTATTACGGCCAGTGGTCTCACATTTCTTAGTAGATTTTGTAAGAACTTGTAAAAAAAACCAATCCAGTGTTCTGTACAGTACCCTTAGCTTGCAGTGGACTAGGCATAAGGGGGACCACCTGTATGTCCCAACAAAAGTAAGTACAGTTGTAACTTGGTTTAAGAGCGTTTTGGTTTAAGAGCTCACAGTTTTTCAAAATTGTGACTTGGTTTAAGAGCATTGCTTTGGTTTAAGAGCTCCCTGTACTGGGTGGGAGCGCAAGTGGTGGAGGGGCATGGTCTGCATAGCGGGGTCTACAGCACTGTACTCTGACCTAGGAAGTCTCCCTCACCTTCCAAATCATAGCAGATCCACTTCAGGCTGAGGCTTACATCAGGGGACAGGACTGTGGGGGGTAATCTCTCCATAGCTGTAACCCCTCTCTCCCCGGACAGAGAGTGCTGCTATACTGTGTCCACATCTGCCCTGCTCATTCCTTCATGCTCCCTGCAGTTTCTGTCAGCCCTTGTGTTTCCCATCCTCTTCATTACTGTACAGTAACTTATAATATCACATATTCTGATGTTTCTGAATGTTTGTTTTATCTCTTTTACATGTTATTCAGAATAATAAATCATTATTTTGGGGGTGTGGAACCAATTGTCTGCATTTCAATGATTTCTTATGGGAAAATTTGCTTTGGTTTAAGAGTGGATTTGGATTACAAGCACGGTCCTGGAACCAATTATGCTCGTAATCCAAGGCACCACTGTATATATCAGTAAACAAAACTCCCGATATAGTGAATTAGATTTTGCAAGAACTTAAAAATAAATATGCAGTTTAGCAATCCGAAGAACTGGATGGTATAATAACTCTAGGTTACTGTAGGTTAGGACTATAACTCTTTGTAGTTGGTACTTGTCTTTTTTCCATTATAAAATGTGCTATGATGCATTTAGACTCTTGTTTAGTAAAGAAAATCTGTTTAGTATTGTCTTTTGTTTTTCTCTGCTCTCTTTCCTTATTCTTGTTTTTTTCCATGCCGTGTCTGGTTTCACTTGTCTTTATTGGATGCAGGTTGTGCAGTATACTGTTCTCACTGCTATTTTTATTTTTGCCACCTCTGTCCTAAAGTGACTTTGCACATTTGTAAGAAGACAATAAACATACCTACTCAATCGTGTAGTTTAAGGAGACCTTGTAACATATGTCTGTTCTAGTTAATACTTGTATTTGTTATGGGTTAAAACTTGGAACATCCTTTATTACAACCTGCCTTGTGCTGTCCCTATGCTACTTCTCCTGTATGAATAAATTGAATGCTGCTCTAATAGTATCCAATCAATGTTGACAGCTATAGGAAAACACCCAGCAAGGGTTCAGCTCTCCTGCAGCACCACCTAAGCGGAAATAAAGCATTGCATGGCTCCTCACCGTCAGCACAGACGCAGATTATTTACTGTACGAGCAGTGAGACTATGGAACTCTCTGCCACATTATGTTGTCATGGCTGATTCATTAAATTTTTATATTAAAAGTTACGAGCATTAGATTTCTGGTGTTACGTTGATCCAGGGATTGTTCTAATTACCATTGGAGTCGCAAAGGATTTTTCTCCCTGTGATGGGGCAATTGTCATCTGCCTCATAGGGGTTTTTGCCTTCCTCTGGATCACAGTAGGGTTTCTGTGGGTTGACTTGATGGACTCTTGTCTTCTTTCAACCTTATTAACTATGTTAGTATGTTCCTATTTAAATGAATAGGAATTCTCTATAATGCGTAGACAATTTAGGTCCTCCGGGATAAGATACATAACTTGTAGTATATATATTAGCGTTTCTAAAGGGCGCCGTCCATGAAAAGAATGTACTGTTTGGCACTGCAATTCTACAAACATCCTTAGCTAGATTTGGTTTATGCTTATTTTCCCAGCAAAGAAAAAAAAAACATTTGGAATTATGAATACGCATGCTGTAGGATCCTGCAGATGGTGGCTTAACCCCTTAACGACATCGGGCGTAAACTTACGCCCTCGCGCCCTGGTACTTGGCGCATCAGGGCGTAAATTTACGCCCGATGTTTCCCCGATCGCTGCGTGTTCACACACAGCGGTCGGGGAAGATGGCCTGCTATAAATCATAGCAGGCCATCTTAGCTTCACGGCACGGGGGGTGGTTAACACCCCCCGTGCTTACGATCGCCGCTATAGGCTGATCAATTCAGATCAGCCAATAGCGGCGATCGGAACCTTTCCGGGTCATCGGCGACCCGATGACCCGGAAAAAAATGGCGGTCGGTGCTGTCCGAGGACGGCACCGACCGCCATTACTGTAAAAAGTAATGGTGATCGCCGTGCCACCGGCCCGATCGCCGTGAACGGCCGGCCGGTACCGGCCGGCCATTCACGGCGATCGGGCCGGTGGCACGGCGATCAGAGTCCCACAATATAGTAAATACCTGCCCTGGACCCCTCAGCTAGGCAGCCGAGGGGTCCAGAGCAGGTATTTGTACATTACTCACCTGTCCCGGGCTCCTGATCGGCGTCTTCCGGGTTCGCGGCATCCTCGTCTTCGTTCGGGTCTTCGGCTTCTTCCGTGACGTCACGTTCGGCTTCTCTCGGCTATTTTCGGCTCCAGCGTCGGCTCTTTCCGTATTTTGCGCTCTGCTGCCCTCTAGCGGCTGATATGTGTAATACACTTATCAGCAGCTACAGGGATGTTCAGAATTTTTTATTTTTTTTTTTCAAATTTTTTTTTTTCTATTTTCCGCACCCTATCGCCGCTGAGTGTTGATCAGCATCGCACGAAAGTGCGCTGCTAATCAGCAACTCCTCCTTTTTGGCGTAGGGTGTTTTTTTTCTATATTCTACTGCCACGGTCTGCTTATAAGTGCCGGACATAAGTGCGGCATTTATCAGCAACTCCTTTGTTGGCGTAGGTTTTTTTTTTATACTTACTGTAAAAAAACACGTAAAAAACACTACATTACACCACACTACATTGAATAAAGTTTGACACTACACCACTACATACCCCATATACTAATCCCCGTATAAAGATGGCCCCCTGGGTGTTTTCGGCGTCAGAGGGATACGTTATTATTACCTCCGACACCGAAACAGCCAGTGAGGATGAATGGGGGGTCCTTCGTTCCTCCATTCATCCTCATCATCCTCATCCTCCAGTGACGTGTCTGGGGGTAGTGTAGCGTACGCTGCCCCCCAGACACATCTTTTCCGCCAGTACCGTCCCAATAAGAGATGACGGTATGGAGTGAAATTCTACAAACTCTGTGAGCGTACCTTAGGGTACACTTACAGATTTCGGGTACGTGCACACTGCGGAATGGCGAAGGATAACCCTTCGTGCATTCCACAGCTGGCACCCGCCGGCGGACTGATGCAGGCATGTGTCTCCACCCGTGTCATAGAATCCATTCTATGCACGGGCGGATTCCATCGTCCATCCAAAGAATGAACACGTTGGACGGAGAGCGGAATCCGCCCGTGCATAGAATGGAGTCTATGACACGTGTGGAGACGCGCGCCTGCATCAGTCCGCCGGTGGGTGCCAGCTGTGGAATGCACGAAGGGTTATCTGTCGCGATTCCGCAGTGTGCACGTACCCTTAGGGTGTATGAAGGAAGGGACACCCGAATCCAGCCCCCAGATGCCCCCCCCCCTCGGAGTTAGTGGGGAGATCGTCCGGGAACTGATCTTCCCACTGCTGGATAAAGGTCACCACCTGTACGGGGATAACTTTTATACCAGCGCCCCCCTCTTCCGGTCCCTCGCTGCCCGAGCTACTGTAGCTTGCGGCACGATCCGAACATATCAGAAGTAGTAATAGCGCCCTAATATTTAGCAGCCATGGAGCGGACCCAGCGCTTCTGGATATGAAGGATCCCGTATCGCACCAGGGCAACATTTTCCAGGTGACGTCCCCCACACTGGAGAAAGGGAGACCCCAGAAGAAGTGCAGAGTGTGGTGTAACAGGGGGATCAGGAGGGACACCATTTTCCAGTGTGACGCCTGTCCTGATCACCCCAGCCTCTGCATACTGGATCGCTTCAAGGTGCACCACACGTCATTGGGGTTCTACATTATCTAAATTCTGTCCCTTATTCCTATTTCAGGGGTCACGTTGATCCAGGGATTATTCTGATCGCCATTATGGAGTCGGGAAGGAATTTTTCCCTGTGATGAGGCTACTGTCGTCTGCCTCACGAGGGTTTTTTTGCCTTCCTCTGGATCAACACAGGTTGAATTTGATGGACACCTGTCATTTTCAACCTTATAAACTAATAATTGGCCTAATACCCCCAAAATAAATTAGAATTGTCCCTTTTCCCCAGCTAAATAAGTATGGCCGCCATTCCCATTAGAGGATGCCATGATGCAATTACAAAGCCTCTGTGCGGCCAGGACAGTAGAAACCCCCCACAAGTGACCCCATTCTGGAAACTACACCCCATAAGGAATCTAAGAAGGGGGGCAGCGGGGATATGGCCCCCTGGTGACGGCCACATTTGGGACGTGAAAATGAAAAAAATTGTATTTTTTATTTTCTCGGCACATGTTCTACGTAAGTGCCCGTCACCAGTGGGGTCCATATGCTCACTGCACCCCTTGTTGGATTCCTTATGGGGTGTAGTTTCCAGAATGGGGTCACTTGTCGGGGGTTTCTACTGTCCTGGCAGCACAGGAGCTTTGTAATTGCGACATGGCCTCCATCCTCCATTCCAGCCTCTAAATGGCGCTCTGTCCCTTTGGTGACTTGCCCTGTGCCCATATGGCACATTATGTCCACATGTGGGGTATTTTCGTACTCAGGGGAAATTACCCTACACGTTTTGTGTTCATTTTCTTTTTTAACCCCTTGTGGAAATGGAAAAAAAATCAAGGCTAGACCAACATTTAGTGTAATTTTTGTAAAATTTTTACTCTAAATCATTAATCTTGTCATGTTTTTTCATTTTCACAAGGGGTTAAAAGATAAAAAAAACATTTAATGTGTAGAGCAATTTCCCCTGAGTTTGGAAATACCCCACATGTGGACATAAAGCGCCATGCGGGTGCAGGGTAAGCCTCCGAAGGGAAGAAGCGCCATTTGGTTTTTGAAGGCTGGATTTGGATGGAATGGATTTCGAGGGGCCATGTTGCATTCAAAAGGCCCCTGTGTTGCCAAGACAGTTGAAACCCCCCACAAGTGACCCCATTATGGAAACTGCACCCCTCAAGGAATGTAACAAGGGGTGTAGTGAGCATATGGACCCCACGGGTGACGGACACAAATGTGGAACAATGTGGCGTGAAAATGAAGTATTACATTTTTTACACTATAATGTTGGTTTAGCCTTGAATATATCATTTTCACAAGGGGTTAAAAGAGGAGAAAAAAAACTAAATGTGTAGCGCAATTTCCCCCGAGTCCGTAAATACCCCACATGTGGACATAAAGCGCCATGCGGGTGCAGGGCAAGCCTCCGAAGGGAACGAGCACCATTTCGTTTTTGAAGGCTGGATTTGGATGGAATGGATTTTGAGGGGCCATGTTGCATTCAAAAGGCCTCTGTGTTGCCAAGACAGTTGAAACCCCCCACAAGTGACCCCATTATGGAAACTACACCCCTCAGGGAATGTAACAAGGGGTGTAGTGAGCATATTGACCCCACTGGTGACGGGCACAAATGTGGAACAATGTGGCGTGAAAATGAAATATTACATTTTTTACACTATAATGTTGGTTTAGCCTTGAATTTATCATTTTCACAAGGGGTTAAAAGAGAAAAAAACACACAATATGTGTAGAGCAATTTCCCCCGAGTCCGTAAATACCCCACATGTGGACATAAAGCGCCATGTGGGCGCAGGGCAAGCCTCCGAAGGGAAGGAGCGCCATTTGGATTTTGGAGGTTGGATTTGGCTAGAATGGATGATGAACGCCATGTCACATTTACAGAGCCCTCCTGCTGCCAAAACACTGGAAACCCCCCACAAGTGACCCCATTCTGGAAACTGCACCCCTCAAGGAATCTAACAAGGGGTGCAGTGAGGATATGGACCCCTTGATGACGGGCACATTTGTGCCATGAAAGTGAAAAAATGAAATTTTTCCCTTTCACGTCACATTGTTCCACATTTGTGCCCGTCACCAGTGGGGTCCATATGCTCACTGCACCCCTTGTTAGATTCCTTGAGGGGTGTAGTTTCCAGAATGGAATCACTTGTGGGGGGTTTCCAGTGTTTTGGCAGCACGAGGGCTCTGTAAATGCGACATGGCCCTTGAAATCCTTTTCAGTGAAATTCAGCTTCCAAAAGCCAATTGGCGCTCCTTCCCTTTGGAGGCTCGTCCTGCGCCCCCTTGGCACTCTATCGCCACATGTGGGGTATTTCTGTACTCGGGAGAAACTGCGCTACACATTTTTTGTCTTTTTTTGCCTCTTATCCCTTTAAGAAAATGAAAAATTGAAGGCTAGAACAACGTTTTAGTGTAAAAAATAAATTTTTCTTTTTTCACGCCATATTGTTCGGAAAATCTGTGAAGCACCTGTGGGGTCCAGATGCTCACCGCACCCCTTGTTACATTCCTTGAGGGGTGTAGTTTTCTAAATGGTGTCCCTTTAGGGGTGTTTTTTAGGTTTTGACACCCCAGAGCCTCTGCCAACCTGAAGTGGTACAGTCAAAAATGACCAAATATAACGGAGGCGTTGAAATTCACTAGGCGCTCCCTTATATCTGAGGCTTGTGGTTGCGTCAAATAGCGCAATAGGGCCACATATGGGGTATTTCTATAAACTGCAGAAACGGGGCAATAATTATTGGGGTGCATTTCTCTGGTAATAGGTTTATAATTATGAAAAATATTGGATTACAATAAAATCTCTGCACAGAAAATTAAAATTTTCAAATTCCTTACACACTTGGCTTTTATTTCTGTGACTCCCCTAAAGGGTTTAAACACTTTATGGATATGCTTTTGCAGAGTTTGGGGGGTGCAGTTTCTGAAATGGGGTGCTTTGTGGGGCTTTCTAACATACAGGCCCCTCAAATACACTTTAAACCTGAACAGGTCCCTAAAAATATCTGATTTTGAAATTTTACTGAAAATTTGGAAATTTGCTGCTAATGTTTTAAGCTTCCTATCGTCTAAAAAAAATGAAAGATAGTTTAATAAATGCCGCCAACATAAAGTAGACATGTTGCTAATGCTATTTAATATATAATTTATGTGGTATAACCACTTTCTGTATACGCAAAGAAGTTTCAAAGTTGGAAAAATGCATTTTTTCACATTTTTTCACCTTATTTGGGTTTTTTTCATAAAGATTTGTTATGAGTATCGACTCCAATTTACCAGAAATGTAAAGTACAATATGTCACGAGAAAACAATCTCAGAATCAGCCGGATAGGTAAAAGCATCCCGAAGTTATTAATGACTAAAGTGACACTGGTCATATTCATAAAATTTGTCTCTGTCATTAAGGCCATTTCAGGCTCTGTCCTTAAGGGGTTAAATCAGGCCTGGTTTACACCTCTGTTAACATTTCTTATTATTATTCTCTGTCATAAGAATGGAACAAACAAAAATGACAGATCCATTGCATCACGGACACCTGTGGTGCCCTGAAAAAAGCTCTTTAAGCTGCTTTGTTTTTTTTCCAGCACATGTGACTGAATCCACCATACAGAGCCTCAGACCCTGATGTATAGCCTTATACAGATGTATGCACCCATACTTTTCCTTTAGTTAAGTTACAGATCTCATAAAATCCATTCAACAATATGCAAGAGTACGCAGAAGGCTTTGTTTACTTTACAGTCACTGTGTGAAACACATAGACAAACAGAGCATATAGTGTGTTACTTTAAATAGCTGGTTATCTCACACCATAGAGCCTAGTTACGGATTACTTTTAAGAATTTCAAACAATCTTGGTTTAAGACTGTAAAAACCCAACTGTTTTACCATTGGGCAACCCCTGAAAAAAGATTCTACTCCCAGGTATTCTGCATTTCTATTGTGATCTGGCCATTCATTTCCTATAAAGATAATAAATAAATGGCACATCACAGAGTTATTAGAAAAGATGTTCCAGAACAGATGTGTTTACTAAAACCAATCAGAGGAGGCCACGGGTACTCTGTGATCTTGTTTATGGGTTGAGTTATACATTCTATAATGTATATCTGACCTGGGATTTATTGACTGCTATGCTTGCCACAGTACCATCCATCCATGTGCAAGCTGAAATTATGTTCCATCCCTTGTTGCTGCTGTCATCTGGTAAACCCTAAATCAGTATCCAGGAGTTCTAAAATATTAAAAGGAACCTGTCATCACATTCATGCTGCCTGAACCATCGGGGGAGTCCCCAGCTACTTCTCCCCACCCCACCAGTCTTTGTTGATAAAGCTCTTTCTATGTGCAAACAGGGAGAGATCAAGGCTGGTGGGGCAGGAAGGAAACTGCTGGGGACTTCCCCGATGACTTATGGTTCAGGCAGCGTGAACATGACCGGTTGCCTTTAACTTGTTTTTTCTTTTGTTGAACAGTACAACCTCTTGCAGGTTTAGGGTATTTGCAAATTGTGGAAAAGAGGCGGAAACTTCAACCGCATCCTGCAGCTTGCCCTTGGTTTAAGTTCCGCCTATGCCATAGACTCCATTATATTAACAGGCAGATTCCGCCATCTGCTCAAATGATTGATATGTCAATTTTTTGGGCGGACGGTGAAATCTGCCTGCGAATATAATGGAGCCTATGGCACAGCGAAACTTCAAGCGGGGGGTGTGCAACGGAATCTGCTTGAAGTTTCCGTCTCTTTTCCATAGTGTGCACATACCCTTCCCTTTCATTTCTCAAACCATTTACCTTATTTCAACTTAATTCATTTGGCTGGCCGTATAGACTGGATTACGTGAATTTTAGTCTAGAAACCATGAAAGCAAATATCATTTTCAACTATAGCAAAGACCAATAATCATAAAAAAAAATTTCAAATAGGCCCAATAAATTCTTCAAAAGACATAAAAGATTTTTTTTTTTCATTCATGCCATAGATTCCTCCTTTTGGCTGCCACTATGGGTTGAATTGGCTTGCCAAATAATCAGGTTGCCTAAGGGTCCATTTACAAAGAAAGATTATCTGACAGATTATCTGCCAAAGATCTGAAGCCAAAGCCAGAAACAGACTATAAACAGAGATTAGGTAATAAAGGAAAGACTGAGATTTCTCCTCTTCAAATCCATTCCTGGCTTTGGCTTCAAATCTTTAGCAGATAATCTTTCTGTGTAAATGGACCCTTAGTCTTAATGAAGATACTGACTATTGGGAGATATAGCCATGTCTGAAAATGAGTAAATGTATGACAGGACAGGTACATACAGGAAAAATTGCAAAACCAGTTTCTTTGTACACAGTCTCCATTATTACACATCATTACACAAGGAGACTTTGAGGTTTCAGTTACTTTAATTGCCTTTATCCCTCTCAAGTCTGCAGGCATAGGATCATGGGAAATGTAGTCTTGCCAGAGCTGGGAATGTAAAAGCCATCTATAAAATATTATAATATTTTCCTTGTAAGGTTTGGCTTTTAAATTAAAGATTGTAAAATTTATTTTCCTAGTCATTAGTAATGATCGGCTTGAAGCCATTATCATATTTCATACTACTTGCGAGCCTCATGGCAGGCGTGATTATCGTGCACACTAACTAATATTTTATAAACAAAACGTCCTAGTACAGAATAGACTATAGCGTGACTTTATGTATCCATCACGCCTGCAGCGTGCAATATGTGTGGAACATGTGTCCTCTCTACCCAAACATCTGCTCTGGAATCAATTATCAGGTCACATACAGTGTAATCCTCTTGTCTGCACATTGATCACATTCTCAGATAATTTACTTGTAAGAAGATGGAATTGCCATTAATTGCTGCACTTTTCTCATTTTCTGGAACAATTGAAATGTGGTGTACAAAGGGGAATTACTGCGTAAATGCTAAGTGTTATTTACATTGACTTGAAGAAAACTTGTCATATCAAAGACATAAAATGGCCATCATCCCGCCCTCGGTGTCATCCTCATATTGCAACCAAAAGCTGTGAAATATATTAAGAATGATACCATATCTGTCCCAGGAGGTTGTGCATTTTTGACAAGCCTCTTGCATCACAATTCTGTGTAATACAAGCCGGTTGTGGGGGCTGTCTTGTTCCTGAGCGCACTAGGAACATCTCTAGTTGTTGTGGAAGCTACAAAGAAGAAACAAGTATAACAAGGGCAATCAATGTAATCAGTGGCAACCCAAGCTTTTTTTTTTATTATGGCATTTCCGTAGAGATGAGCGAACCTGAGCAATGCTGCATTTGGTTATCGGTCGCTGAAGAAGTAAGATGCAGCCTTGAGGCTGGATTCATGTTCTCCATGACTCCCTAGCTGCATCCAACTTCTTCAGTCACTGATCAAATGCTGCACGCTCGAGGTTCGCTCAGTCTCCCTCACATTGGTAAAAGGCATTAAATAGCAGCAACATGAGGGAATCTGTGCTATTGCATAGTGTAACTAATTTCAGCGCTGCATAAAGGTTTAAAGCACCTTCACGGGCATAGCTTTAGACTTTTGAACTTCTGAAAGACAAATTTGCCTTTTGTCATAGATGTGCAGCAAATATCCACAGTCAATATCCACAAGTGCCCAAAGGGTGGGACCAATCCCAAGTACCCACAGGGTAGGTCAGTCTCCACAAGTGCTCAAAGGGTGGGACCAATCCCAAGTACCCACAGGGTAGGTCAGTCTCCACAAGTGCTCAAAGGGTAGAGCCAATGACAAGTGCCCACAGGATGTCAATCTCCACAAGTGCTCACAGGGTGCGACCAATCACTAAAAGTGCCCAGAGAGTGAGGTCAGTTGCCTCATTTAGTCAATCTGATGATTGAGAAGTCAGTTCCATGGTCAAAATAACCTGAAACAGCCAGACGATTGTCTGTCATAAACCTGATAGTTGGCCAAAAAAGGTCAAATCTGCTGTTATATGTGAGTTGTATGTGTATGGGAAGCTTAACAGATGCTGAGTTTCCAAATGTTTATTACAAAAATTATTTTAAAAGCTTCCCATAGATCCTGAGTGGAATATAAATCCATATGGAAAATTCCCAAGCTGAAAACCTGCCCTGAAATGTCTAACCTGTCCGCACATACGTTCACATCATACACAAGGTCATCCTGCTTAGTAAAAGAACACGTTTTACAAGAAATACGCACAATCTTAGTTTATTACTTAGAGGTTAATTTAGAAAATTCATAAGACATTGAAGATAAATAGCAGCTTAGTAGGCATTCTGCCATATCATGAAATATATGCATCAGATTTCATTGGCTGGACCGATTCTTATCCAGATCAAGTCCCTTTCCTGAGACAACTCCCTTGAAAATCCTGTTAGAATTGAGCTACAAAGTGTTCCATGCTGTCATTCTCCATGAATGTTTATTTTGATGATAGGACTGTAGGTTAACACTTCTTGGAATGTTGAATGTAAAAATACAGCTAACCGAGCATAACAAGTTATATTACACCAATAATAGTCTTTTAAGTTTAGTCTGTTTATATACTCCAGCTTTCTTTCTGCATTGTAGCCAATATTTCATATAAGCCAGGACGGACTAAGGTATCATGTAGGACATTTCAGACTTCTACACGTTGCCCTTTAGCTTTCTGACACATTGGGTTGTCCCATGAGGACGCTTGTTTTCTGTACTTCCTTTTAGTGAATATGAACGCAGTGTGAGAGTAACCCCCCCGCCATATGGCCTACATCAAACATTCTTTTATTGACAACAGTATGCACTTAACTACTAGGAAAACCTACTAAATACTGCTAGATGGGATAACTCCAGTGAGTCAAAACCTTATCATTGTGGAACTGCTGAACTATTTTTTCCCTCTTGAGTCCTGTTCCTATTCTTGCCTTGGTATTTGTATAAGAAAGTGTAAATAATTCTGTAATTCATCCTTAATACTATATTCAGGTTGAAATGTTGACAATTTTTTAAGCATTTTTAAGCAGGCTTAAATAAGCTTGCTATCCCTTCTGTAAAAGGTTTGGCTGATGCTATATCTTGGCTGAACCTTGACCAGGCTCCCTCATTGGGAAACACTGCTCTGCCAATGTGGCCTTTCCATCAAGACCAGTGGGCGGGTTTTCTAGGATGTGCCTTCTTATACTGCTCATGTTTGCCACCCTTGATATACTGAGAGGCACATGTCTCTCAATATATCCAGCCACCTGAGGTTGTGTTTGGAGCTGGCGTAGCTTCATGCTGCAAATTAGGCCTACTCTGAGGTGTTTATGGTAATAAATGTGGTCTGTGCCAAGAGCATACCTTATCCTTGCACATTAATTCCCCCCCACCCCGTAGGGTACTTGTTAAGTGTGTCTTTTTTGACGTGTGGTTTGTATGTTACCTATGGGCTCACATTTCATATAAAAACTACACATAAGTGAATAAAACACATAAGGGTGCAAATGTTGTGTTGAGCACAATGAAGCTTACACAGAAAAGTGGCATATGAGTCTTAATCAATCTCCCTTAAACTGTTTGTCTACGGAAGCCGGCCTAGCTAACTGCTGGTATTTTCATTGAAGCCATCTCTGGCAATAAGTTTTTCTTATATTGGTTGCTACAGGGCATATTTAGTATTACATGCTAGTCATTTATGTCAGTGTCCATGTAATGCATGACAGCGCAGAGAGGGTTTTGGTGTCTGTGCCTACGAATGCCACCCCAACCTCACAGCTGAACACATTGGAAACTTTGTAACTGAGACTGTAAAATGCTAATTGAGTTCCCTTCTAGAATTGCAGATTGCTGTTTTTATTTTAGTTTTCCCTTCAGAAATCGCTAATTGTTCTGTCACAACTTAATGTAAGACAATGTCTAAACACAAGAACAGCAAAATGGAGAACATCTGGGTGGCTGAGTTTTTTGCTGGCTCAGGTTTGTATGGAGTGGAAACTTATTTCAAGCCTTTGAGTCCCTTCCAGGTCATTTTTGTTTTATTAGAGGTTTTTGACAATAGATAAACAATAGTCTATCTAACAGATGTCACACGCAGCAGGAAGTGTGGAGTAAGTTGAACGAGTTGTAAAGTAAGAACACAAAACAGACAAACACATTGATAATATTGAGGCCCGGAGAGCTTGTAAACCATTAGAGATGATTAAATGATGACATGCCTCCCATAGCGACGGAGACTGACACATCTTGGGAATGTCACATTATTCTACCTACCTGCCAGAGGACATGACTTCCCTGTTGGGTGGCCATTCGGGAAGTCATAGCGGAGTAAACACAATGTAAATAATCTTTACCAGAAGATGCTGAACCTCAAATTGATACTCTAAAGAGTTGAGGTATATTTTGGGAAAGTTTAATTTAGAAAAATTTAATTTCTACACACTGTAACACAACACTCTAGGCCAGTGATGGTGAATTTTTTACAGAACGAGTGCAAAACTTCAATCCAAAACCCACTAATTTATCGTGAAGTGCCAACACAGTAATTTAACCATCATAATATACAGAACAGGGACACTATTCATTATGATGGGAGCGCTGTTTACTCCACGGCCCCAGGAGGTAAGTAATGTTGGATTCTTAGGTATGTGTTGAAAAACATACATACCTACACTCCTGCAAAGAGCAGCTGACTGACCTCCTTCTTTCCCCGCAGTGCATGAATGTTCATTGTGCCTGCGTTAGGGCAGAGGTCAGTGTAACCAGCGGGTCCAAAGCATACACTAATAGCAAATGCACATACACCTAAAAGGAGCACTTACTCACCTGGGGGATCTGTGATAGTTGTCCTGGATTCCCCTTTGGAGCCTTGTGCTTTGTCACTCGCTCGCTAAAGAGGGTTGTGAGTGCCCTCTTTGACACGTGTGCCATAGGTTTGTTACCATGGCTCTAGGCAGTGGTATGCCTAGTGTAGAGCCTGAAGTGGAAGGAAAGGGATGTTGTGTAGGCATACCACTTTTCTTCCGAGATAATTTCTTTAATAAATTTATTGACTGATGAACCTAATGGTACGAAAAAATCCTTACTGTATTTTTCTTGCTAGATGACATGTGGTGCTACAATTAATTTTAGTTTTAGTATTTAGTATTAGTATGAAGTATTTAGTTACATTTAATTATCATAGAAACAAATTATAAACCATGTATGATACATTTGTGGAGTGCAGAATGTATGTAAACTAAAGTTTAGAAAATGTAGAATAAAATATACCTTATTTTTTCCAATACCTTATTCTTCCTGGGCTCTCAGATATTCTTTTAGTTATGGCAAGGGCCAGTATGAGTATTTTGCAGAATCATCTGCCTTATGCAAATAATAAACCAAAGGAAACAAAATGAAGGATGTTTCCCAAAAATAGTATAAAAGGGAACAGTTTTTACAATATTAAGGCAGAGTTCAAGCTTGATATCAGCTTTGCCTTATGGAGTTATTTATGATCAATCTGAATATTGAAAATGTTAAAGCAATGGATACTTCTATCAGGGTAGGTGTGTACAGGCTTTTTATATGTTCAATACACACTGAAAATCCAAGGCTGTTTCACTAAGTACAAACGTTACCTAAGATTATTTTTTTTCTGTATATATACACGTGTGTTATGTATGACCCAATGCTAGCATGACTTCTCCAATAGTCTGTCTGGCGGTTGCATCCTATATTTAAAAAATCTGTTCTTTTTATTTCACTCATCTGAAACTGCAGGGAGTTCCTAAAAGTTCTCTGGATTCCATCCACAATCTGAAAAGATAGGTAGATTGCCATTGTATGTCTTTTTTGTGTTGACCTAAGACAGGAAAAGTAGATTGTGACCCCACTAGGGAAATTACTGAAGTGGTGCATCCTCTGTTCAATGCTGCACAATAGAATACACCTATAAATTCTGAATTCTGCAGTAAACAAACTATACCCCAAAAGAAAAAAAGGGGGGATACCCGAATGGTCCCTATTCATAACACTAAACACCTATAAACCCACTGATTCACTGATATATACAAAAGACTTTATTGAAAATCATCACAACAATAAAAAGGAAAAGGGAAAAAGGAAAATAAAAACAAAGACCTGGGAGGTGGGAGACCATACAGGAGGACAGGTATATGTTACAATTAAAGTGCAAGTGCAGATATTAGGTACAGATAATATAGCTCATTACAGCCAGGTTATAAACAGTAATATAAAGTGCAAGTACTAGAATATATACCATACCACCCAAAATGTTAGCAAGTGCACATAAACAAGATTACCCGGGAATACAATTCCCAAAGTCCCTGAAGAAGCCAATAGCGAAACAACGTTGGAGGAGTGGGAGGTGGGAGGCCTGAGGCTTTGGGAATTGTATTCCCGGGTAATCTTGTTTATGTGCACTTGCTAACATTTTGGGTGGATCTAGCTATGCAGCCTGTGGTTTGGTATATATTCTAGTACTTGCACTTTATATTACTGTTTACAACCTGGCTGTAATGAGCTATATTATCTGTACCTAATATCTGCACTTGCACTTTAATTGTAACATATACCTGTCCTCCTGTATGGTCTCCCACCTCCCAGGTCTTTGTTTTTATTTTCCTTTTTCCCTTTTCCTTTTTATTGTTGCGATGATTTTCAATAAAGTCTTTTGTATATATCAGTGAATTTTCAATATTTCTTTTACATTTACACCGGATGGGTTTATAGGTGTTCAATGCTGCACAATGGTAGTACTACTACTAACAGTAACAATAATAATAGTACCACTAATAAATGATGGGCAAGGTGATATTTAAAACTATGCTGGTTTTACACACGGTAGTTTTTGCGCCAAAAAGGGAAAAGAAGTACAATTCCCCCATTTATATTTTCCATCTCATTTGAATCCACTTCTGGGTTTGACATAAAAATAGCAATGGCAGCTTTCCAAAAAATTGCCATGTGTGAAACCAAAATTATAGGGGACCCCTGGCATTCAGTTGGGGTCTGCTGATAGTGAACCCTGCATTGAGCAGGTTGGATAAATTATTACAAAAGGTTGTGTTGCTTTATTTGTAGTAGTAAACTCATCTCTATATTATTTTTCTGCATTGTTGTTAGTTGTATATATGTTTCGTTGTAGGTGAACATTTGTGAAAATTGTTAGGTGGAGGTGGAAAAAAAAGCTTTGAAAAAAGTTTGAACAACATACGGTTTTCTAGATGCTATTCTGGGAATAGCAATAACCTTGCTTAATTTATAGGGCTGCCTATAGACATCCCATATGGTTAATGTATTTCAAAGGAGCTAAGATACATCTGGAAACAGAGGTCTCACACTTGCAATATTCCAGCCTCTTGTTAAAACCAATGAACCAAATCAACCCTTGCGTTGCCACTGAAGTAAGAAGGAATTTCACAGTAATAGTTACTAGTTCAGAGATTGTGTATGGTGAATGATACCTACCTGTTCAATGCTACAAACCCATAGGCACCTTTGATAAAGTATTTATGCTATCATAGGAGAAATAATTGCAGTGGAGTTATGACCTTCTGTTAACCTGCTGAGGTACATTAAAGTGAAAATATAGTATGAACCCCTGTATGGCAAGCGTTGTACACAGCAGGTTTTTCTTTTTTTTAGCTAAACAGTCACAGCAGTTTTTGAGCCGAGACCTGAGGATTGAGCAGGAATTGAGAATGAGTAAAGCACATATAAGTCCTTCTTTTATATTTTCCATGGCTTTTGAACCCACTCTTGCAGTGTCTGTTAAAAAAAAAAAGAAAAAAAAAATGTTGTGTGTGACACCAGCCTAATGTACTTAGAACAGCTTTAGGAGCTCAAAACAATTCTAGAAAATAAAGACATAAAGATGAATTTCAGACTGATGAAGAAGAGTAGATTAAACTGATATTGCCACCCCCTTTTCTTATAAGGTGTTCTCAGCATTATTCTTAAGCTTATATTCTGTACAAGGGCGGGGCCTAGGCAGCAATGACATCACAGAAGGGCAGGTCCAATAGCTCAGATGTAGGCAGGGATATGGGGCACGACGGCCGTGAAGCCCCATCCATACAGCACTGTCCATCAACAATAACATGCATTTTTGAGGTGAGAGACCACCAAGAAATCCTTTATACGGTAACTATGTATGTTCCTCAAGTTAGTACAATTAAAACGATATTTAACTTGTGTAACTTTTATTTTATTTGATGGCTTTTAAATAATTAAAACCCTTTTTAAAAAATAAACATTAAAATTGCTCTATTGCCATGCTTATAACGCTTTTATTTTTTTGGTCTATGGGTGTCAGGCACTGGACGGCAGGGAAAAGACAAGACAGTGAGCCCGATGCTGAACCCACCAACTGTTCCTACCTACTTGCCTCAAACGGCCCTAGGCAGCCTCGGACAACCATGAAGACGTTCCCTATACTAGTATAGGCGCACACAGGACAAGACAGACAAACAAACACAATAAAGAGTAGTAAACATTCCGGGTCACAACAATCGGCAGCAAAAGTACAAAATCAGAATCCAATAGGCGTAGTCAAAGTACAGGCAATATGGTCAGGGGCAGGCGGCAAGCTAGGGAGGTCAAAGATACAAAGCAAAGATCAAGAGATGCAAAAAACAGAAGACACTAGCAGGCAGAGACAAAGTCAATAACCAGCAATGAATACACAGACTGGGGTTAGTTATATAGGAGGCCAGGGTTCTGGTCCAGAATGTAATTGGACCATTCCCCCGATCTCAAAGCACAGACACCTGACAACAAAACTCATCCACTGGCAGGAAGACCTGCCAGTCACAGCAGAACCAAAACACAGATTAACCATGACATGGCCAGACAGAAATTAGCAGGTACAGTCGGGTGTGTTCACCAAACCAAGTGAGCAGATAAAGCAGTGTTCAGACACTGCAAAACAAAACACACAAACAGAATACAAGAAAATCAGCGCCTTCTCGGCTGCACAGCATGAGCTGAGGGGCGCATCACGCTCCGCAAAGATACAATCCTGACAATGGGGCTATAAGACGTGCCATTTTTTGCGCCATGAGCTGTACTTTTTATTGGTACAGTACCTTGTTTGCATATATGCAACTTTTTGATCACTATTTATTACAATTTTTCTGGATTTGATGCGACCAATTTCAGGAGCGAGTGATAAAGTTATGGGGACATAACGAAACGCGTGGGGTTTAGGTGCCAATGTACCGGGATTGTGCAGAGCTCTTTGGACGGTATATGTTGTGGTACTCCTTGCAATTCTTTGGTTATTTATCCGGTGCTATTTACAGACGTTAATGCATTTTTTATTATTTGTGATACATTGGTCTTACTATTTAGTACTCCATCCTATTTTTGGCTTTCTGTGCACTATTATTACCTCTGTTTCTCGGTACTAGGATGTTACCCCAATGATTGTGGGGGTCACCAGTATTTATATATGACCTTTGTGGTCATGTTTTAAGTGTTTTTAACCTTCTTTGTGGTGTGTTTTTTGTATTCAATAAAGATTTATAATATTCTGATATAATACTTGTGGAGTGCATCCATTTTAAGCACATATACTTTTGTCTTCTCTTTTACATACTAGTCTGGTTTATATGTGTTGAGTTGCACCCAATTTTTCTTACTTAGCAGTGCCCACTGTGCTTCTTTTTGTTGTGGTACTGTTTTTGTTATTTGTCCAAGAAATGTTATGAATAAATTAGCAACTGGGTTGGGTTTACCAGTTGGGGTGCGATCCCACACAGTCTCACAATATCCAACCAGTCCTGACAGTTCCAGGTAGAGTGGCAGAGGTTATGAAAAAAGATGCTCTAGGATTGTTATTCCATAGGGAAAGAAACAAGTGTTTACTAAAACATAGGTCAGATGACTATTACTCAGTAAAATTTATTTAAAGGGTAGTCAGGCAAAATATGTTTTCTCTCAAATCAACTGGTGTCAATACAAAAATAGATTTGTATTTACTTCTATTTAAAATGTCAAGCCTTTCTGTGCTTATCAGATGCTGTCAGATGTCATGCAGGAAGTGGTGTATTCTTTTCAGTTTGGCAGGGCCGTGGAGTTGGAGTCGGAAAAAATGTTCCAACTCCAGCTTTAAAAAAAAAAAATCTTAGAACAATTTAAAATTGAGTTTTGATATGAAGTTTTGCTCATCAACATATATATTATGAGCAACATTCTAACAGGACACTGGCCCTATTAGATAAGGGGGGTCGAGGAAAAGTTGTCGGTCATTATTTGGCAGCTTGTTTCTGTGCTGGAAGAGTCCATTGTGTGGGGGGAGATCTGTGCTGTTCACTTCCTGGATGCTGGATGACTATATACACTCACCGGCCACTTTATTAGGTACACCTGTCCAACTGCACGTTACCACTTAATTTCTAATCAGCCAATCACATGGCGGCAACTTAGTGCATTTAGGCATGTAGACATGGTCAAGACAACCTCCTGCAGTTTAAACCGAGCATCAGTATGGGGAAGAAAGGTGATTTGAGTGCCTTTGAACGTGGCATGGTTGTTGGTGCCAGAAGGGCATCTCTAGGGTTTACAGAGAATGGTTCGAAAAAGAAAAAACATCCAGTGAGCGGCAGTTCTGTGGGCGGAAATGCCTTGTTGATGCCAGAGGTCAGAGGAGAATGGGCAGACTGGTTCGAGTTGATAGAAAGGCAACAGTGACTCAAATAGCCAACCGTTACAACTAAGGTAGGCAGAAGAGCATCTCTGAATGCACATTACGTCGAACTTTGAGGCAGATGGGCTACAGCAGCAGAAGACCACACCGGGTGCCACTCCTTTCAGCTAAGAACAGGAAACTGAGGCTACAATTTGCACAACCTCATCGAAATTGGACAGTAGAAGATTGGAAAAACATTGCCTGGTCTGATGAGTCTTGATTTCTGCTGCGACATTCGGATGGTAGGGTCAGAATTTGGCGTCAACAACATGAAATCATGGATCCATTCTGCCTTGTATCAACGGTTCAGGCTGGTGGTGGTGGTGTCATGGTGTGGGGAATATTTTCTTGGCACTCTTTGGGCCCCTTGGTACCAATTGAGCATCGTTGCAACGCCACAGCCTACCTGAGTATTGTTGCTGACCATGTCCATCCCTTTATGACCACAATGTACCCAACATCTGATGGCTACTTTCAGCAGGATAATGCGCCTTGTTATAAAGCTAGAATCATCTCAGACTGGTTTCTTGAACATGACAATGAGTTCACTGTACTCAAATGGCCTCCACAGTCACCAGATCTCAATCCAATAGAGCATCTTTGGGATGTGGTGGAACGGGAGATTCGCATCATGGATGTGCAGCCGACAAATCTGCGGCAACTGTGTGATGCCATCATGTCAATATGGACCAAAATCTCTGAGGATTGCTTCCAGCACCTTGTTGAATCTATGCCACGAAGAATTGAGGCAGTTCTGAAGGCAAAAGGGGGTCCAACCTGTTACTAGCATGGTGTACCTAATAAAGTGGCCGGTGAGTGTATGAGCAGCAGTGTAATATGAAGATATCCTGTGTAATATAGAGGAGGAGGAGAAGACATAAGTAGTGTAGCAGTAACCTCTGTCCTCAATTTGATGTTTTTCTTCAGTGTTCTATGGCTGCTGTGTGTGTGTGTGTGTGTGTGTGTGTGTGCGTGCGCGCGCTATGGCTGCCGCAGGCTGTGTGTGTGTATGCTATGGCTACAGCAGGCTTTGTGTTTGTGCGCTATGGCTGCATCAGGCTGTGTGTGTGTGTGTATGCTATGGCGTGCCCCCACACCCTCAGTGACCTCTCTATATCAGTATGTGTGACCCCTCTCTATATCACTATGTGTGACCTCTCTATATCACTATGTGTGACCCCTCTCTATATTACTATGTGTGACCTCTCTATATCACTATGTGTGACCCCTGTATATCACTATGGCTGACCTCTATATCATAGGGATCTGGCATTGTTAGCAATGTTTCTGTGTGTATGGTGAATATTTAGTTAGAAACATAGAAGACTGTCAGCAGGAAAAGACCACCTGCTCCATCTAGTTTAGTTGTGAGTAGTTCAGGACATGGAGGCTGGAGACTGGTGCATCCACTGCACACACAGGAGAAGCTGCTTTATATCTTTTCTCATTCCCTCAGAAGTCTCCCCAGGATCATGTAGGACATTAGGGAGAAGCTGCTGAGCCAGTGTGATAAATAACTCCCCTGGTATATGACCGGCCATTTATGAAGGAGCAGGAATCAGAGTCTGAGTCAGTCCTGATAAAATTCAGGAGTCTGAGTTGGAGCTGCGGCTTACCAACTCCACAGCCCACAGTGCTCTCTGTTGCAACCTTTGTCTGTGACAGGAACTGTCCGAATCAGTTGGAAATTCCCCTATAAAACCCATCTGCTTTGGACAGTTCTTTACATGGACAGAGGTGGCAGCAGAGAGCACTGTGTAATCTGGAAAGAATAAACCACTTCTTGCAGGACATAGAGCAGCTGATAAGAACTGGAAAATAGAGAATTTTAAATATTCGTAAATAACAAATCCGTATAATTTTCTGTCACCAGTTGATTTAAAAAATATTTTACTGGAGTACCCCTTTAAGAATAGAAAACTTAAAAAAAAACTTAATTGGTATTTTTATTTATGTTATAATTAGAAGGCATGAAACTACACACGAGGTGTAACTGATGTAGAAACCATCTGGCTCCCTCATCTCAGAAAGTATCTCTGTCTTGAGACGTTACCTCCAGTGTGTTTCACAATATGAATCTTCATCGGAGCGTTGGTTAAGAAAACATTTCAGTGTTCATCCCTGTGTTTTAGGGGTTGAGGGTAGATAGATACATGGAGACTCTCTCAGCCTTGACATAATTGCAGGAGAAATTCAGTGAGTAGTTCTCCCGACAGCATCTGGATCCTCTGTGAATGGCTGGACCCTTTGGGACACCTTCCCACTGAAATGACTCAATCTCTCAAGTGTTTTACGTTTCCAGAACTACATAAATTATGTTCCATCTATAACTATGAATCCAATTCACTATAGAATATTCAGATAGTACATTTTTGGTGGGTAAAATGTAGACTCTCTGCAGTCTGGTAATACCATACAGAACTCTTTTGTACCGTATGTCTTGTCTAATAAGTAAACAGTTGATATTAATTAAAAAAACAACTCTTGAGGATGTTAAACCTCTTTAAAGTTCTGTTTGTGCATATGATCACTTTTATCTCGGTTCTCATCTCGTATTTTTATCTTTGTTCTTATCTTGTATTTTCCGGCGTATAAGACGACCCCTAGCTTTTAAAAAGATTGTCAGGGGTTTACATTATACACTGGAAAATGTTAACCCCTGCCTGACTTGCTGTGGTCAGGCAGGTGTTAACTGCAGCTAAAGAAAAAAAAAACGGTTAACTCACCTGTGACCTGTTCCCATCAGCCACTGCCGGGAGAGCTGTCTCATCGGAGAAGCTCGAAGACACCCGGGAGAGCTTAGGGGATATCCGGCGCAGGCAGTGTACATCACACTGCCTGCACGGGGAACGGGAGACGCGTGGCTGCCGGGAACGGGTCATAGATGAGTTAGATGTTTGATTTTTTAATAGTGGTCGCCCCATGGGGCGACCATACCCGGCGTATAAGACAACCCCCGACTTCTAAGAAGATTTTTCAGGGTTAAAAAGTCGTCTTATGCTTTGAAAAATACGGTACTATGTGTAAAATCTTTTTAACCATTGATTTCATTAATAGTTCTTCTAGTGTTCATGGACTACATATTGTCTGACATTTTCCCGCCAGATATATAATATCTCTGGTGATGAAAATATATTTTCTTTGTAATGTGATAGGTTACAACTTTGTGTACTAAGTAATAGTATATACAGTATAAGACAAAGAGTGAGCAGTGTAAACCAGACCATTACTCTTAACTTCTCTTGTAGCTGTAACCCCCTTGAGATGGCAAGTCATCCATTTATGAATTTGTTGGTAAACTGTCTGCATTATTATCCACTGTAGTATTGGTTGCAGGTAAAAAGCAGCTCCCCCTTTTTTAACAAAACAGCTTAAAATTATAGTGTGGTTTTGGGACTTTTCAGCTGCCTGTCATATCCCATCCTGAGCACTGAACTTCCTTTAGCTGTTGGAAAATTATTGCGGCTGTTGGAAAATTATGTGGTGCCAGCATGTGGGGTGCAGTGTTTATGTATCGGCCCCTTCTATTACATTGTAAAGTTTTTTTTAAATATTTGCTTGAACTTTGTTTTGTGTTGTGACCCATAAAGAATAAAGTTTTCTAAGGACTTAAAGGGAATGTGTCATCAGAAATCAACCTGTTGTTTAAATCAAGTTCTTGTGTTAAACATTTTTTAGGAACTTTTGGTGTCTTTTTCCCCCCCTAATTTTCCATTTTACTATCTACATTATAAAATAATCTTGTCTATGCCCTAAAGTATGCCACTAAATGCTGTTAATCATTAAAAAAGAGGCCAGCACTCCAATACCACTGTTCACACTATGCAGGTTGCATGCTGCTGTGGCTAATATGCAGACATTTTCAAATGAGGTTCTTAGGAAACCATTTGATCAAATAGAGTGTACCATCTCACCACATCAAGGTGACCTCAGAGAGATCAGGTAGGATGGCAGCCCCCATAAGAATGTACAAAAAATTATATAATAAATATTAATAAAAGAAAACAGCATATTTCAGTATCTCTCTCCAATCAGTGAAAGAAATTATTTTCTAAATTCTCTTTTTTAGGGGTTTTACGACTAATGGCAGAATTGGCCAGGAGCAAGAGATGGTAAAAAATTTGAAACTTAAAAAAAAGTCATCACCTTTTCATTTCCTCCCAGTCCAACAATACTACAACCACCACAAGACTCCCCAGTGATGTCACTGTACACTGTTCACATGGAGAAGCACCGGGTTTTTTTTATATTTAAGGGGTACAAAAATAGCAAGTGTACCCACAGCCCTTACTGAAAGCAGCTTTCTGTGTACCTCATAGAGCTAAAATCTTACTTCCCTCCTCCAGGCTGTGCTGCCCTGCTCTGTGGTCATTCTGTCCTTAAGATGGCTGAACATGCAGGAGCATGTGACCATTCCCTGCCCCAGGGTCCACCATAGGCATATACAGGTTCAAAGGTGGACACTGGGGGTGGAGTATGGTCCTCTATGGAGTATCCTCCTCTATGTCGACCATCTTATGGACAGACTCACCACAGAGCAAGACAGTACAGCCTGGAAGAAAAGAGTCTAATTTTAGCTCTATGAGATACACATTTTTACTGACCAAGTGGCTAAACCCTTTAAGATAGGAAACCCCTTTAAATTTCACAGATTTTTCTTTTAGCACCTATCCAAACTACAAATTGGCTAAACCACTGTAAAACATTTACATCTGATTGGTAGCTGTAGGGGTCCTGTCATAGGAAACATTTTAACCATTATGTTATTTGGTTGAAAGTTCAGACATTAGTTTGGATTTATTTATTTATGTTAAAAGTTTAGGAATCTATGAACAATGCTATAAACCAGCTGAGATTAAACCAGCAGAGAGGACAGTAAGATATGAGGTCAGAATGATTTTAAGGGTATAGTCACACACAGTATAAGTGTTCTGCTGTGTAAATCAATATAAAGGAGGAACGCAGCATCAAATCTGCAGTAGCATATCAACAACACATGCTCTGAGTGTGATTATTGTGAATCCTGATGGTGCATATGACAGACGCATCCATAGGAGCTAGAGATTAGCGAACTTGCCGAAAGTTCGGGTTTGCACAAACCTGGTTGATTGGCATTTCAGTCCCGTTCCCTGAAGAAGGTGGATGCAGTCCAAGGACTGCCTGGAAAACATGGATAAAGCCAAACATGGATAAAGGCAAGTTTTGGCAAATTTGTTTACCTGATGGATGCCGCACAACCTTTCGACAAGTGCCCCGCACATGCTGGTATACCTTTGCTTGTGTATGGAATAGGAAGCAAACCATGCTGCACAAGTAACCAGTACAAAAGTGTACAATGCAGGATCCTTTTTCCCATGGATAATGGATCCCAATGTATACCTCTGACAATCACTGTAAAACAGGATGTGAAAAATTAAAATTTAGATAATCCTGCCAATGATAGGACAGGGGTGTCTTCAGCTCCAAGATGGCTCCCTGCACAGTGGGGAACATTGCTGGGTAGAGGATACTGCTTTCATCGCTGGCAACTCACATCCATTTTTCTTATTTTGGAAGTCAAGTAAATAGATTATACTCTGTATTACTTTGTATATTCTGCAAACCATTAATGGTCTTCTGCTTATGTCACAGGAACATTATTTTATTATGTGAATATATATAGACTATTCATGTACCTTTTTTGTCATTGTAGAACACTGGGAGATCAGAGCTTACAATAGTCCTCAACCAACTTAATCCCAGGATTAAGCCTCATAATGAAAGAGGGGAGGATGACTACAACATGGAAGACATTCTTTTACTGTTGGTCTACATGTACTCTGTGACTGGAGAAATCGCGATCAGTAAAGATTTAGAAGTAGCCGAAGGTCAAGTGAAAAAAGTCTTCATACAATGTCTGTGTGATGAGCCAGACCTGAGTCCTTTGCTACAGAAGATAACAGGTTAGTAGACAGATTTCTACCGTCCATGGAAAAAAGTTTTGGCCATTAGGTGTCTCCCTTCTCTGCAGTCTGGTGTTCACTACATGCTCTTAGGGGATTTTTGTCTCTAGTAACAGAGACACCAAGACAGAACACAGGCAGGCTTAGCTACTGCTTTGTTAGGGAGAGAGTGAAAAAAATCCAATAGGTTTCATTGGCACCGAATCTGATGGAGATTTAAATGTCAGTTTAAACATCTATTTTTCTGTTTGTTTGTCCTTTTGAGGAAGGGGATACCATGAAATGTGTTATATTAGGACATACAATAAAAGTGCCACAGGTGTTAGCTTTATTAATTTATGTATTTATTTACTGTTTACTTGAACTCCTCAAACATCAGCAACTCTGAGGTGGACCTAAAGGCATATAGTTGGTTGTAAACTGCTCACAACCATATCATGGGAGAATCCATTACCCCTTCCCCCATATGAGATTTTTGGCAAATTTGTTACTCTTCACATTCAAAGAGTCATAACTCTGATACATTTCATTTTATCATGAAACATACTGCAAAACAGAAAAAAAAATATATTTCTGGGCTGAAATTTTAGGCCAGTACAATTACAGCAATAGGCGGTTTACTTTTACTTTTTGCCCTTTTTTACTTTAAAAAATTCAAAATTTTTAATGAAAAAAACCATGGCTTTGAATCATCATATTCTGATCTGTATAACCTTTAATTTTTTCATCTACAAAGAAAAGTTATAGCTCTTTTTTTGCAGTATGATTAGTAGGTTTTATCGGTACCAGAAAATCGTCAATTCAGGTGTTTGATATTATTTTTTGTTTACGCCGGTCACCATGTAGGATAAATAATTTTTTAAATTCAAACTATTCTGCATGTGACGATATCAAACATGTTGTTTTTTTGTTTATGTTTCTTATTTGAAAATAGAAAGAGGGGGTGATTTAAACCTTTAAGGGGTGAGGGGTGCTTTTGGTAGTAAGGGGTGCTTTTTCCACACTTAGTAGTGGAAAAACGTGGTAAGATTGAGGTGCTTTTTCCACACTTTTTAAGTTTCCCTAGGGGACTGCAATCATTAGATTGTATATACTCATAAATGCAATGCTTCTGCACTATATACAATGACTGCCTGGCTGCCATAACAAGGCATATAGATGGTCGCTAAGAGATTAAACAGCTGATTTGAACCTATTCCCTGTTGTCAGCCCTACTACCCTGTGAGGTGCCTTGCATCTGTTTTTCTTTACACTTACATTAAAATAATCAAAACACATGTAGAACTAATAAGTACCACCATTGAAGTTGTGTTCTTCATGTATAATGTGCTGTACACTTTTAGATAATAAAGTTTCCTTGTTTATCCCCATTCCTCATATTTTCCATTACAGGGAACCTATTGCAATACTAGGCCAGTCATTGTAAAGTAACATCTCATATTAATTCACTGCTCCCTTCTAATACTCATGTGGATTTGGAAATATAATTTTGTTGAATTTTTGAAACATCCGGGTCATAAGCAAGACTCCAAATTTCAGTGTACAAACCTATTTTCTGTGTTGCGATGTTGTTATGTTGTACAAATAGTTGGGTGCATTACGTAAATCCCAGTCGGACCTATGTGATGGATTTTTATACCTGATGAGTTTCATATAAGTTGATACATATGTTCCTTATGCATCTGGAATTGTACTTAGACTTTTCTATGATTAATACTATTCTCGTCTTATGGTTCTCTAGGGTAGACTTTAACTCAGGACTATGGTTTATTTCTTTTGTCCCAAAAATGGAATTTCTTTTCCCTTAAATGTAACTTTTCCACATACTCTAGATATTCTTAACACAAACCTGTCACCATGAAAATACAGTCCACTTTGCCAGCAGGATGTTATTGAGCAGGAGACTCTGAACAGATTGATATATAGTTTGTGTAAAAAGATTCAGTACAACCTGTAACTTTTTAAATGAAATCTCTGGTCGTACTGGTTTAAGAGTCCAGGAGGTAGTGTCACCCAGTGATTGACAGCGTTTACTCTTCTGTCAGGGAAGAACACATTGCTAACAAGGAGGTATAGCTTTCCAGAATAGTAAAAAATAAAAAAAAAAACTTCTGGTGACTGTATATTAAAAAGCTGGCTATTTCAACATATTTGTAAATATAATATATATTAAAGCCAACCCATTTAAAGGGGTTATCCAGGATAAAACAGTTGATTGGCAGGACCCAACTCACAGCTTACCGATCAGCTGTTTGGCGCCCACACTGCACTGAGAATGGAACCGAAAGTAGTTGGCTCCTTTCTCTG
Source organism: Dendropsophus ebraccatus (assembly GCF_027789765.1). Taxonomy (NCBI): domain Eukaryota; kingdom Metazoa; phylum Chordata; class Amphibia; order Anura; family Hylidae; genus Dendropsophus; species Dendropsophus ebraccatus. The sequence continues at coordinate 61,194,658 of NC_091460.1, read as the reverse complement.
TGTAACAGCGGGTCCTCCATAATCTGCTTCTATTGAAGTGAATAGGAGCTGAGACTGCAGTACACCATGTAGATACATTTTAGCATGAAAAAGCGTTGCTTAAAAGTGCCTAGTCAAAGTCAGGGTCAGATGGTTATATAACGTGGTGTGACTGATCATCAGGGGCCAATACTGTCAGGACTCAATCTTCCCATGTCCCCATAGTCTCTCTCTCTCTCTCTCTCTCTCTCCTCTCTCTCTGTCCAAAACAAACTGCCTGGACCAGCACAAACTGGCAGCCTGACCTTCCAGATTCCAGTTTTTCTCCACTGCTCATCATAGCAGCTTGAGTGCTGGGTGTTGAGTGGACTGTGTTGTGGTCTCAATTTCAGGCACCTTCCTTGTTTACATTTGGCACCTTCCATTATATATCAAGCTCTGCTCATGTCTGTTTTGTTACTTCTGTTATTCTGCCCTGTCATAGGCGCAAAACAATGAAAATAATGTCAGCACTAAATATGTTGCTTGACGGACACTAGTGGTGCCCAACAAATCCCACAGTGTTTTTTTTTTTACAGGCAAAATAGCTCCTCATGGTGTATTATTTTGGCCTCTAGTCTGAAACAGGGGCTGCTAATGGAACCTTCAACATGTTATACTGGTGCTGCTTAGGCTGCAGGAGTTTTATAATCTCCTTAAAGGTTTTATATAGGCTTAGAAAAACATGGTCGCTTTCTTCTAGAAACAGCATAACTCCTGTCCTTATTATGTTTGTGCTTTTGCAGCTCAGTTCCATTGAAGTGAATGGAGGTGGTGCTGTTTTTGAGAGAAAATAGCCATGTTTTTGTAACCCCGGATAACCCCTTTAACAACAGACTCTTTATTACACTGCTATTACAGTTCACTGAACCCTCTTCTGTTGCTGACAATATGGTGATGCATAGATTCTGCATAGATTGGTGTTGAATTTTGTAAATTTTTTATTTCAGTTTTTACTTGCCTTAAGAACCTTTTAATCCGCATAGACAATCTAATGATGCAAAATTTTATTTTCACCTTACAAACATGTAACGACTTGCCGTTTTTAGTTGGAAGCATAATTTACACAGAGGATTTTTTAGTAGAAAGATCATGTTAGTGAAATTACCCAAAATCAGTTACATTTGCAAGCATCAGTTTTGTCTTCCAACCATTATAGAGAACAATGGTAAGAATACAAGAAAAGCTCGATGCCATCAGTTATGGAAATTTTCATAAAAAGAATATAGCTACATGCTTGATGTCTACACATCAAATGGAAGAACATGTGGAGTTTGCTTTACATTATTCCATGTAATTTTCCAATCAAGAATGTAATTAGAGCAGTTCAGGTTTTATTATTATGTTGTATTGTTGAGAAGTATAATGAGCCTTTCATTATATAAGTAGCTGGAGAGTTCTCCATATGACCCCTCCGGCAGAAGATTTATGCTAAGTGACCACCATGGCTGCAGTAGTTTTTCAGTTGCTCGATTAAAATTTCACAACCTTTATATAAAATGCAGCAGATAGGTCAAGGGGTATAAATATTGAGAAATCACCTCTGTCTTTTGCCCTTAAGAGGTCAATAACTTAACAAACCAGCAATATATCTGTGCCATGCTTCCTGAAACCTGCTTAAATTGGGTAATAGATGTCACAACTTGTCACATCACTATGTAACTACCACTTTCTTAATAGCATACTTTAATTGCTAAATTGTACGATCGGTAATAATATGGTTCCACAAATTCTTGACAGTATGTTTGATAAATATTCCATTTACATATAATTATACAATAATATAATACAATAATTATATAATAAAATACAAGAATAAAATTAGATAAATACTAGGTGTCCCAAAAAATTATAGAAACTTTTTGGAATGAATATAAAGCCAGTGTTTATTGACATACGGTTCATTTTCATGGTTTAACCCTTTGAGGACCAGGCCCAAAATGACCCAGTGGACCGCGCAAATTTTGATCTTAGTGTTTCCGTTTTTCCCTCCTCCCCTTCTAAGAGCTCCAGCACTTTCAGTTTTTTATCTACAGGCCATGTAAGGGCTTATTTGTTACAGGAATAGTTGTACTGTGTAATGGCGTCTTTCATTTTACCATAACATGTATGATGGAATTCCAAATATATATGTTTTATTTATATAATGGGAAAGGGGGGTGATTTCAACTTTTATTGGGGGAGGGGTTTTGGGGTAGTGTGTTAGTGTTTTTAACTTTTTTTTTTTTACACATTTGAAGTCCCTTTGGGGGACTTTTACATAGATTAGTTTGATTTCTACACTGATGAATGCTATGCCATAGGCATAGCATTGATCAGTGTTATTGGCGATCTGCTCATTGAGCCTGCCTGTGCAGGCTTAGAGTAGCAGATCGCCGATCGGACCGCACGGAGGCAGGTAAGAGACCTCCGGCGGCCCGTTTTACCGATCGGGACCCCCGCAGTCACACTGCGGGGGTCCCGATCGGTAAGTGACAGGGGACTCCCCCTGTCACTTACACTTAAACGCCGCGGCGTTTAAGGAGTTAATGACACGCGGCAGCGCGATCGCTGCAGCGTGTCATTACCGGTGAGGTCCCGGCTGCTGATTGCAGCCGGCCCCCACCTGCTATGAAGCGCGCTCCGCTCCGGAGCACGCTTCATAGCGGGAGAAACACCCAGGGCGTACAGTTACGCCCTAGGTCGTCTGGGGACAGACTTCCATGGCGTAACTATACGCCCTGGGTCGTCTAGGGGTTAAAAGAATCTGTTGAAATAGATAATTTTTTTGTCAACACCTATTATCGAACTAATAACCATTCTGATCCAAACACGGTAAATAACGCAAAGCATACATTGCAAACATCAAGAATCATTTTGACTCATGGCTGCCCTCTGTTCATAGACTCTGACCACTTTTGTACCATAAACATTATATTTTATGTATCTACATGAATAAAGTGTAGTGGCATGATGTCTTTTGAACACCGAGGGTATACTACTGAACCTCTTTGCTCAATGCATGTGTTCTCAATAAGGTCGGTGTCCATATTACTATGAAAATATGAGCATGCTCTATTTTGTCTGTAATAAAACTCCTCATCCTCAACGACTTCTTCAGTGTGTAGTATAGACATATTGCTACAGCACAGCCAACTAAATGGCAGTCGCAGTGCTGTCAGAGAACAATGAACCAGTTCATTCCTTCAGTGACAGCACCTCAAAATGAAATGGGCGCTTGATTTTAAAATTTGTGGCTCATGAACCTTTTGCCACAGATACATTTCCATCAACCTTTATTGCATTGTGTAGCATGTTAATGTCTGTGGTCTTCTAAATGTTTCTTGTAAACACTCTGAACAGTTCTATCTACTTGAAATTTATCTCTTAATTCAAGTGATGGCAAGTCGGTAGGTGGATTTGTTTGATATTGTCACCTAAACTTCCCTTTCCATTCAACATAATTTCAATTTAAGTTCATTTTGTTTAAACCTTAGTCTTAAGGTCCCTATACAACTTATACTTTTGTCAGGCGTACCTGCCACCCATGTTTATGGGGCTCTCTCGGCCAATCACCGACAGATGATGTCGGTAAAGATAGGGGTCAGGCATGATGGAAAATCACCACAGACCCCTTTGTTCTGAGAAAGATATGCTGCATACAGAGCTGTCTGGCCGCAGCTTAAGCCTTCCCTCCCCATAGAGAACACAGGATCGCTTAGCCATGCCGAATGTTCCTGTGTATGGGGAGGACCTGGGCTGGAGATACTGTAACTGACAGCTAAATGATCGTTCGCCCAACAGTTATTGAAGGTGTATAGAGACCTTTTTCAAATTGGATACATCTGAAAAGGAGTCGAAATGAAGTGGAACACCCTTTATTTAAAACTGAATATTACTGTTATGTAATTTTTTAACCCAATTAAGTATCTGTAAAACACGTAATAACATCATTATTTTGACTATACACTCACCTGTTCCAGTCATCACTCCTTATCCTTAGTTTTCCTTGGCAACCCAGATAAAAAAATAAAAATAAAAAAAGGTAAGTCTCTTATTGTACTGGTACACTGCTCAGTGTAGTGACCTGTCTAAGTGTCTGTGAAGGCAGGTTGGGGGTCATAAATCTTCACAATCAGTTTAGTTAGTAACGTTTGTTTCACATTTTGACTTTGGAATATCTGCTAAAGCCCTGTTCACATCTTGTTTTGCTTTATATTGGTGGTATTTTTTGGGATACTGACAAAAGGTATACTGACAAATCATTGACTTGGGCCCACTGGAGTAGCTGACCATGTAATACATGGCAGCTGCCCATATAATCCATGGAAGGGCTAGGTCGGATCATCTACCCACTCAGCTTCATACAGACTCATCATACATCAGTAAAAGGGGTAATCCCATGAGTAAGTGTCATATTAGCCGAAGCGATTTTTAACGATAACCGATTGAAAACAAGGGCTTTTGGGAACGACCTGTAATCGTTCACCATAACACACAACGATAATCGTTAGTAACGATCATTACTATGACCGTTTACTCCTTTTAATCCCAGCAAAAGAATGAATGATGTGTACATTTAGCAAATATTTAGTAAATGGTTAGCGAACGATTAGGGAACGATTTACAATGATTTTATGGGCAGCTTAAAGATGAATCAGCGACGCACAATTTTCCAATCGTTGCCTGTGTACACAAGAAACCATAATTGTTTAAATTTGAACAATATAACAATTTTTCAATATAACAATCTTCCCGTGTAATGAGACCCTAAAAGTTATCCCCTACTTGCAGGATAGAGGATAACTAACTGACCAGTCAGGGAGGTCCAGTTGTCCAGGTCAAATGTTCTCCATGTGATTAAAGTAACAGTCTGCACTATTGGCCGCCACTCTATCCATTCTATATTGGACTGCCTAACATTGTGAAACACTGATATTAGGACCCCAAACAATCAACTAGTTTTAATCTAGGGAAAACCACAGTTAAGTGAAAATGTCTTGAAAGTTGCATGTACATGCAAGTCATAGTATTCTGTTTTGCTGCTGTTGCATAAAACCGATTACTACAGTTTTTGTACAAACTTAGCCCCAACCTTACTAAATGTAATATGGTTCAGGCCACAATATGGCCACCTCTGTCTGAATGCAAGGGGTAGACTTGTTTGACACTGGAAAAGCTCCTTTTCTTTTTTTCCTTTTTCTGTAAGACAGGCATAAATCAAGGCTTTGTCTCTTTCTTAATGTTCTGCTATACGCCATATTTCCATTCCAAAGTAAATACGTAGTGTGGATTCTGAGGACAAATCAAAATACATGTTAACTTCACGAAACCACATTTTTATGTGAAACAGTAATACCTCATGTATTTTTGTCTAAGTCAGCTCTCTTGCACATTCATTGTCCACTCGAGTTTAGCCTTTGAGGCCCAGAAAAGGAGAACCCTTGGCAAGTTTCCTCGTAGATTCCTGTATTCTCTATCCTTACCTGTTCATGCACTGCATATAGAATATATGACTCCTGCCCTTTGCGGTTTCAGGAAACTTTTTCACATAGTCTTCTTTCGAAAAATAGTACATTGCGACCTTGTAAATCTCCTCTTAATTAAAGATCGAAGACTTTGCTTTAAATCCCTTTCTGACTTTCTTGGCCTTGTGCCGACATCTGCTCTCCTATTAACTGTACTAATAGCCCATGGGAATGTTACCCTTTGCCGGAGCCAATTCTCCTATTTGTCATTAGTAAGATTTAGAATAACCTATAGTTTTAGAGACCATTGGGAATAACATTAAGTGACACTGCCATGATAGGGCAAAGAGTTCTGTGCAATAATCGGTTCTAGCAAAGCTTGGTAATTAATATCCCTGGATGAATATTTTTCTACTCCTTTTAAGACTGCAGTGGAACAAGTTGCAGACTCATGTGTCTTTAAAAAGGGTGATGGATTCATTGTGCTTTCTGTGTTTCGCTCCTTGGATACTGTCCAGGCTTGGTTCGCTGGCCTGTACTGCATAATGCAGCTTTCCAAATGAGTTCTCGATTCAGCATCAGCAATAATATCTATATAATCTCCCCTCTCGTTTTCCTCCGTTCTGGGTTCATATGTTACCTATTTATTCTTCATTCAGCACCTGGTCTGAATTGGCCTCAAACTGAATGGTAATTTTCATTGAAGTGTTTATAACATGCAGTCTTTCTTAACATGAGACATATGCCTGGAGCTGTGCAGGCCCCCTGTACTTTTGCCAACTTTACAAGTCAGCCAAGTAGAGCAGGAAATCCATATACTGCTACATTCATTAGTCTGCTGTTATTATTTGCTTTTTTTGCACATGCAAATATCTCAAGGATTTTTCTTTGTTCCAGGAGCTTAATACTTCACAAGGCAAATATGATTATAGGAGATCCTAGCTGTTAGTAGTATTGATTTAGAATTTTTGTTAAGAACCTATAACACTTCAGTCCCTAAAGACGCTGACTTCAGACGACAGCTTATGTTTTTCTCGGACAAAAGAGGTCACATAAACTGTATTTATTGACATTGGCTGCATGTCAACGCTGTCTGTTTCTGGACAATTACTCCAGACGTTCAGAATGTGTGTGTGTGTGTTTGTCCATTTCTGCTGCAAGTCGCAAGTGTACATATGTGATTGCTTTTATGCCTAGTTTATGTTTCATGAATTAGGTGCAATTTTATTACATCATTGATAATTTAGAAAGTTGTCTTTGTTTTTTGACTTAGAAATATCTGTCTGTATTGTGAACACCAGACAGGGCTTGGCAGTGTCCTAGGACCTTCTGTGCTTACCTGCCTACAGACAGTCTAAGTGATCTAAGGATATTGTTTGTTCTGCCTTGTGACATTATCAGTCCCAGGCATTGGAAGTCTGTAGGCACATCCAGATAGCTAAGGAGGAGGATTAAAGGGGTAATCTGGCATTAAAAAAAGCACGTAATGCTTGGTTGGTATAAATACAACTATACTTACCTACCTCCACTCCTCTGCAGGTACCACAGCGACTCTTACTTTATCTGCTTCTGTCTCGCGCCAATTGTCTCTTCTGCCTGCCTTTTGCAGATATTTTTAAAATTTTCATGAAAATTTCAAATTCTGATTTTATTAGGGACCAGTTCAGTTCTGAAATGGATTTGTGGGACCTGTATGTTAGTTACCCCCATAAATCTCTCTGCTGTAAAAACTGCACCCCTCAAAGTATTCAAAGTAACATTTCATAAGTTTATTAACCCTTTGGGTGTTTCGCAAGAAATGTATGCAAGTTGAAGGGGAAATTTAAAAATTTAATTTTTTTGGCAGATATACTAGCTGAGAAATACCACTCACTATTTATTCCCCTTATTCCAATGTTTTTAGAAATCCCCCATATGCGGCCGCAGTACGTCACCTGACCACAGACCTCATACATGACAGAGATCTGGTGAACTTTGGGGGCTTTTTTATCTCAGGGTTTTTTTTAGCCATTTGTGTAAGACAAGTGGATGTTTCCATCTGTACAATTCTGGGGGACAAGGAGGAGCAGATCTCCCTCCGGATTACTCATAGATGCTGCGCCTATGGGGTTAACTGCCCAGGGGGGAGGGAAGTGCGTCTCCCCTCTGGGTACTGGCAGCGGGATGCAGCTGTGTGAGACAGCCTCCTCCCACTGCCTGATCGCCACTAGGGGCAGCGGGGGGAGGCAGGGAAAGGATGATGTTCGGGGAACATCATTTTGCAGGAACTACCTGCATTACATGACGTTCCCCGAACGTCATATTGTGGCAAGGGCTTAAAGGACATGTATCACCTAAATTTTCTTTTACTGATTAGAGTCAGATACTATAACATGGTCTTTTATTCTAATCTGTTTCTATTTTTTGATTATTCAGACTCATCGGCAATAGACAGTCTGTCCCCTAGAGAGGAATGTGAAACATTACTGAGCAGACTCATTCCACAGGGAGCTGCTTTTGTCTCCAGTATCTGCTGGTGTCACATGTCGCTGCAATGCTGTACAGATCACTTTACAGCAGCCTCCTCTTATCACCACAGACACAACAGGAAGTTTCAGCCTAGTCTAAAGCCCCTATTACGCAGTTGATTCAGAGGAGAAAACGGTTGCTCCTCATTCCCTGCTTGCTACCAGCGCAATTACATGTGTCGTCAGCTAGCAGGTAAGTGCCTGGGGGGCTGCCTGAGTGATCGCTAGATCGTCCAGGCAGTCCATAGAAGATAGAGACGGTCTGCTATTCTATTACACAGGGTTACGGCAGCATATCACTGCTATCGGGATTGTTGGGCTTTCAACATGTTGAAAAACATTAATCAGCCGACATCGTTCATGTTGGCTAATCATTGTCTTCTATTACATGAGACGAATATCGTCCATAACTGCCTATATTGACCGAATCTGACCAATAATCGCTTTGTGTAATAGGGGCTTTAGTCCCAGTGGTGAGAATGAAAACTGCAAGATGTCAAGATAATTTTAGATTATAGATAGCAAAGTGGGAAATTAGAAAAAATTCAACAAAAATCCTTAAAGAGGACCTGTCACCCCCCATGCCGGGGTGACAGGCTCCTGACCCCCTGCTAGATCCCCCTATACTCACCTAATCCCGAAGCCCGGCGCACGCACACAGCAGAGTCCGACGCTAATAGAGAATGAATGGGGAGTCCGATGCTCCGTCATTCTCTATGGGCATCGGACTCTCCTGTCAGCATGCGCGCCGGGCTTCGGGAGCTGAAGTCTCCGTGACCCGACCGCATTAGGAAGTGGGACCCAGCGCGATTAGGTGAGTATAGGGCGCTCTAACGGGGGGTCGGGAGCCTGTCACCCCGGCACGGGGGGGTGACAGGTTTCCTTTAAAAAATGTTTAAAAAACGTGTTTAGAGTAAAAAAAAATAAACATCATTCAAACAATAAGTTGTTTTCTGATGACAAATTCCCTATGACATATGAATACAACTCTAGGCTCTTTCCCTTTATCTACCTAAAGCTGATATACAAATATGTTTGTTATTGTTTTTTTCTTTCTCCTTTGTGTTATGCCAAGAGCAAGGGATTTTCTTATACTCCATTCAGCAGCCCCCACCAGGAAACCCTCCATCGCCAGTATTTCCTTTATTAGTGGCACAATGTGAATCTAATCAAATATGGATTAGCTCTAGTACAGCACTGCATTTTGCATAAAAGCTCCGAGCTTTTATAATGGATTTTATATCCATGGAAAACTGTGCATACAATATGTGTGTAAAACTTTACATACAGTCTTATGATCCATACTGCCTAGCATCAGGACATTGACTACAATACTTGGACATTTAGCAATTAACATATAATGTTTAGTGCAAACTTGGAAAGAAGTGTTTACAGCACCACTACAGGATATATGGGGCATTACATGATAATTATTTAAATCAGTGTCTTGTCCTCCAGAAACGTGAGATTTGTAGACATTCTCCACTCATCCCAATCGCTGCTTGATTGACAAGGACGGGAAGTATGTGAGGGAGGAGTAAGGAGGTGTTACAGCTTGCAGTAGATCAGGAGCTTGGGAAAGCCTGTTTGACACATTATAGCAAAGAACAAAAGCATTTTCCTACAATGTGGAAGCACAGTCAGATGTATGCGTCTACTTGTCCTTGGATCCTGAACTGCAGCTGACTGATTTACTTTCAGGAAAAAAAATTACACTTTGAATTTATTGGGCTATTTTTTTAATAAACATACAAAAGAGAGATGAAAGGCATCAGATGTTTCCATCTTTTAGGATCTTGGATCTACATAAACAGGTAGCACCAACCATTTTCCAACACACTTTTGATTACATTGAAGCAAATGAAAATGGGATGGTATCGACTGCAGACTATGGGGTTCATACATATTCTGTTTATAGAGCAAAGTTCCAGTAGAGTATAGGGGCAAGTCCCCCTTAAGCATTATCTCAGTGCGATATAGGTGTCTATTTTAAATGAGTAAAATACAAGCGGGTGAGTGTGTGCGGGCCTACCAGCTCTACTAAGAATTTAAAATATCACTGATAAAATTAAATATTTGTATCATAGAAACAAAACTAAGAAAGACTGACTTATATAGGTGTTCCTTAAAGGGCACACATGAAGATGTTTTCGCTTCCCATGACTAGAGATGAGCGAACCGGCCGAGGTTCGGGTTCGTATGAACCTGAACTCTCAGCGTCTGATTCTCGCTGTCTGCCCGCTCCGTGGAGACGGTGGATACAGCCTAAGGACCATCTGGAAAACTGGGATACAGTCATAGCCATAGGCTGTATCCCAGTTTTCTAGGCGGTCCTCAGGCTCTATCCACCCGCTGCACGGAGTGGGCAGACAGCGGGAATCAGACGCCGAGAGTTCAGGTTCATACGAACCCGAACCTCGGCCGGTTCGCTCATCTCTACCCATGACCAGATGAGTTTCCATAGTGGAAAAGCCCCCGGACAAGTAGGATTCCCACTTAATCATATACAGGTGGTTAGTTGGGATGTCATATATGACCGGTAAGTTGAGGGATTCTGCTTACTTAGCAATTCAAAGAAGTGTAGGCTTAGAAGAAGGTCAGTATCCAAAGCTGCAAAAGGACTTACTGTATATGGGAATAATAGTTCCAGGTAGAGGGAGAGAGACAAAGGAAGGTTATTTAAAAAAGTTATTTGCAAGAGCTTTTGTGTCCAAATACACACGGAGAGTTAATATTGGCGCCTTCTTGAGCAATTCAAAAACTTTCCCAGAGACGTATAGCTGTTAAAATGAGGGGGTGCTGACACAACACAGGGTGTATGTAAAGGCTGCCATTGTGAATTGTCCTTATTGTGCATGTAGCTTATCACCCTGGCCAAACCCTGCACAGCTGTGGTGTCTGACTAGTTGTATGGACGCTGCACGTGGATCTCATTCGCCTCTTTCTAGTCTGTGTATCTGTTTGGGTCACCTTTTCACTTCCCACACATTAGCATCTCCTGTACCTCGTCCATTAATTCAAATGGCTGAAGACAAGTTTTCTTCCAATCTTATTAATTAGTAGATTCCATAATGGATGTTCACAAAGCATCTGTTTCCTCAGGAAGACCCATCTCCCACATACAAATTGCACATACAATGTCCAGCATTGATCCGCCCTACTGAAAGGAACCCGCACAGCTGCAGCCCCGGCCACAACAGGCTTCTTGTTAGTGGAGATAACGCTGCACTAATGTTATTCTGCCCACTCCGTTAACTGGAGGGGCTGCCCAATACCAGAGACAAAACACTCGCACTACATTAATGGGGCTTCAGAGGAGTGCAGTCATGGTCTTTATCATATCTGCTAAGATGTGTGGGTCTTACAAGGAACAAAAGCAGACTCTGTATATAGCGTTTTTAAATGTTATCTTTTAACACTATTGCTCCTGTGGAAACTTTTTTTTCTTCCCATCAGGGTCTTATTTTATAAATATGAAAGGCTTTTTTTATGACTTTTATAACTGCTTAGAAGATCATTCAGGAGAGTAAGAGGCTGGAAACAGCCAGTCTGAACAAGACAGAACATACTGCAATGTATGTGGAAACATAGAAGCACAGAAACATTGACTATTTCCAGCAAAAAAAAAAATAAAAAAAAAAATAAAAAACTTTCTGGTATTTCTAGTCTACCTTTGTATTTAAGGAGTTCTTCAGAGGAAAAAAATAAATTGACTTGTGTCATAAAGTTTGACAGATTTGTAAATTATTTCTTTATAAAAAAGAAAGACTCAAGTCTTCCAGTACTTATCAGCTGCTGTATGTCCTGTGGGAAGTTGTGGCTTCTTTCCAGTGTGACATGAAACTCCCTGCTTCCACCCAGAACTGTCCAGAGCAGTAGCAAATCCCCATACAAAACCTCTCCTGCTCTGGACAGTTTCTGTCATGGACAGAGGTGGCAGAAGAGAGCCCTCCGTCAGACTGGAGGAATACAACACTTTGTGCAGGACATACAGCAGCTGATAAGTACTGGAAGACGTGAGTTTCTTTTTTAGAAGTAATCTACAAATCTGTGTTTGTTTGAGACATTCAGGTCTCAAAAGAAAAATGAAAATTTAAAATGAAAATAAAAAAAGACCTATATGAAAATGTATATTATGCCTGAATAAATACAATAGTACATACAATGGACCGCACCAATTTTCATTTTTGCGGGTTTTTTTTTTCCCTCCTTCACTTCTAAGGGCTCTAGCACTTTCATTTTTCTATCTACAGGCCATGTAAGGGCTTGGTTTTTTTTTCAGGAGTAGTTGTACTTTGTAATGGCGTCTTTCATTCTACCATAACATGTATGATGGAACCCCAAATATATTATTTAGGGTACAAACCCACTTGCCGGATCTGTAGCGAGTCTCCTTGCTGCGTTTTTGCAGCGAGACTCGCTGCAGATCCCAGCCCTATACTTTCATTAGCAGAGAAACTCGCAGCAGGGATGTACATCTCTGCTGCGATTTTGTCTGCAGCCCCATTAACCCCCTAGCCGCCGGACATTATACATTACCGGGTCCCCGTTCCTGCTTGCTTCGGGGCTCCCGGTGTCTTCACGGCCTGCCCGGCCAATCAGTGCGCTGCGGCAGGGCATGAATCCTATGGGAGGGCTCATGCAATGTCATGTCAACTCCTTGAGCGGAGGCGCGTGAGCCCTCCCATAGAGTCTCCGTTTGACACTGAGGCAGGCAGAATTCCGCTGAATTTACTCATTGTGAACTGGCCTTAAATGTTAGTTACCTGGCATATTAATAATAGAGATATGGGAACATGCAGAATATTGACTAATATAGGAGTCTGTGTACTACTGTTATGTGGCTCTTCGGTTGTGGTATACTTAGAGTTGTGGTTTTGCAATAGTTGAAGGTCATAGTCATGTAGGATAAGCCAAATGGTTTTAATGACAGATACTTTTTTTTTGTTTGCAGGCATCAAAATCTAGAACATCTTTTTATGCCAGCACATCTGCTGTTATTGCCACAAGAAGGTCTTTGAATGATGATCTTTCTTGTATATCTCTGCTGACAGGATAAGATAAATTATGTTTGTTGCATCCTATTCTCTATAGAGATGACACTGGATGATCTGTCGTTTTAAACTGAATGTTCCCTGTATATCTTCAAGATGAACTTCTATTGAGTCAAGTGTCGACAAGTGTCCAAACTGGCACTAGAAAATGTCACAGCAGGATACACATCACTGACATCTGCCCAACACATGCAGCGCTCAGTGTAGCATCTCCGTTTAACCCCCTTACAACCCGCCTGAGCTTCAAGAACCTGGGGAGTTTCTTCTTTATGCTCGTGTTCTAACAGGCATAACTCCCCCCACCCCCCTCAGTGTAGCAGTATAGGGGCTTGTTTGTTGTGGGACAGGTTGTATTTTAAGTGGAAACATTTTGCAAATTATATGATTTATCTTTTAATAAAACAAAAACATTTTTGGGGAAATGCAAAATAAATAATAAAAATAACAATAAACAACAATAAACAAAAAATAACAATAATAATCAATTAACCTTATAATCTCAATTTAACTTTAACTTCTGTGGCTCATTTATAAATAAAGAATGCTACTGTTGGTTTTACTCTTATACAGCTCAGCCCAGAGGGTCTTTACCATGGAGGTTGAGGTTCAGAGATATAGGTTACGGTTCTATCAGTTCAGATTTTTCCTCTGAATATTGGAAAAAAACTTTCACGGTTAATGAAATGCAATCTTTAAGATGGGTTATCCTAAACTGATAAGTTTGATCCCCAGGATAAGAAATAACAAACTAGTCAGGGGGGACCCCAGTGGTTAGACAAAATCTATTGACTAGAGAGCAGTGCGCAGGTGCGGGCCACACACCATTTATTCTCTATTGGTCTTCTTAAACTTTGACGATCTCAGTTCTCGAGTCATTTCCTTCATTCTCAGGGTCAGTGGGAGTTGGACCCCCATAATGAGCTAGGTATTCCCCACTCTGTGAATATGGGATGACATTAAAGTTTGGAATGACACTTCAAACATTATTATTGATTTGAGGTTAGTAAGATACATACAATAACAGAACATCTTGAGCATTTGGCTAAAATTTGCCCTGTTTGCTTTAAATATTTAGTCAGGTAGCTAGAAGTCTGTTGTGGAGCCACTTTAGGCTATAACAAGCTATAACATCTTCCTGCTTTTGCCTTTCAGTCTCTATCAAAGGAGAAGTCCCTTGAAAGTACAAAAACTGCTGGCAGGTGGGGGCAGGAAAATAACAAACAAGTGAACTCACCTGTCCTCGTGCCTCTGATGCGTCGTTTCCAGGTACTGTTCACATTAACCGGTGACTGGCAGCTGTGCTAACTGCAATGTCATGTCCCTTGCTGAGTGATTGCCCGCCCAGCCAATCAGTGACTGGGGTGGGACACCGCCCCAGTCGCTGACTGGCTGAGCAGGTCATCGCTAAGCCGGGCCGTGGCGTTTCAGCTGGAAAATCCGGGTATGTGACGTTTCAGCTGGAAAAGCTGAGTATGTAATGAACCCAGTTTCCAGCTGAATATGACAGCAGGCTGATGTGAACGGGACCCAGGAGCGGCGCTAAGGACAGGTGAATTCACTTGTTTATTATTTTGCTGCCCCCACCAGCCTGCCTGCAGTTTTTGTACTTCTGTGAGACTTCTCCTTTAGGCTGGGTTCACACTATGTATATTTCAGTCAGTATTGTGGTCCTCATATTGCAACCAAAACCAGGAGTGGATTGAAAACACAGAAAGGCTCTGTTCACACAATGTTGAAATTGAGTGGATGGCCGCCGTTTAATGGCAAATATTTGCTGTTATTTTAAAACAACGGCTGTTGTATTGAAATAATGGCAGTTATTTACTGTTATATGGCGGCCATCCACTCAATTTCAACATTGTGTGAACAGATCCTTTCTGTGTTTTTAATCCACTCCTGGTTTTGGTTGCAATATGAGGACCACAATACTGACTGAAATATACGTAGTGTGAACCCAGCCTTAAAGTGTTTGCACCTTTTTATTTCCAAAGTAAATTTCATTAATCTGAGGCTGCAATTTATCTTTATTTTATGTAGGGATAAATGTTGTCATGTAATTACGTCAGTTCTTCATTATTAAGTCTAATGCATTTAGTCCACGGTAACTGACTTAATATGAGCGGCACTGTGCATAAGGCTGACAACACACCATAAAGCACAAAGACTGTATATACAGTATTATATTTCAGTAAGATGAATTATTGTGTAGAAAAGCTGGTCTAAAGTTACCCTACACATAATTGGACCTAGCTTATTCCTTGAACATTAACCAGATAATGTTTGATCAATGGAAACATTATCTGCAAAATGTTAAACACAGGTACGTGGTTTCCACCCCTGGGATGGGGGACTGATATTATACGACTTTTCACCTTCAGGTGTATTTTTGCAGCAGAAATAAAGCCAAGAGAGGCTTAGGTATCCCGTGCAGATTAGTGCTGAAAGTAACATTTGTATTCCTACAGTTTCAGTTTTATGACTCAAAATGTGTAACACGTTATACTCACCACATAAATGTGCCAGCTTTTTTTTCTTCTACATTATGTGTTTGAAGACTATTTTTTATCCTTGTTATTTTACTAAAGGATCTACATCACCTTGATATATTCTATATTCCTTGCTAAGGTGTATGAGTATACCCACTTAGGGATTTCACTATTAGCTGGTGGGGGGGGGCTGCTTCAAATAGCAGCTCTAATGCTCTAATGGACTCTATCAGTTCTTGTATTACAAGGATGAACATTCATCTGAACTGTATTTAAAGGGGTATTCCACTGATAATTCAAACGTAACTTTAGATATGTTGCTACCTATGGTGAGACTAACAATTCCTTACATACTTACATATTATCTATTCAGTCTCCTAACCCCAGTTCTTAAGCTGCTGCTCTTTGTTGGAAAAAAAATCTGTGTGTAAGGCTTTCTGTCTGTCTGTCTTTCCCTCCTCCCTTCTGAGACTGCTGATGTAAACAAAGAACTGACTGGCTTTATCTGCAACTCTGTAGCTTCTTTGTAATGCTGTGAGGATCAATCACAGTGAGTTCATTAGCAACTTGACCTCGGATTAACCCTCCCAGCATTACAAAGAAGCTACAATGTTGCAGATAAAGCCAGTCAGAGACTTGTTTACATCAGATGTCTCAAAAGGGAGGGGAAAGGAGGAGGAGACAGAGAGAAAGGCTTACACACAGATTTTTGTGTCTTTAGTAGAAAGCAGCTGCTCAGAGTCTGGAGAAGGAGGCTGAATAGATAAAAACAAGTGTGGAAGGAATTGTTAGTCTTACAATGGGCAGCAAAATATCAAAAGTTTTGTTTGAGTGGAATACCCCTTTAAACATCTACTCATTCTAAAGTGAAATTTATTGAAACAACTATGCAGAAATTGAACTGTTCTTTCTGGCCCAGACTGACATTTTGCCTTGTGTATGCCCTAATGGCTTAAAATGTGCGCACTGGCACACACATAATCACACCATGTCAGTCCAGGCCAGGAGAGAACTGTGCAGCTAGGAATTGCTACAGAGTTCTCTTAAGTCAATCTATACACCGCTCAGCACTGGCTACACCTCTCTCTTTTGCCCATGCTAGCCTACATGCTGCTGCACAAAGCAGGAGCCAGCTATCATGAGCCGTGAAGAAGTGATGGTGGTAGTGTTAGTGATTCCACAGTTCTCTCTCCCTATTTCACTTACTGCCTTGCAAAGTTGTGTAGATCTGATGCTTATGCTTTCCCAGAAGAAGAGGTTGAGTACATTGTACACAAATAGTAGCATAGGGACACATTCACATGGCTGCAGCGCGATTCATACTGCATTATCAGAGGTATACATTGGCAACCTATAAAAACTACGACGTGACTCTTACTGCTCATGTGACGCATCATCATTACATGCGGCAGGAGCAGTGCTTTAGAAGCTTGGGACAGCCCCCAGGGCACCAAACTTCCTAATTAGCATACCCATTTTTTGTGTCATTATTGTGAATAACACAATGGATTTTTGTAAAAAATAGTACCACTGTGATCAGTGTTACAGCACTTGCTAAGCAGATTCAAAGGTCAGGATGGGTACTGGTGGTGTTAGATTCTCTTGTACCAAATCCACTCCATAGATATCAGGCCATCTGCACTTCACACAAGGAGGCTCTTTTCAGCTCTGCTTACCTGGTCCGGGTCAGCTCTACTCCACGTTCCCACACCTTGGATCCTTCCGTTGGCGCATCTATAGGAGCTGCAGTAGTGCATGTTTATGGCGTTTGATAGTGTTCTACCTATCTGCTAGCACAACCAGATCAGGTGAGTTAACTCCTATCTTGTATTCACTCATGAAGGTTTGGGAAACATACCACACTAGGTAGCGCCCATCTCTCCCTCACCTCTTTTACAGGTATATCTCAGCATAATTTGGACAGGTTGCCAGCATATAACTCCCACTGGTGCAGCGTAATTTAAACCTACCCCAATGCTGTGTACTACTATGTAACGTAAGCTATATTATAGACACTATAAGATGGCTGTCGCTATTTAATGGCTTGATGGTTGTTTTTTGTATTCGGCTTTACAATGTGGAGATTATTTTCCAAATCTATTGCATTAATAGTGACAATTTTTTTGTAAATGAGTGTGGAGCTTTCCTGGTACATATGGCAAAATTGCACTACAAAGAATGTAGCCTTATTTCTTCTGCTAAGTGCAAAGTTGCACTACAAAGAATGTAGCCTTATTTCTTCTGCTTCCAAACCTCACCTCCAACAGTGCCCAAGGACAGGGATCTACAGTTGGCCCTAGGGCAGTAATGGTATTTTAGCATGGGACACTTAGGGCCTTGGTGTCTAATATTTTGCACAAACCCCCAAATCTCTGACAAATGGACTAGTGTACACATACAAGTGATATACTTATACTCTGGATTTATTTACTCCTGACACATTCTGCTCATGGATTCTTCCAGAGAACGTGTCCTGAGCCACCTAACAGCGTAACGGTTAATTTGTTCGGCGGTGATTAAGAGATTACCACAAACATGATGTTCTTACAAGCATTTTACTTGAGTGACATGAATGTGTTTTCTAGGCCACAAGGAACATTTGAAGCTGTGTATGACTAGCTTCCTTCCCGTTCTCTCTTCTGGCGTTAACACAGAGCCCTAATTATTAAAGACATGACTAGCTTTCTTTGTTGTACAAGAGCTCGGCCATGTTTCCCTCCTCTTTACAAATGTCTAAATTCACATTTTCTAAATCCCTGATGAAAGCAAACACACTGAACCGCTGTAGAGCTACTTGTTACCGTCCAAAGCAAAAATATTTCTAAGACCCTTAAAAAAGTGTCCGATTCTTTATACAATCTCACACCCTTGTCTCTGCCACCATGAGGGTCAGATTGCTTCAAGGATGACTGTGCACAGATTATCGGAAATTTCCATTTAAAAAAAGCATATGTCTTCTTTTTTTTTAAGTTATACAATATCTTAAAATATTTCATCTTCACAGTGTTTGGTTATCTATTTCCAAAATCTTTTTTTCCAGTAAACTTTGATTGTGCATTAATAGGTTTAAGCAGGTTGTCTGTCCCTGAATGTGTCTATAGGGTGGAGCTTTTAAAGTACTGTACACCTTCAGTACCAACGGCTCTCTTTTTTGGTTTTCGAGCCGAACACTTATGGGTTTCCAGTGGAATGGTAGGCATTGGCAGAGGCTTATATCTCGGAAAACAACTGAATTGAGCAGTTGAAATCCAACATGCCCAATCCTTCCTCCATATCGCAACATAATCTGCTGGGGGAGACTTGGGTGGGTTTGCCTGATTTTTTTTTTAGTGAAAGAGTATGGGCACTTGTTCAGTTTGATCAAATTATTTATATTTCCTATACAACACTGCCATTTTCCACAGTGCTCTAGAGAGATTGACGCCATTTATATTAGTCCCTGCCCCTATTACATTCATTGTTTTCCAGCAACTGATCTCTTACTTGTCAAGATCTGCAGGAGCCCAAGAAGAATATAAAATATTCTAGTAGTATGCATAACATTTCTACATGGGAATACTCCTTTACCTTAGAGCTAGACAATGGAGGTTTAGTTACGAGGGTAGCTTTGCAGGCCCCTTATTTCCTTTAATTCTTTTTACATTGTGGAAGCAATGTTACATCTCACAAAATAAAATTCTGTACTAGCAGCCTGTAGTAGTGATTTTACCATAAACAGGTGATAACTACAATCTTTTGATTGCAAGTATTATAATCCATAATTGAAGGCCCTCTTACACTAAGCGATTATCAGGCATATTCGGCCGATATTGGCTGTTACGGACGATAATCGTCTTGTCTATTAGAAGACAACAATAAGCCGACATGCACAATGTCGGCTGATCGTTGTCTTTCAACATGTTGAAAGCTCAACAATCTAAATAGCATGCTGCCGTCGCTCCGTGTACTAGGAGCGCCGCCAGCAGACCGCCGCTATCTTCTATGGGCTGCCCGGAAGATCTAGCAACAGGGGAACAAGGAGCAAGCGAGCGCTCTGGTCAGCTCTGGTTTGGTCCTCTGAAGCGCCCAGTGGAATCGGGGCTTTAGAGTATCAGTAGTAGAGGATAAAAAGGCCAGTGTGGCTATGATCCTCTACAGAATCTGTGTTGAGAAAACTGTAAACTTTAATAGAAGAACACGATTTATATAACTCACATCTGAAGAGGCATTAATGCCTTAAAACCTTTTATGTAAACGGTGTGCATCAACAGTTTTACCAACATACTGATTCTGTTGATCATTGGCAGCGTGCTGTGCCAGATATTCTTTTCTACTGACATTGCTCCATGTTGGATGGAGTCTACAGCTTTCTCTGGAAGGCTGCACTTAATACATCTACATACATCTATAAGTTGTGTCTAACACACTTCTTACTAAGGAGAGCGCCCCCATCCCACAAGGGGTCTAACCTGTCTGCTGTGCTGCTACCCGTGTATTGACATGCTGTTAAATGAGGAGCTCTTCCATTTTTTGTACATATAGATGTTCTTATGGCCTGTCCAGGGAAAGAGAAGAAAAACGTTGGTTCTCTGAATTTATCTTTTGCCATATGTTACACCTCTTTACTTGTGAAGGAGATAAACACTGTATGTGCCTCATCTAAAAATAGCAGAATGCTAAAACTGACCTTGGAGAAGAGATATATAAACTTCCTTTAAATTGGCTTCTTGCTGTTATCCAATGAAGAATAAGAGAGCCTTTCCAGTTTAGCTTTTCTAAATTAGATCAAGATGTCTCAAGGATTCAAGGCTTACATTTTAATGATATTGGACAGAAATTATTCCTTTAGTGTAAGAAAACATAAGCCATCCATCTCTTATTGTTGTATGTTAAATCTTTTGCTTTGTAACATAATCTAACCGTACTCTGACTGTCTGGGAGTAAATTAATTGGTTTGGTCAGTAATTTTTTTTGTTTTTTATTACCTCTTTTGTTAAAGTGTCACGGTCGTTATAACGGTCAAAATCTAAATCAGCAGTAGATGTGATATAAAGCAAGTTTGCAATTTACATTCTTTTTTTTATTATTATTATTATTATTATTATTATTATTATTATTATTATTACTATTATTATTATCATGGAAAACACTGCACTTCCTGTTTTCTGAAAAAACAGTCAGAAAATATGAAGTCCTGTGTTTCCCAGGGAGAAGGCAGTCATGTAATTGATGGACATTTTCAGCTGTGCCAGAATACCTGTGTTTAGTCTGTTTTTTTTTTCAACTTGCACACGTCTACAAATCTGCCTTCAGGAGACTGGACCTGGATTTCCGGTAAGTACAGCATTGTTTTAAAGCAAGATAACAACAACAAAAATAATGAATGTATTTTGCAAACTTGCTTTATTTCACATCTACTGTTGATTTAGATTTTGGAAGTGATAATGACAGGTACACTTTAAGAACAGGTTTTCACTTTTCAGATTAATATTGGAGATTAATCATAGTGATATAAAATTTATAATGTCACACTAAATACCCAACTTATACTGGATGTTATGAAATGAAACCTGTGCATTATAAGACTATGTCCGCTCACAGTATTTTACTCAATATTTTTCAACCAAAACCAGAAGTGGATTGGAAACACAGAAAAGGCTATGTTCACACACTGTTGATATTGAGTGGATGGCCGTCATTTAATGGCAAATAATTACCATTATTTTAAAACAATGTAGAGAAAAAGGGAGAGAGGCCCTCGTGTGATAACTTCAGGGAAAGGACCAGTAGCACAGTAATAGAAAACTGCTCACCTTGTTGCCCCTTGGGCTTTGTGCATATCTCCCCTCACTGGTTATGGGGGTACCAATGTCAGTGTAATCTACAGGAATTTCACTGGAGAGGAGGCTGAGACATCTGAGGGCTGCTAAAATCTGGTAGTACCAGAACGGGATACTCCCAAATAGGGGCCCTTGTAACACAGAAAAAAAAATGGTACTAATTGTTAGTGCTGCCCAAAAGAACATCTTTATCACATAGTAGTCCAAATCTGAGCATGCAGCATTTGATTAGCGGTGCCTGAAGAAGTTCCAAAGGAGCCTTAGGGCTGCATCCAACTTCTGCAGCCACTGCCGCGCACTTGGGCTCGGATGGACCTGCTCATTCTTGACTTGTGCTCATCTTTATTGCTTACCCATGGTCATCTTTTATAACCTTAGTATGTTAAAGGGCATGCCCACCTTTAATATAGTTTTCCTGGTCTAAATATTGTATGATCTTGATTATTAATTTCAGTAACTTTTGGGATAGAACTGTAAATTCTTTGTGGTAGTCAAAACAAGCTAGATGACATTTTTTCCATTCCCCTCTAAGTGTGTCAGGAGCCGTACCACATGCCAGGAAGTACATTAGCTCGAGAATTAGGAAGACCTGATAAATATGTCAGGCATTTTCAGTTATTTCATCTAATATCTTGGCATTTACTGTTCGGATGTCATTTCTAGTGATGCTCATTTTTGTACAACCACAGAGCAGTGGTAAATGCTCCCATATAGCTGCAGACAAATGCAACTAATTGGCTTTACCATCAGCCCTCCATAACGACTTATTAAACCTATAAAACATTTAGACAATAGCAAATAATATAATAGTAATTTGATGCATATGTGATGGAAATGAAAATCTGGTGTGTTAGTCTGTATTCGCTTTGCTTTTGTACCGATTTTTCACCACTTTTTCTTTGTGAAAGATTAATCCAAGCGAGAGGTATTCCAAACGGCAGTTTCCAAATGATGCATAAAAAGGAATAGAAATATGTGCTGCTAACAAAAGGAACTGGATCAGTAAATGCCCCCCAAGTGACCCTTCAGCAGTAACCATGATCCCCCTGATGAGCCCCTATGGGTAAGCAAACAGTGATTTCATGGTCATGGATCAGGCGTGGGCTCTCTGCATCCGGAATCATTTCAGTAATATACATTTTCATGTGACACATCATATGGCTGCAAGTCAGCCTCCAAACATTTAACTACTTTGGTCCTCGAGAGTCTTTAAACACTCTGATGCTTATTATCTTCATCATTCTTTTACATGTTCTTTTTGCAAAATTAACAAGATTATTTAACTCTTTCCTTCTCCTTACCTATCCATTCATTATTTTTCTTATTTGTATCCAGTATGTGTAACCCCCTCCTGCCGTTGCACAGTAAATTAACGTCGCGGCAGCCTATGCCTAAGGCTGCAGAGACGTTAATTTACGATCCCTGGAAGACAAAGGCACAGAAACTGCGCCTTTGGCATCCGCGGCGGGTCCCGGCTGTCAGCCGGGGAACCCGCCACAACTGTCAGCACTGAAGCCGCGCTCCGGTGCTGAAAGTTAACACTATACATACTGTGGTCAGCATGACTGCAGCATCTTAAGGGCTTCAGACAGAGAATTCTTACTCTCTCTGTCTGATAACCATCAGGGCTCTGCGATCACATCAGGCTTCTAGCATCTTGGCTAGGGAGGCCAGCGGAAAAGGAAAACAAGGCCGCGTGTCCGCGAGCTCTGCCCCCTCCCCTGCCAATGTTACAGCGGGAGGGGGCAGAGCTATGGACTTCAGCTTATGGAATCATTATGATCCCATAAGCTGAAGTCCAAAAACGACCTGGGTATTGAGGAATCAATGTCCCATAGTCGTGAAAGAGTTAAGGGAGTCTGTCAGCTGCAATCCACTTACATAATCTGCTGATGCTGTTAGATGTTGAGTCAAGGAGACACCTGATACCTTTCATATATCTGTGCTTCCATACTGTAGAAAAATGCTTCTCCTCTGCAAATGGTTAGAGAGGCTTTCCAAAACCCTTGAAATGCTACTTGAATGCCCAACAGACCCCACTTTTTTCATGCTAAAATTTGCTGTGATGCAGGATCCTAACAGAGCAGAAGAAACAGTGCTGTAATACAGAGAGAGATTTTGGGGCCCTGTTCACATCATGCTTTGCCCCCTGTTAAATATGTACTGGGAAAACATGTACATGTACTTAGAAACCTATTGCAGATTAATGCCAAAAAAAGTTTCCTTTTTGCTTCTATCTGAATGGTGTATGTCAGTGTTTCAAAAATAATAATAATAATAATAATAATAATAATAATAATAATAATAATAATAATAATAATAATAATAATAATAATAATAATAAAAAAATTATGAAGTAGTATAATAGACTAAGCAATTCTGGATAAGATACATATCCAACTGATAGGAATGTGTCCGCTCTGTCATGCTCAGAACATTGGACAGACAGCTTATAGGGAGATAAAACAAATGGTACCTATATCTTAGCTGATAGCTGTTTGCAAAGTTATAAATGTTGTAGAGGCCAGGCTGAGCTGCACATTGATGCCTTATATTTCCCCACCATTTCCTTATGTGCATGATTGATATACAAGGCTCAGTGCTTAATGCATAACCCTGTACATCAGTCATACAGAGCAGGGAGAGGTGAGGGGCGGCAGGAGGCATGCATGCTTCAGCTCAGCACCACTTCTGTGACACTTGAGCTTAGTAGTAAATATTTATTTTATAACTTTGACAGCAGCTATCAGCTAACAGACGGGCATCCCTTGTTTTATCAGCTATCTGCCCATGTCTACAATTCTAAGCATGATATAGAGCTGATAGCTAGTATGGCATCAATCACAGGTATCTATATAGCTCATACCATATGTAGCTCCAGTGTGGTTTTACTGCAGACAGCTACCTAACACATTTTGCACTTAATGCAACTAATTTTACGTTAAAAAAAAAAAAATGAGTAATACTCCAGCGAAAATCTTTTTCCCAGTAATTGAAACACATTACAGAGTTATATAACTTTGTAATATGCTTCAATCACCTATCTGCCCCCCTTTCCTATCTTTTCCCCACTCAACCCCCACCAGGAAGTGAATTAAACTTATTCTTACCTAATGACTGTTGACCCCAGGCTTTTCTGTGGCAGCCATTTTGTGACAATTAAAACACAGCAATCGCTGAGCTCAGGGAGACCAGCCACCAAAAAATCAATGGAGTACTCACTTATGGGGCTCCACTGATGCATTGCCCCCTATAAATTTAAATATGCAAAAGAAGGGTCCGTGGAGCCTCAATTACGAGTCTCAAAACACGGGAATAGCCAGATATCCCTCCAGGGGAGGGAAGCCTATTGCCAAGGGGGTGCCTCCCAGTGGGGAGATCACCAAACCACCCTGATACATAACCCCTTAAGTCCCACTTGGTTGCGAGTATTGGAACATAAATAGGGAAATACCAGGGTGGCCCCTTTTACGTCAAAGTCTAACTCTGTGGCGAGTATTGCGACATGACAAGGGCTTACCAAGGCAGGCATCCATCCACAGACGATCGTTTCGGGGTAGTTGCCCCTCGTCAGTGTGGAGTAGGATTCTGGCTAACAGGGGCAATGAAAAATAGACCAACAAAACACAGCAATCGCTGAGCTCAGGGAGACCAGCGACAAAAAAATCAATGGAGTACTCACTGAAGAGTCTACAATGATGCATTGCCCCCTATAAATTTAAATATGCAAAAGAAGGGTCCGTGGAGTCTCAGTTACAAGTCTCAAAACACGGGAATAGCCAGATATCCCTCCAGGGGGGAGGGAAGCCTATTGCCAAGGGGGTGCCTCCCAGTGGGGAGATCACCAAACCACCCTGATACATAACCCCTTAAGTCCCACTTGGTTGCGAGTATTGGAACATAAATAGGGAAATACCAGGGTGACCCCTTTTACGTCAAAGTCTAACTCTGTGGCGAGTATTGCCAGAAGACAAGGGTTTACCAAGGCAGGCATCCATCCACAGACGATCGTTTCGGGGTAGTTGCCCCTCGTCAGTGTGGAGTAGGATTCTGGCTAACAAGGGCAATGAAGGGCAATTTTGTGACAATAACATCATCAAGAGGGAAACTGGTCTAAGCCCTGTTAGGCCAGCCTCCCTTTGTCAGATGACTCAAGTTGCTCAGCTCTGATTGGCTGACCAAGCTGTAAGCCATCTAACAATTCTACAGAGCCAGTTAGAAATCACAGGAGACAAAGGACATCATGGGAAAGCCCAAACCAGGAAGTGAAGAAAAATAAATACCTACTGGAGCTTCAGTTCATTTTTCTTTATCAGCACCAGAGTTGTGCTTTAAATGCTCTTGTGTTGTTGTTGGTCTTCGATTATTGATATAATTATAATTATTGTTAATCACAATAGTCAAAAAAAAGTATCT
Source organism: Dendropsophus ebraccatus (assembly GCF_027789765.1). Taxonomy (NCBI): domain Eukaryota; kingdom Metazoa; phylum Chordata; class Amphibia; order Anura; family Hylidae; genus Dendropsophus; species Dendropsophus ebraccatus. The sequence goes on along the minus strand of NC_091460.1, from coordinate 61,168,911 downwards.
ACTTAGAATGTTCATTCCTCTGTATGGGTAAATATTAGAGATAAGCGAATCTCGAGCACAGTATGGAGTCCTGGAAAACATGGATACAGTCTTTGGCATGTTTTCCAGGCAATATTAGGGCTGCATCCAACTTCTTCAGCCACCAGTAATAAAATGCTGAGCATTCAGGTTTGGATGAACCAAAGTGTGCTTGAGATTCGCTCATCTCTAATACTTAGTCATACAGAGGTATGCTTATTCTTAGTAGAGCGTTCAGTTTTGGATAAACCCGAGCGTGCTCGGGTTGCTCTCATCTCTACTAAATCTATTTCTTGACATCATACTTGGTAATGTCAAGCTTTGGCAAGCTACTTAGTAACTCTCTGGTCAGCATTGGCCCCTTTAAAATACTTGTAAATTTACTCTAGAGGCTTTCCACTGATAATTGTTTTTCTGATATCCATGCAATTTATTTTTTTTCCCTAAAAATTCTAGTCTATAGCAAATTGGACTTGTATGATCTTAAAAAATGGAGGCCAAAACAGCAGAAATGAAGGCGTGATGGCCTCACATTTAATACACATTTGTCAGTCCTGCCCACTTCAAAGTCGCTTTAACAGATTTCTGTGGGAAAAAAGAAATAGGACTTCTCTCCAGACATTTCAGCAAAACGTGTCTAATAATGAATGAATAACATGCTTTTTTATATGTTAAATAACTGATAATCCTAACTATGAAGCTCTTTGTGTTTCTTTAACTCTAGATTTAGTAACACTGCAAAACACCAAGTATAGCAACTGTCTACAGCAATAGAGAACCTTGAAATGTAGTCATTAGGTCTAATAAGGATATGCCACTAAGACACATTGGCTTTGTGCTTGGTACTTCAGTGACCACACACAATGCACACTTGGTGTTAGGGCTGTGGCGGCGTCCCCCCTGTAGTGCCCCCTGTCTGTAGAGGGGGGCACTACCCAAAACAGACAAGAATCTGCAACTGGGGGTGCCACTCAGTACCAAAAAAAACGCAAAACTGAAAAAATACCAAGAAACAGTATGGTACGATATAAACGAGTGCACCCTGACCCCACACAAAATAAGATAAACACAAGAGGTTTAGGAAAAATATACACATCTATTGCTCACAACACATAATTGTTAAAAGCACTAAAAACCCCAAACAGGTAATACAAAAAATTCCAAAGGTACACCTTTGGAGATGGTTAGGGAAGTAAATAGCTTCCACTACTAATACACTGTCTATACACAATAAATAAATCAGATGGCAATATATATCAGTCAAATAAGAAAAAGTATATAAATAAACAATAAGGTGCTGTGTTACGTAGCCTATATAGATACAATGATCAGAAAGTGCCTGTGCAATATAGATAACAAAGACTATAACGACCAAATAAATAGGTCAAAAAGCAATATTAGCAAAAAGGTAAATATGTGGTCATGATCATGATCCACACGTATCGTCACCATAGATTACAGATTACTTAACATATGACTATGTTCCCACACAAGACATAAAATGGCCCATAAGCAGCAATCCTGCATCTCAAAAAAATTTCCAAAAATGTGAAGTTAATGTTTAATAAGCTAGTTTACATTTAGATTGTTTCTCCTTGTACGCCGACAGACATTTTAACAACCGCATCTGCCACCATGCAATTTCTTTATTACCACATCACTACAAGGCATCAATACCTACCTAGGATCAGCACCTTTATACCATATCTGGTTACCACGACCCCCAACATCCTCACACCATATCTCATTACTATTACCCTCAACGTACCTTTATGCACATTGTATGGGTGAAAATACTCCAAGTAAGACCCCCACTCACTCACCAAACTGACGACAGTCCAAGCTTTACCTCCACATGCACACCACATAGGGGAAACGTGTTGGAATTGGAACTTCAATCTGTCTAAAGATTCATGTGCTTGTTATGGTGAGCACAGAGTGTTTGTTCTAACAAATGTCCTGATAACTTATCCGTCTGTTATTAGTAACCAGACCGAGTGGGATTACTGTATCTATCTTCTAACCTTTTCGCCTACCTTATCTAGACATTCAGTGACAGTTTCCCAGCATAGGGGATATTTCCCACCTGGTGAGGGGACGCCCAATCCATCGGTCTCTCGTTTAATAATAGGCCGGACCTTACAGGGTTGCTTCCCTCACCAGGTTTCTGAACATTAATAGTAGCTATCTGTTTATTAATTTTTCTGCAAGCCATTAACCTATTTTTTGCACTCATATGTCTACCACGTCAGTCATTTCTTATGAGTAAACTTCTTAATCAATAAGGCTATGTTCACACTGAGCAAAACATGGAAATTCTGAGCGGATCCCGCATAGTGGACTGCGTTTGAAATCCCACCTGCCTCACTGTCTCAAAATTATGTCTAATGCCCACTGCTCTCTGCTCAAATAATTGACATGGGATTCAAAGCAGAGTGCGCGGCACGGGTTCCGCTCAGAATTTCCATCTGTTTTGCTCAGTGTGAACGGACCCTAAGTCAGAAGTTTTCCTGTTTTTTTTGTTTTTTTTTTCTCTATGAAGCTATATACTGTAGCAATCCATTTATCTCTTTTTTCCATGACATTAAGCCAATAGACTTGTTGGCATTTCTGTCGTATCGGACTCCCTTTAAATTACATGAAACCAAAAGCACTTTTAGGAAGTCAAACATTAAATACATGGCCACCATCTTTCTTGTATTGACTAGACCAGTGTTTCTCTAACTGCAAATGTGACTGGTGAGGCACAGCTAGGAAATCCGTTCTTACTGCTACACAGGTCCTTCTATAGCAGGAGCCATATGGTACCAGTGAGGCTCACGTGTCAGCGTTTTCAGGTTAGTGAGGACCATATTCGAAAAAAATTGAAAAGTTTGGGACTAGACGATAACTTGGGGATTTTGTTCTGTGTGACTTTATACAAAATAAAGACAGGCTGTAACATCCTGTAATGACAAGTTCTGTTGGGCTCTGGTTTGTTGCATGCACTCTTCTATGTTATTGTGAAAGCTTGATGGCTTTTAGATACTCAAGGGAGGTCACATTGCCACTTATTTGTGAGTTTTGTAGCTTTTAGCTCCAGTTTATTTTCAGGTTTGGACTATGTATTTTATGATGATACTAGAAATAATGCAAGTGTTATTTATGTGAGACATTCTTCCATTTGTGAGACATTCTTCCATAGCATTTATATTAGGCTTTCCAATGGAAGTTATCTTTGTCAAGTTTATGATGATGATCAATCTCGATAAATAGTGTGCCGACTTGAACTGGATGTAATTTTTTTTTTTATCCCTTACTATTGAGTTAAAGATTTTCTAAATGCTGCCCAGTAAGTCCTCATATAAATAAAAGGGAAAAACTGAAAAAAGTTATGTGATAGGAATAAGGATATGTTTATGGAGCATTCAGGAAGGTGCTTTTAGCATGGAGAAGCTTTCTGGCATATGCACCAAGCACAAGGTCATGTCAAATTTTTTTAGGAGTATGCCCAAAAGGATAATCTTTTGTCATCTATTGAGGCTATATTCACACACACTATAAAGGAAAAGGAAAATATGGCTGTAATTTTGAGGTAAAAATATGACCATATTTTCTATATATTGTGCTCCATTGATGTTAATGGGCAGTTGGACAGTAATGCACACACTGTATAGAATAACATCCATAATGGATTATGACTGTCCAAATAATGAACATTCTCATTATTTTTTACCTGCTTTTGCAAAATACAGCCATTTTTTTCCCCACCTATATACACATATGTTTAATTTTCAGTCAAAATTACAGTCGTATTTAGCTTCCCTGTCTGTGCACGCTTTGCAGGGTTGGCGGTCGCTGACCAACACTGTGTGGAGTTAGGGCCCTTTTACACAGAAAGATTATCTGACAGATTATCTGCCAAAGATTTGAAGCCAAAACCAGGAACAGACTATAAACAGAGATCAGGTCATACATGAAAGCCTGAAATTTCTCCTCTTTTTAAATCAATTCCTGGCTTTGGCTTCAAATCTTTGGCAGATAATCTGTCAGATAATCTTTCTGTGTAAAAGGGCCCTTAGTGTAGGGACTCATGTGAAAAAGGAGACCGGCATGTGGTACATGGGGCAATATGGTTTGATCAAATTATATACCAACATCCTGGTGTTGGTTTTTAAATATAGCCGAGTGGCATTAGTGTCTCCCCATGTCGTATTTAGCTTTTTACTGTGTGTACACCTAACCTCAAATTTCCAGCAGAAGTGGTGAGTAAATCCACAATAACTGAATAACAAAAGAGAAGAAGGAGAAAGGGCGCTTCCTAGCAGGGGCGGATTAACTTTACCATAGGCCCCGGGCTGTTCACCAAGCCTGGGCCCCCCCACCCCACTGTAACTATGGCAGCACTAGCCTGGCGTTCATAGTACAGGATAGATAATGTCATGATGTCCTGATTTGTGCAAAATTGCCATAAAAAACTGTGATATTTGCAAATCATGGGGGAAGTGTAGCCAGAAGACAGTACACCACTGAAAGTATAAGTCTTTTGGGGTGGTCATGGGCCCCCCAGGAGCTCAGGGCCCCGGGCTGCCGCCCGAAACGCCCCTATTATAATCCACTACTGCTTCCTAGTGAAATATTGTATGTTCGGAGGAATATGTACAGAGGGTGTATGTCCCTGTACACTCACCCTGTAATGTTGTGCAAAGGTGTAGGCACAACTCTATGTCCAGCATAAATCAACCACTGCAGCTTGGCACGGGACCACCCATACAGTGTATGGAAATAGACAGTAGAAGCAAACCGGTTCCTTGCAGGACTTTAGGAGCCGTAACCGATCCTCAGCTGTGCGGAGCGCAGGTGGTGCACTAAACTGAAGCTGTCTATCCCTTTAAAACCGCAGTTGCAGCTGCAATATAAATTCTGCCACTTCAGACCAAGTAACAAAACAAATATATTTTTTTTAAATAGTAGCGACGCATTTTGGCACAAATGTCCCTTAGTGCCTTTTTCAAGCATCTACTGAGGATCGGTTACGGTTAGTCCTGCAAGGAACTGGTTTGCTTTTACAATAACTGAATGTAAACCTGCCTGGGATGAAAACATATCTATCCTAAGACAATAAGAAATGAAATAATATAAGGGCAGACTAGATGGCGGTCTATTTCTGCCAACAGTCTTCTGTGTTTCTGTAAGCTGCACATTCTGAACGTACACTAAGGAAGCAGTGTGAATATAGCCTAGCATATCCGCAATCATTTATACTTTGTGATCGGGCCATGTAATAGGACCTTAAAGCAAATGTACCACTAGGTACATCGCTATGGGCTTTTTACATTACCAGACTAGCACCAGTGGGTGGATTCTGGTAGTGCAGTCCTTTTTTTGAACCGCTGCCCGGTTCCCTGCACGGCGCTGGTCTTTTCCAGAGTACCGCCTGGGCATGAAGCACTGGTGCGGGCCCGTCGGCCCCCAGTGTGACGATCTCCCCTCTGTGAGATGGCTTCATTCATTGTAATGGAGCTGCTTCACAGAGGGGAGGGGGTTTAATCACACTGAGGTCCGGCAGGCCCGCCCCCAGTGCTTGATGCCCAGCCGCCATGCGCGGAAACCGGGCGGCAGTTCAAAAATGGACAGTGCCACTGGTATTAGTATTATGAGGAATATTCTGCATATAAACTTTATGGGCACCTTTTTGTGCTATAGGAAGGCTTTATAAACTCACAACTGCTTCATGTCAAATATAAGAACAGGATTCATTTTCAGACATTGACCTTGTAGATGGAAGTGTAGAGAGCTCCCATCATGTTTACACATGCTGCCTTTATCTATAACATGCCTTCAGGATTATATCAGGATGTGTGGGCATGATCCTCAGCCTTCTACTCAGTTCACATGTTGTGTTTTACGCTGTTTATTGACTGTTATTCTATAGTGATACAGAATATAATTTCTCAAACCTTGCTGCTCTGTCAGTGCAATGGGCTTTCTGCCACATCCTGTCTTCTCCAAGACAGCAAGGATTTACAGTCTTAGCTTTATTCTGTCGTATTTCTGATGCACCATGTAAAACCACTAGTTGTTTCACAGCCAAAGTTGTTTTTTTTTTAACTATATAACACATTCTGGATGGGGTCTTTGTCATCTCCTATTGAGTAAATTGATGTGTGCTATTTACTGGTTGATAATATGATATTCTGTAATATTTAAAGGCAATCTGTCAGCACCTGTGCTCTACCTTAGGTGCTGACAGGGTGCTGTAGCTGGCAGTCCCCTTGTGAGCATGGTACCTTCTGGTAATTTGTCAGTGCAGTGGATTATGCACACATCTCCTACTGCAATGAAGAGTGAAAGAGGAGTTGTTTGTGCCCCACTCTGGCACACCTCACCACTCCTTCCTCCTCCCTCCTCTTCATATATAATCAATGCTGCCAGGCCTCCTGCTCGCTCATCTGTCAGACAGTGTCTCTGATTGCAGATCAGTCCTCTGTAAGTAGTTTATGTCTGAAAGAAACACTCCAATATAGTTGAATCTCTGAACCCGAATGTGTTGGAGCTGAAGGTAACTTACCTTCTTGAGACCTGCCAGCAGGTCATTTTTCAGTCTCCTGAAGGCAGTTTTTTAGTCTTGTGCTTGTTGAAAAAAAAGAGACTAGACGAGCCTAGAGAGGCTCAATGTGTCCATCAATCACATGATTGCTGCCGCTGTCCGCAGCCCCACCGCCGCATTAGCCCATCCTCGGCCGCATCCCCCACCGCATCCAGCAGCCCGCATCCCCGGCCGCATCCTGTAGCCCGCTGCCGAGAGCATAAAGTACCTGCTCGGTGCCACGGCTGCAGTGAGGCTCCTGACTCCGGTCCTGCTAATGAGTGGGACCAGAGCTGGGAGCCTCACTGCAGGGGCGCCGCCGAGCAGGTACTTTATGCTCTCGGCGGCGGGCTGCAGGATGCGGCCGAGGATAGGGGATGCGGCCGAGGATGGGCTAATGCGGCGGTGGGGCTGCGGACAGCGGGGGGTTAAAGCACATATTCACAGCGGGATGTTAATCCCACTGCGAATATGTGCTATCATAGGGGTGAATGGTACCGGATCCACAGCGGTTCTCGCTTCGAATCCGCAAAAGTGAGATCCGCTGTGGATCCGGTAGGTGTGAAGGCACCCTAAGACTATTTTTTAACCCAGGAAAATCTTCTCAAAGGTCTTATACGCCGGGTGGTGAAAAACTTCGGAACCGGACTTGAGAATCTGTGATTGCTGCATGCAGTGGGGGGAGCTCAAAGACGTCCGCATCCCCACCCTATGCAGCAACTATATGAAGGGCAGAGCAAGCTGCGGGCATCCAGGGTATGGAAAAAAGAGATACGGTAGAGTGGCGCTGTGCCCAGAAAAACACATCTCTTTAACCCGTCTGGCGGCCCTTGTATCCTACAGGTATTACTGTACCTCCTTCTCTGCCTTTCAGATCTCATTTCTTTCTTATTTTTTTTTTTATAAATTTTTATTTGGTGTGCATTGGAAGAGTCTTATAAGAGTCTTGAGTATTTCCCAAACTCTATATTTTAACTGAAAAAGTTGGGGGTCGTCTTATACACACAGTCATCTTATACACCGGAGAAATACAATTGGTGTTAGTCTATATTTGTATTTATAAGCACTACAGCAGCATGCCAGCCTTTCTCAACCAAAATCTGCTCAATACCTTTAATAATAAATATTTTTGTACGTTATATTATTACACTATATTTGTGCCTTCTGTAGAATCCAGATTTCATCTTGTTGAGTCAAGTAAACTGCTCACCATGTACAAAGATCTTTGTGGAATTGGAATGTTTTTTCTTTTGCTTGGGATGAATTAGCATTTTGAGAAGAGCCATGTTTTTCCACAACAGATTACAGAAAAGATCTGTTTATGACTTGTTCTCATTGATTAGAATATTCATTTGCATTTGCCCGCTGTCGTCTGTGGGGTCAACTAGTCAGGAACTAGAGCAATGAATCAGAGCATCTTTGTCTACTATAACCCTGTGAATAATCTATTTATTTGAGAACCCATTTATGTCCTCTCTTTCTAAAACAGATCCGTTAAACTGAGTCTGCCCGGCTCTGTAGCGTCCACCTGGTGCATGGCTTTGGAAACATTGTGCCATTGGGTCTAAGAGTGATGTGTGCATCCTTAGTGATACAGTGTTCGTCTTATCGGTTTCCTGGTCCTGGTGATAGACTGGGGTCTTACAGCTGGTATTGAATGCCTGGCCACCTGAGTTAGTTAGAATTCCCCAGGCATTGCTATATGCATTGCAGGAGGAGGTCAAGTTGGTGCATCGGAATACTTCCACATGTTTCTGTTTTATAGAAAGTTGTTAATGCCTGGTTTCTGTAGACAGCTAACATCTCCCTTGTTAGGTGAGATTAGGAGTGTGTATCGGGAGGAAGCACAAGTTCTGCTTCTCAGAAATACATATCATTTTAGTATTACTTTCCTAGCTAAAATACATATTAACATAAAAAAGTGAATAAGCATTATTAACCCCTTAAGGTCAATGCCAATTTTGGTTTTTGCGCTTTTGCTTTTTCCACTTTATGTTTAAAAGGCCATAGGACTTGCATTTTTTCACCTAGAGACCCGCATGAGCCCTTGTTTTTGCAACACCAATTGTACTTTGCAATGGCAGACTTTATTTTACCATAAAATATGCTGCGAAACCGGAAAAAAATCATTTGCGCTGTCAAATTGAAAAAAAAAAAAAATTGTTTTAATTTCAGGGAGTTTCGTGTTTACGCAGTTCCCCTGGGGTAAAACTGACTTGTTATATATGTTCCTCCAGTCGTTACGATTACGACGATATGTAACATGTATAACTTTCATTGTATCTAATGGCTTGTAAAAAATTAAAACGATTGTTAACAAACATATGTTTCTTAAAATTGCTCTATTCCCAGGCTTATAGCGCTTTTATCCTTTGGTCTATGGGGCTGATTGAGGTGTCATTTTTGCGCCATAATGTGTTTTTTCTATCGGTACCTTGATTGCGCACATTCGACTTTTTGATTTTTTGCGCTTGCGCTGTTTACCGTGCGAGATCAGGAATGTGATAATTTAATAGTTTGGGCAATTACGTGTGCAGCGATACCAAATATGTTTATTTGTTCATTTATTTATATTTATAAAATGGGAAAAGTGGAGTGATTTGAACTTTTATTAGGGGAGGGTTTTTTTTTTATTAATAAAAAAACATTTTTTTTTTTTTTACATTAACAAAAAGTCCCCCTGGGGGACTTGTATATACACAGCACTGATCTCTTATAGAGATCAATGCCGTGTATATACACAGCAAAGATCATTCACATCAGTGATAGATTGCTTTGGCCTACTGCAGGCCACAGCAATCTATTGCCAAGCCATTGCGACGCTGAGGCCCGGCCAGAAGCACGGATCTCCCCCTGCGATCGCATCGCGGGGGGTGATCCGTCCCACTAGACACCAGGGACACCAGGAGCAAAGCCAGGAGCAGCGCCGGTCGGAGCGGGGTCCCGGCGGGACCCCTCTCTGAACTCCCCCCGCGGCACCATGACGTATCAGGTACGTCATGGGTCGCTAAGGGGTTAAGGTATTTATTGTAAAGCTGCATTCACATCTACATGGAGGCTCCATGTTGGAGAAAAATCTGGAAAAAAAAAGCTAGTGGATCTACTGGATGATGGACATCAGCAACAACCTATGGACCCCATTGACTTTGATGGGATCCATTGTGTCTCCAGCTGGGGGATGAATTTTAACCAGACAAAGAATACTGCTACCATTTTTTTTTTCTGTCCAGTTATTTAAACAGAATTTACGAAGGTGCCACTGACACAAATATGAACGTAGCCTACGTTGTGCCATGGGGCTAAAAACAAAAACTAATTTTTTCCTTAAGGTGGGGTACCCAACTAAAGCAAACGTTCTGGCCAGGCCCAGACCAGATTTTTGGTGATGGATTTTCTGTCCACCATTTTCATTAAGAACTTCACCCCCCAGGAAAACCTGTTTTCAGAGCAATTTTAGGTGGTCTTCTCAAAGAGGTTTTTTTGTGTGCCATTTTTAAAAAATTCCATGGGCTCAAAGAAAACCAAACCATGTAAGTTTTATTAAGCTCATGTTTCCCTGGATGATCTCCATACACACGCTCCATGTCATAAAGCAGAAAGTTTAACCTGATGGACAACATAGATTCTAGTTTGAGTTTAGAAAAAAAAAGTAAAACGAGCAGTAAAATATGCACATGCTGTAAGCTTATTGTAAACCATCTATGTTGAGTGTAAAAATACTAGGACCTGGAGGTCCCTCTTGGTAACCATACAGCTGGAATATGTCTCTTCATTGTCATTTACTTGACAAATGGGGGAGTTGGGAACAAGACTGCTGCATGCAAATATGTGTGAGGGGCAGAGGTCAAACCTAAGGGTGTCTGATTTACAATTTATTCTATAACATGAAGTAAGAACATTATTCTACTTGAAATATTTATTATTCTATCATTTTTCAAGTCCAAAGCCTTAATATTCCTGCTGCTGATTATTACTAGTGGGGACTGTTCTATACGACGTACACCATTGCATCTTGTCTCTTACCACTCATCACCATTATCACTATTATTCCCTTGTGTGGTCTGGTGGACAGGCTGCAAATGAGCTTGCACGTGTGGCAGATTTACATTGGTCAGATAGAGCTACTAAGATTACTCTCATTTTCTTTCCTTCTTTTTTCTTTCTTTCCTTTTCTTTCCTTCTTCCTCTCTCTCTCTCTCTCTCTCTCTCTCTTTCCTTCCATCCTTCTTCTCTCTCTTTCTTTGTTTCTTTCTTCTTCTTCTTCTTCTTCTTCTTCTTCTTCTTCTTTCTTCTTCTTCTTTCCATTCTTTCTTTTTTTTGCCACTTTTTTTTTCCTTCCTGTAGTATTCATCCTTAGTCACTATTCATCTCCTTGTTCTTATTCAAAAAAATTTTTTTTGTGTGTGTTTGTGAGTGAATTCTGAGTCATTGCTAAAATTCTTTTATATGTGCAAGTGTTTCATTCTAGCTAAATAAATACATTATGCCTAGAAAGGTCAGGGTTATATAACTAATGGAGGAAACAAACTTAATGAAAAGCAGAAATTCCCGAAAATGCTTCAGGTACATGACCCACTCATGTAGGGCTGTCTGCTGTGACTTGGATTGCTTTCAGATACAGTGATAATTAAGAGGACATGAACATTTACAAAAATGTGCACTATGTGGATAAGATATGTTGGTAGATGTCTATATCTGTAGGAAATGAAAGGACAACTCCGTCAAAAGTGTTTTACCCGGTAATTAAAATACATTGCAAAGTTATATAAGTCATGTAGTGTGTTTTAATTATCGTTCTTCTTTCCTTCCCTATCTCACCACCACCACCCCCAATACCGAGTGATGATGGAGTCAAGAGGGATGGTGAAAATAAAAACTGTGATTGTAAGTGGTTTTTTTTTTCAGTGTCTAAGTTGTTCTTTAGGGAATCCATCTTTCTATCCCTTAATTATTTTGTTAGTTAATAAGTGTTTTCCCATAGATCCATTCATTGCAGGGCCAGGAACCCTTAACACTCTTTCTCCCCTGCCTCTATCTTCATGGATACAGTACTTAATAGAACAACATTTGTTTTTCTGGAAAAGCTCAAAGATGAGATGGAAGCTACTCCTATGCCACTGTGAAATGGGTAAAAACACATTCCGGACACGTACTGTAGTCCAACTACAAGGAACACCGATGCTGCACCACTTGTTGAATATGAGTGATACGTCCCAGCACAGCCAACCTACTCACTAATACCAGCTGTGCTTTCAAAAATTTGTTGTGTTGGGGACTGCAGGGTTGCCGAGCAAGGCAATCATATCAGACAAAATCCCCACAGGTACTGTTAGAAATAGAATAGCCACACTTAGGATATGTTCACACTGAGGAACATGCGAGTATTCAGCAAGGAATTCAAGAGGAAAGTTTTCTACTTAAAATTCCTCATCTATTCATCTCTGGCAGAATAGTAGCAGAATTCGAGCGGAATGCTAGATGAATTCAAGCAGACTTCAAAACCTATTAACTTCTATAGGATTCCTCTAGCGGAATCCACCCTAAGAATTGACATGTCATGTTCGTGTGAACGAAGAAGCAGAAGGCCCATTAAAGCCAATGTACATTCAAAATTTCAGACTGATTCCGCACACATTTTGACGCATAATCCGCCTGAAATTCCACGCATATTCCTCCGTGTGAACATACTTTTAAAGGGGTAAAAAGTAAACAAATTTGCAAATGCTTGGCACTCCCATCATGAAACCGCCCCCACCCTACCCATGAAGCGAGAGCAGGATGTGGCAGTGTCAAACTGAATCTGCCAGGTGAGAATACCCCTTAGAGTAAAGTTGTTAGGTAGATCTTGTGCATATTTGCACAGATGACATAAGCATACATATACACTTTTTAGAATAATTTATTATGTGTTTGACTTTCTCCATGTTAGGTGTAGTAGTTCATGTTTCATAGCTGCAAGATGTGGTTATTAAAATGTTGTCTTTCTATCATTATAAAACCACATCTGGGCTCAGGATAATGATTGATTCATTGCTTTGTAATGTATGGAGCATGTTCATAACATTTATCACTGCTCGCAGTGCTGGACATCTATGCAGGATGGCTCATTCAGTGCTGTATATATTCTGCATCTAACGCCACATGTGGAACAGCCTTGTATTTCTCAATAGCTTGAGACACTCCGCAATGTTTAAATCTGATGAGATTCGGTTTGTTCAGATATCACCATTTTTCATACAGTTAACATGACTCAGTTCAGAAGATTTTTTCCCCCCTTTTATTCTAGGAAATCCAATTTAGATTTTGAAACTGGCCATCTGGAAGTCATCTCTACCTTTCTGGGAAAATCGTAGCATTTAAAAATAGTTAATTTAAGAAAACCTAGTCTGTGGCGCAGCTGGCTAGGTTAAGGCTGGAGATGGTGCGTAGACATAATTTGTCTGAAGGATTGCTCTGCCTCTCTTACACTGACACAGCTTTTTGCTCGAGATGATAATCTTTCTTTGATATTGGAATTAGTAGTTTGCTAGAAAAGGCTGGTAGCTATTAAGCAGCCATTGAAGCATGTAAGCTTGTCTTGCTGTACATCGGCTTTAACTTAAATGTGTCACTCGAATTCTGTATTTCGTTAATGGAATCTGTTGTCACTAACAATAAGTTCTTAACATTATTAATAGTATAAATAATCTTGAAAGGAGCCATCAAACCAAAACCAGATATTTTTCTCCTGGTGGAGCATGTTAATCCTGCTTTATGACACTGAGATGCCTTTGGCCAAACGCGTTGTACAGCAAAAAATGATACATTTTAATCTGGAGCTGGAGAATTCTTTTTTTTTGCTATATGGATAAATATGATGATGCTGTAGGATCCCAGGGTGTTTTTTTTTTTTTTTTTTCTTCAAAAAATATAATCATAATGATGAAATAATTTATGAGGCAGCAGTGCTGGATCCTCTTCCAAGAGACCAGAGAGTATGTTTTTTTTTTTTTTTTTTTTTTTTTTTAATGTATTATCTGTACAGTAATGGTGTCCTACCTTACCTAGGCCTATAGCAATACAACAGCATGGTCATTTATTACCTACCTTGCAGAAGTCCTGCCAATGTCAGTCTATTGTTTGTGCTTTAGAAGAGCAATGAATCATATATATAAGTACTGTTGCATTGGCATGTGAGATGTGACAATCCAATATATATATATATATATATATATATATATATATATATATATATATATATATACACATATAAACATACATGTTTAGAAATTGCCAATAACATATAAAGCGTCACATAATATCACGGAGGTCGGTATTGGGTCCTCTTCTTTTTAATTTATTTATTACTGCCCTTATAGAGGGGCTACAGACTAGAATTTTAATATTTGCAGATAATCCTAAACTGGGTAAAGTAATCACCACAGGGGAGGATAATATAATATTACATAGGGATTTGGAGAAGTTGGAGTCTTGGGCAGAGAAATGGCAAATTAAATTTTATTTGGATAAATGTAAGGTTATGCATTTGGGCCATAGAAATTATAATTATAGTTATGTGCTAAATAATAAAAACACTGAATAAAACTGCTGGGGGTATTGGTGGACAGTAAACTCAACTTTAGTGATCAGTTCCAGGCAGCAGCTGCCAAGGCTAATAAAGTCATGGGAGGCATCAAAAGAGGCATAGATGATAAAGATGAGAACATAGTTTTGCCTCTTTACACTATGTACAGTTTTGGGCACTGGTATATAAGAAGGACACAGCTGAACTGGAGCGGGTGTAGAGAAGGGCGACAAAGGTCATTAAGAAGATGGTTGGGTTATAGTACCAAGACAGGTGCTGTTTTGTTTAGAAAAAAAGACATCTTAGGGGCGATCTGATCACAATGTACAAATATATGATTGGATAGTACAGAGATATTTCTAGTGAGCATGTTTCAGACATTATATATTTGTGAATCTATCGGAGTCTCATAATTATTATTTGTCATTTAGGGCCCTTTTTACACAGAAAGATTATCTGACAGATTATCTACCAAAGATTTGAAGCCAAAACCAGGAACAGACTATAAACAGAGATCAGATCATACATGAAAGCCTGAGATTTCTCCTCTTTTCAAATCCAGTCCTGGCTTTGGCTTTAAATCTTTGGCAGATAATCTTCCTGTGTAAAAGGGCCCTTAGAGATTTGCTTTTCTTTAATAAAGATCTTTAATTATTATTGATTGCTTATATGGGGGAATTTTGCAGATGTTGCTGTTTAACATATTGGATCCCCTTACACTTTTGGACACTTTGGAAGTGTAGATGTTGAAAAGAAACATGTGAGCCTCGAAAACAATCAGGACAGTGTTTTAAGTGCACCTTGGGATGCCGGATATTTTACAAGTTATTTGTCCTACACAATCGCTCCTGTTAATGACAAGAATTAATGTGTACAGAAACAATTCACACTGTTCTTTTCATTGACTTGTAGAAACCTCTGGAGCTTAGTAGATGTTTAATGACCACATCTGTATCAAGGCATGATAGGGCTGTATTACTATTACAATGCAGTTGTAAGACTAAATGTGTTCTTTGGTGTAAGTACTTTTATAATGGTTTTTATAATAGTTTTATAATGGCACCAAGTCCAAAACATCTTATGAAGCGTCTGTCAGGGCTGGCATTACTTTGCCCTGTATGCCACCTTTTTGGCTAAATAAATCTTAGCTCCATAAGCAGGCCAAATAATTCTATGTAGTTGCCTTAAAACAGTGTTGTAAGGTACCCATACCGTCAAAAAATAATATAACATACATATTGAGACATGTCAAAAGTTTTGAGCAGTTGAGATGTGGGTGTTTAGACCTCTACTGATTATCAGAGCCGGGAGAAGCACTCTGCTGTGTACTTCTCTCACTGGCTCGCTTCAATCTCTGTCGCACTGCAGGAAATGGTCTCCACTGTACAACAAGATAGAATAGGGAAGCTGGTCGGGGAGTGAAGGGATTTGCCAAGCACCTCTTCTGGCTTTATCCAACAATTGTTGATGGTCTGAACACCTAGACCATGATGATCAAATCTTTTGACATAATTTTCAAATAAGGTTTTTAAAGTAACAGCAGACCTTGATTCTGGTATATGACGTTTTCTGATGTAGATAGAAAATATTTACTTTTAGTCATCAAAAGTGAACTTATGCCCCATTCTACAGTTTGTTCTTTATCATTGAGTTTTTACTGTATAAATCCTTTGCAGATTGTGTCTTGACCAATGCTCAATCCATGTATCCAGCACTGTCAGGCAGAACTCAGCCAAATGGATCAATTGTTTCATGTAAGGAAGATGTATCACACCTAGTTTCATACAGATGCTATTTTCTTGGGTCATTAGACTCATGACAGGCCCTGGCCATGTACATTACTCTACACAAACCTTTCTACACTGTGGGAAGATGAGGTCCAGATGTTCAGCATGGGTTGAACTTAATGAAAAATGCATCATTATCTCTAAGTAAAAAAGACCTGATTCAGCAACTAGTCTGAAGACATTTCAGAAAGTAAGCTTATACATTGTGCACCAGTGAAAAAACATGCTTTTCTGTTAGAGAATTTCCCATGAAGAAGTTACTGGTAAATGTAAATCATTGACATGAATAGAGCTTTGGTGTAATACCACACACAACCTGTGAACAAGTATGGTGCTGTTTTTGGAAATGAGCAGCCATACTTTTAGTACTGCATATTTAGTTATGCATTATTCTTAAACTAGCATTGTCAGCTTTTTTTTTAGCACTTAAGCTTGCTTCATGGGGCTGTCTGTCCAATAAATCAGTATAGTTTTTAATGTCAGTCCCTGTCTCCTCTTTCCAGCAATGATGGTGTTGCTCTGTATTTATGGCTTTTAGTCCAGCTGACAGCAAGGCTGGTTAGCATATCAGCAAATATAACACCACATCTGGCCATTGAGGCTCGGCTATGGCATCTTATGTTGCCTGATGGTCCCACGTAGTTACGTCTATGCTTTACTGGCATTATCTACTGTACTGCTGTTTGGAACCTCATTGTTCTGACCCCTGGTTTGCTTCCCTGGTTCTGGTCCCAACATTTCTTCCAGGTTCTGATCTTGTCTCTGAAATGTCCATTAGGTTTTGACCCGGCTTGTTGACTGTCCCATCCTTCCCTCTCTTGTGTAAGATTAGGAAGGGACGTTGTTTAGTTGTTCAGGACAGATACTCCAAGTAGGTAGAAATGGGGAGCGGGTGAGATTAGGGCTGCACTTCCCTTTCTCCTACCATATTACATTTTCCCCCAGTCCCTGGTGGGCCAGAAATATAGATGCAAAGGATTAAAAAAACACGCAACGTTAGCCCTTCTTCAAGATCCAGTGTTAAAGATTCAGATGCAATTGAAATTACAGGGAAACCTAAGGAAATGAAAAAAAAAAAAAAGAAAAACCTTTAGTTTGAATTAAAATAGTTTTTTAACATTAGTACTCAGAATCCAAGGAAAGTTTTGATACTCTTTATTTCCATTGGACTGCTTTTGTTAAAGGGAAACTTCAGATAGGGAATCAACTAGTAGTTGATTGACATCCAGGAAGTGAAGAAAACAGGCCTCTGTGCCAATCCACATTGTCTTCTGCTCCCACTGCTATCCCACCTTAGGAGACAGAGATTACATACTTCTGTCTCACATTTTGTGTGTTTGCTTGGCTGGATCTCCCCATTCCCCTGAGTGATTCACCACTGTGTTCACACATGTTGGAGTGTTACAGTACTGCAGCAGCTTCACAAAAATGATGCAGTAAAACAAGTAAATGATGCTAAACGTCACGGAGGATCAGAGCCGGCACTGCCAATCCCACCTGCACAGAAAACGAGGCATAAACAGGAAATCCAGTATAAGATAATTTCGGATAAAGTCCTTATTGTGGGGCTCAACTTCAAAGATAAAATATGCTTGATCATAATATGTGTGTGGAGATGAGAAGAAAAAAAAAAAAATAAAATTCAAAAAGTTCTTTACTTTATTCCAATGTTGGCATTACAGGTAGTGACACCAAGGTAGTTGTTGTTTGATGGGAAAAATTGTGCTGTGTGCAGTCTTTTTTTTTTTTTTACTTCTGATTGAATCTACAGTGGAGCCTCCAATGTGTACAGATGAGGCTCCTATGTGAACATACACTGAGCATTGAGCACACTGGAATGGTTACAGTTTAGATTTATTTTCAGTGTTTGTATACTGTATATATTCCTTAAAGCAAATGTTATCAATTGTCAAGCAGTATGTCAAGTGTCATATGATCATATAATGTGGGAGGTAAATGCACATACGTGTATATTGAGGCTGTAATAAATGTAGCAAAGTATATAAACTTTTGTGCATTAGTAAAACTTTGTGTACTTATTGTCTGAAGATACCCCTGCACATGTAACTGGCTGATGATTGCTTTCTTATCCTATCATGTTCTCACCTTACAGTCCTGGCGTCCATTTGTGTATGTGAAATTGTCCCCATAATGTATTCCACATGTTGACCTTATTCTATGCAGGTTCAGGAGGCTCTTTATTTCTAAAACCAATCGCTTTAACATAACTAGAAAGAAAAAAAAACTCCCTTTATGAGCGCTTAGATATGTGTTCACATATTGGCAGTATTTACTTTTTACTAGGAAAAGCCTTTTTGTATTGTTTTCAAAGTGGGTGATATTCTGCATAAATTATATGTGCTTTGTATGTTTACATCTGTACAGGGTGTTAATGGAGACCTGTGTTGTCTAGTAACTAATAGCATTACACATTGAACCCTGTGACCCAGTCTTTACTACCCAGTAGAATAAACTACAACTCCTATATTACAGGAATATTACTTTGAGGTCAATTATAATAAAATAATTATGACATCCTATGTATTGATTACTAGTTGCTATTTTCCATATGATTCGTTTCTTATAAGCATTTGGCTTAGAGGCTGTTCACGCCACATTTTGGGCCATGACCCCATTATACATTAGGATACCATTAAAGGGGTTATCAAGCACTACAAAAACATGTCCACTTTTCCACCTCTCTTGTCTCCAGTTCAGGTGTGGTTTGCATTTACTTCAATGGAACTCACTTTAACCCCTTAACGACATCGGGCGTACCCATACGCCCCCGTTGCCTGGGCTTTAACGCAAAACTGGCGTATAGGTACGCCCGATGTTTCCCCAATCGCTGTGTGTTCACACACAGCGGTCGGGGAAGATGGCCTGCTATAAATCATAGCAGGCCATCTTAGCTTCACGGCACGGGGGTGGTTAACACCCCCCGTGCTTACGATCGCCGCTATTGGCTGATCAATTCAGATCAGCCCATAGCGGCGATCGGAACCTTTCCGGGTCATCGGTGACCCGATGACCCGGAAAAAAAATGGCGGTCGGTGCTGTCCGAGGACAGCACCGACCGCCATTACTGTAAAAAGTAATGGTGGTCACCGTGCCACCGGCCCGATCGCCGTGAACGGCCGGCCGGCCGTTCACGGCGATCGGGCCGGTGGCACGGCGATCAGAGTCCCACAATATAGTAAATACCTGCCCTGGACCCCTCAGCTAGGTAGCCGAGGGGTCCAGAGCAGGTATTTGTACATTACTCACCTGTCCCGGGCTCCTGATCGGCGTCCTCCGGGTTCGCGGCGTCCTCGTCTTCGTTCGGGTCTTCGGCTTCCTCCGTGACGTCACGTTCGGCTTCTCTCGGCTATTTTCGGCTCCAGCGTCGGCTTTTTCCGTATTTTGCGCTCTGCTGCCCTCTAGCGGCTGATATGTGTAATACACTTATCAGCAGCTACAGGAATGTTCAGAATGTAGAAAAAGTTTTTTTTTTTTTTCAATTTTTTTTTTTTTTCTATTTTCCGCACCCTATCGCCGCTGAGTGTTGATCAGCATCGCACGAAAGTGCGTTGCTAATCAGCAACTCCTCCTTTTTGGCGTAGGGTGTTTTTTTTCTATATTCTACTGCCACGGTCTGCTTATAAGTGCCGCACATAAGTGCGGCATTTATCAGCAACTCCTTTGTTGGCGTAGTTTTTTTTTTTATACTTACTGTAAAAAAATACGTAAAAAAACACTACATTACACCACACTACATTGAATAAAGTTTGACACTACACCACTACATACCCCATATACTAGTCCCCGTATAAAGATGGCCCCCAGGGTGTTTTCGGTGTCGGACGCATACGTTATTATTGCCTCCGACACCGAAACAGCCAGTAAGGATGAATGGGGGGATCCTTCTTTCCTCCATTCATCCTCATCATCCAGTGACGTGTCTGGGGGTAGCGTAGCGTATGCTGCCCCCCAGACACGTCTTTTCCGCCAGTACCGTCCCAATAAGAGATGGCGGTATGGTGTGAAATTCTACAAACTGTATGAGCGTACCTCAGGGTACTCTTACAGATTTAGGGTACGTGCACACTGCGGAATGGCGAAGATAAACCTTTGTGCATTCCGCAGCTGGCACCCGCCGGCGGACTGATGCGGGCGCATGTCTCCACCCGTGTCATAGACTCCATGTTATGCATGGGCGGATTCCATCGTCCGTCCAAAGAATGAACACGTTGGACAGAGAGCGGAATCCGCCCGTGCATAGAATGGAGTCTATGACACGGACGGAGACGTGCGCCTGCATCAGTCCGTCGGTGGGTGCCAACTGCGGAATGCACGAAGGGTTATCTGTCGCGATTCCGCAGTGTGCACGTACCCTTAGAGTGTATGTAGGAAGGGACACCCGAATCCAGCCCCAGATACCCCCTCCCCCCATCCTCGGAACAAGTGGGAAGATCATCCGGGAACTGATCTTCCCACTGCTGGATAAAGGTCACCACCTGTACGGGGATAACTTTTATACCAGCACCCCCTCTTCTGGTCCCTCGCTGCCCGAGCTACTGTAGCTTGCGGCATGATCCGAACATATCAGAAGCCGTAATAGTGTCCTAATATTTAGCAGCCATGGAGCAGACCCAGTGCTTCTGGATATGAAGGACCCCGTATCGCATCAGGACAACATTTTCCAGGTGACGTCCCCCACACTGGAAAACAGGAGACCCCAGAAGAAGTGCAGAGTGTGGCGTCACATTTTCCAGTGTGACACCTGTCCTGATCACCCCGGCCTCTGCATACTGGATCGCTTCAAGGCGCACCACACGTCACTGGGGTTCTACATTATCTAAATTCTGTCCCTTATTCCTATTTCAGGGGTCACATTGATCCAGGGATTATTCTGATCGCCAATATGGAGTCGGGAAGGAATTTTCCCCTGTGATGAGGCTACTGTCGTCTGCCTTACGAGGGGTTTTTGCCTTCCTCTGGATCAACACAGGTTGAATTTGATGGACACCTGTCATTTCCAACCTTATAAACTAATAATTGGCCTAATACCCCCAAATAAATTAGAATTGTCCCTTTTCCCCAGCTAAGTAGGTATGACCGCCATTCCCATTAGAGGATGCCATGATGCAATTACAAAGCCTCTGTGCGGCCAGGACAGTAGAAACCCCCCACAAGTGACCCCATTCTGGAAACTACACCCGATAAGGAATCTAACAAGGGGGGCAGCGGGGATATGGCCCCCTGGTGACGGCCACATTTGGGACGTGAAAATGAAAAAAATTGTATTTTTTATTTTCTCGGCACATGTTCTACGTAAGTGCCCGTCACCAGTGGGGTCCATATCCTCACTGCACCCCTTGTTAGATTCCTTATGGGGTGTAGTTCCCAGAATGGGGTCACTTGTCGGGGGTTTCTACTGTCCTGGCAGCACAGGAGCTTTGTAATTGCGACATGGCCTCTATCCTCCATTCCAGCCTATAAATGGCGCTCTGTCCCTTTGGTGGCTTGCCCTGTGCCCTTATGGCACATTATGCCCACATGTGGGGTATTTTCGTACTCAGGGGAAACTACCCTACACGTTTTGTGTTCATTTTCTTTTTTAACCCCTTGTGGAAATGGAAAAAAATCAAGGCTAGACCAACATTTAGTGTAATTTTTGTAAAATTTTTACTCTAAATCATTAATCTTGTCATGATTTTTTCATTTTCACAAGGGGTTAAAAGATTAAAAAAAAAACATTTAATGTGTAGCGCAATTTCCCCTGAGTACGGAAATACCCCACATGTGTACATAAAGCGCCATTCGGGTGCAGGGTAAGCCTCCGAAGGGACGGAGCGCCATTTGGATTTTGAAGGCTGGATTTGGATGGAATGGATTTCGAGGGGCCATGTTGCATTCAAAAGGCCCCTGTGTTGCCAAGACAGTTGAAACCCCCCACAAGTGACCCCATTATGGAAACTGCACCCCTCAGGGAATGTAACAAGGGGTGTAGTGAGCATATGGACCCCACTGGTGACGGGCACAAATGTGGAACAATGTGGCGTGAATATGAAATATTACATTTTTTACACTATAATGTTGGTTTAGCCTTGAATTTATCATTTTCACAAGGGGTTAAAAGAGGAAAAAAAAAAAAATGTGTAGAGCAATTTCCCCCGAGTCCGTAAATACCCCATATGTGGACATAAAGCGCCATGTGGGCGCAGGGCAAGCCTCCCAAGGGAAGGAGCGCCATTTGGATTTTGGAGGTTGGATTTGGCTAGAATGGATGATGAAAGCCATGTCGCATTTACAGAGCCCTCGTGCTGCCAAAACACTGGAAACCCCCCACAAGTGACCCCATTCTGGAAACTGCACCCCTCAAGGAATCTAACAAGGGGTGCAGTGAGGATATGGACCCCTTGATGACGGGCACATTTGTGCCATGAAAGTGAAAAAATGAAATGTTTTACTTTTACGTCACATTGTTCCACATTTGTGCCCGTCACCAGTGGGGTCCATATGCTCACTGCCCCCCTTGTTAGATTCCTTGAGGGGTGTAGTTTCCAGAATGGGGTCACTTGTGGGGGGTTTCCAGTGTCTTGGCAGCACGAGGGCTCTGTAAATGCGACATGGCGCTTGAAATCCTTTTAAGTGAAATTCAGCTTCCAAAAGCCAATTGGCGCTTCTTCCCTTTGGAGGCTCGTCCTGCGCCCCCTTGGCACTTTATCGCCACATGTGGGGTATTTCCGTACTCGGGAGAAACTGCGCTACACATTTTGTGTCTTTTTTTGCCTCTTATCCCTTTAAGAAAATGAAAAATTGAAGGCTAGAACAATGTTTTAGTGTAAAAAATATATATATTTTTTTTTCACGCCATATTGTTCGGAAAATCTGTGAAGCACCTATGGGGTCCAGATGCTCACCGCACCCCTTGTTACATTCCTTGAGGGGTGTAGTTTTCTAAATGGTGTCCCTTTAGGGGTGTTTTTTAGGTTTTGGCACCCCAGAGCCTCTGCCAACCTGAAGTGGTACAGTCAAAAATGACCAAATATAATGGAGGCGTTGAAAATCACTAGGCGCTCCCTTATATCTGAGGCTTGTGGTTGCGTCAAATAGCGCAATAGGGTCACATATGGGGTATTTCTATAAACTGCAGAAACGGGGCAATAAATATTGGGGTGCATTTCTCTGGTAATAGGTTTATAATTATGAAAAATATTGGATTACAATAAAATCTCTGCACAGAAAATTAAAATTTTCAAATTCCTTACACACTTAGCTTTTATTTCTGTGACTCCCCTAAAGGGTTAAAACACTTTCTGGATATGCTTTTGCAGAGTTTGGGGGGTGCAGTTTCTGAAATGGGGTGCTTTGTGGGGCTTTCTAACATACAGGCCCCTCAAATACACTTTAAGCCTGAACAGGTCCCTAAAAATATCTGATTTTGAAATTTGACTGAAAATTTGGAAATTTGCTGCTAATGTTTTAAGCTCCCTATTGTCTAAAAAAAATGAAAGATAGTTTAATAAATGCCGCCAACATAAAGTAGACATGTTGCTAATGCTATTTAATATATAATTTATGTGGTATAACCACTTTCTGTATACGCAAAAAAGTTTCAAAGTTGGAAAAATGCATTTTTTCACATTTTTTCACATTATTTGGGATTTTTTCATAAAGATTTGTTATGAGTATCGACTCCAATTTACCAGAAATGTAAAGTACAATATGTCACGAGAAAACAATCTCAGAATCAGCCGGATAGGTAAAAGCATCCCGAAGTTATTAATGACTAAAGTGACACAGGTCATATTCATAAAATTTGTCTCTGTCATTAAGGCCATTTCAGGCTCTGTCCTTAAGGGGTTAAAACACCACCCAATCTGGAGACAAGAGAGGGGAAAAAGTGGCCATATTTTTGTAGCGCTGGATAACGCCTTTAAAAGGGTATTCTGACCTATACTGCTGCGTAGCAGTATACATTTTATTTGCAGTACACAAAATGCAAGTATGATGTATACAGTCATAAAACAGAACAAATGCAGTAACAAGTACACAAAATTTGGCCTGTTCAGCCCTATGGCTACACCACAGTATACATTAGTATACCCTTTTGAGGATATCCTGACTTACACAGCTGAAACATTATGTATACAGCTCCTTTAGAGGCGGAAGGTGCTGTCCTGCTGTATAGAGACACCTACTTATAATTACTAGAGCTAAACATACTAGCTGATTGAAGTGATATTTATGGGCTTATACAGAATTTTGTGTTCAGAGGCCACTGCAGTACGTTCTAAGTCTCTGTATGTCCAAGGCAGATGTTAATAAACCGTAACCAAATATATCCCCCAAATAGACATGCAGCTGCCTGGAGCTAAACCTCGACGTGTACCCTGAAGAGTAATTACATGTTCCAATGAGCAGCAGGCAACACTTCCATATGTACTCTATAAACAAGACAGCAACACAGCTGTTTTAGGGTCCGTTTAACCAATGAGGTGTTATGTGTATTAATATTTTCAACATTGCAACATTAAAGGGGTTGCACTGACACTGTGACCCTATGTCAGTTGTTAATTCTTGGGAACCATTACTATTTGGGGAGGTTCCCCAAAACGTTACAGTGTCACTATCATTATACCTTTCAAAACATAATGGGGCATTCACACGTTTGCAATTTTGCGGACGTTAGTGAAGGGGAAGGTGAGTAATTGATTTGTTTCCTTGCCGGGCAGGGCACAAATCCATTACTCACCTTCCCCGTCGGTAAGGTCCGCAAAATTGCGGATGTGTGAATGCCCCCTAAATCAGCAGGGGATGTGAAATAAATCATGTTTGCAGCTTACATTAATAATTATTTTTTTTTGTTATCATTGGAAACACAAGACTTCTTGTGTTTAGTCTCTTTGAAAAAAAAAAAAAAAAAAAAAAGACTAAACACAGGAAGTCTCGGTTATCTGTGCACTCACAGAGAAGGCAGTCATTTGAGCCGTGACTCTCTGTACTGCTGTGACTTCCTGTGTTCAGTCTCCAACCAGCACAAGACTAAAAAGCTTCAGTAGACTGGACCTGGATACAAGTATAGCTTTGTTTTAAAGCATGATAATAAAAAAAATATAAATGAGCATGATAAAAAAATAACAAATGTAAATTGCAAACATGCTTTATAATATCACATCCCATGCTGAATTAGAAAGTTATACCAACAGTGACACTTTAAATTATAGAGTTATCTCATGTCTAAATGTCCAATTAGACAGATGGACACCATTTAGGGGGAAGGTCCCCTGCACTAAGTGCCCTCTAGAAACCTGAGCAGAAAGATGTTCTGGAAGAGAGGCTTTCATACTGCTCAAGCCAGCAATGTATTATCTAGACCAGTGGTTTCAATCTTTAACTCTAACTTTAAAGGGGTTATCCAGTGCTACAAAAACATGGCCACTTTCTTCCAGAGACAGCACCACTCTTGTCTCCAGTTTGGGTGGGTTTTGTAACTCAGTTCTGTGAAGTGAATGGAGCTTTATTGCAAACCGCACCTGAACTGGAGACAAGAGTGGTGCTGTCTCTGGAAAAAAGTGGCCATGTTTTAAGTAGCACTGGATAACCCCTTTAACTTTGGTTGTCCAGGCATGATAAAAGTTTTGCCACAGCAGGAGGGCCACAAGTTTGACACCTGTGATCTAGACCTTTATTAATCTGAACGGCCACCATGTAACTCTGCATTTCTCTGGCAACAGAAGAAGCTCTGGACATTGGGAAATATGTAAAGTCCACAATGGGACATGCCCAAACCTGTGAATAAAATGAATGTTATATTTTGTCACAGTGGTATGAGAGTAACTTTTGGGCATATAGAGTGCATTAAGAAGTCTTAAGAGCCTTTACATTTTTTATATTTTGTTATGTTGTGACCTTCTGCACTAAAAGGTCTAAACAGCACAGTGGCCACCATAATCCTTCAATGGGAGAAGTAATGCGAGCAATGGCTCTTCCCTGACCACCCCACCAAGCTAAGTAATTAGGGAAGAAAAGCCTTTGTAAGAGAGGCAACCAAGGACCTAATGGTTACTTTTGCTAAACCCCAAAGATCCTGTGCGCAGAAAGAGAAACTTCCCAAAGGTCAACCATTACTACAGTTTTCCAATGATCTGGGCAACAGTATGGAAGAGTTGACATTAAAAAATATAAAAGAAATGTGACGCCTGGAATTTGCATAAAAAGCATCTTAAGGACTCTCACACTGTCAGATAAAACCAAGAATAAACATTTTGGGGTCAAGTCTAGAGGAAACAAAGCCCTGGTCATCACCTGACCAATACTATCCCTACAGTGAAACCTAGGGGTGGCAGCATTATGCCATGGGGTGTTTTTGAGCATCTGGAGCAGAGAAACAGCTGAATAATGCCAAGTACAGAGATGTTCTTTATAAAATTCTCACCTAGACTTTTGTGGACCTCATACTGAACTGAAGGTTTACCTTACAACCAATGATCCTAAGCCTTGGTTTGAACCCAATTAAACATCTCTGGAGAGACCCAAAAATGGCTCCACTGATGGTGCCTATCCAACCTGACAGAGCTTAAGAGGGTCTGCAGAGCAGAAAGTCCAGTTGTTCACAACTTGTGGCATCATATCCAAGAAGGCTGGAGTCTGAAATTGCTAGCAAAGGTGTTTCAACTAAGTACTAAGTAAAGGGTCTGAATATGTATAGCAATACAATAGCTTAGTTTTTACTTTTCAATAAAGTGGCAAGGATTTCTAACATTCTGTTTTCTTTGTCATTTTGGGGTATTGAGTACAGATCGATTGGGGAAAACTTCCTTATTTTTTATTTTAGCACTAGGTGCAACATTAATTGTGAAAAAAAGTGAAAGGGTCTAAAGACTTTCTAAATGCTCTGTATCTAAGCAGTATATCCATTAAGAAAAGTATATAGTGTACCCCAAAATACCTATATGTTCTTTACCAATGTGTGTGTGTTCACCAGTTTTCCAGTATATGCGCATAAGTCTCGGCCCATTATTTGAACATTTCATGTTTCTGTATGCAGAGGTGGTGTCATGTCAGCACGCACAATGTTATGCTTCTATTTCTTGGACATTCCTTGTGAGGTTTATTTATGATCTAGAGAACAGATTTTGCAGATACAAATTCACAGGAAATAGCTGCAGAGCAGGTCAGGGAATAGGAATATTATTGACATAGGCTGGATTAGATCTCTTTTGCTGTCTCGAGTTGTTATTAGTAGGAAGTAGTGGGGTAAGATTGTAATGTTACCCCAGCTGATCCATGGAGGCATAATTTACAATACATTTAACTGCATGGCTGCAAGTGATGTAAGGTCAGTAAAAGGCTTTGAACTTTGGTTTGTGTATCGGGCACATTATTCCCTAATGTTACAGTAACAAATAGTTATAATTTTTCTATTATTTCAATCGAAATTATTTATGATTTGCCATCTTATATAGCAAGGTCTTGGCTACAATAGGGAAGACTGTGGAAGAGATTTAGCAACTAAATCTAAAGAAGGCTTTTTTCTATTTTATTGGTCCACATACCAATAATAAAGCTTATGTTTTACTATACCTTTTATTTTAAGGGAGTATTTCAGCCCCTAAAACCTGTGCCCGATCCACAGCAGAAGGGATAAATGTCTGACTACACGGGAGTCTGACCTCTCGGACCCTCACAGTCTCCAGATTAGGGGCCCTTCTTCCCCCTCTGCACAGAGCAGTGGGTCGACAAGCACTTAGTCCTCCATGTACTTTTTTCTCCTCCTGCTCTGCTCAGTCCCTTTAATGTTAGCAAGAAGCCACATGTAGTGAGCACATCTACAGTAGTAGCTGGTGACAGTCACTCTGCTGCTTGATAACATGGGCAGGCAGTGAAGAGGCAGTACTGAGTGTAGTATTTGTTGTAGGAAAATCCAACGCAAATCTGTGTGTAAGTCCGCACAGATTTTACTACAGAGTTTGTTGTGAATTTGCTGCAGAAATGACGCAGCATAGGTCATGCACAAAATCACACATTATCAGTCTTGCCTGTGTTTGCCCTCAATGTGCAGTATGAACAGTCCTGTATGAAGATTTAAGACAGTGGACATCAATTGTGATTTACATGTTCCTGGCAATATGGGAGTAACCCAGAGGCTACATGGTGCATGGAGGAAGGAAGAGCTGAATCTTGACTGGTCTGCGCTCAGTTTCCAGGCTGCTTTAAGAGCTCTGACAATACTTTTGTTTATAATGTTTAAGCAGCCCATACACTGAGGAATCAGTTACATCATTACAGCAAAGGAAGGACATGGTTGTGAGTAGTGTTGAGCAGACCTATCAAACTGATCGGGTTTGGCAAAGGCTCTCTGAACCCTAACGCTCGACATTTGATTCCCATCGGCTGCAGAAGTTGGATGGCCCCCCAGGGAGTCTTGTATAGGCTCTATCTGTGTTTTCTTGGCAGCCCTAGAGCTGCATCCAACTTCTGCAGCTGCGGGAATCAAATGACGAGCATTCAGGTTCAGAACGTTGCCGGACCTGAACAGTATCACACTAGTTGTGAGAAAATAAATTCAGTGATCAAGGAGAGCACTTAAAGGAGAAGTCTGACGAACATTTTTATTAAAGTATTGTATTGCCCCCGAAAGTTATACAAATCACCAATATACACTTATTATGGAAAATGCTTATAAAGTGCTTTTTTCCCTGCACTTACTACTGCATCAAGGCCTCATTTCCTGGATAAAATGGTGATGTCACGACCCGACTCCCAGAGCTGTGCGGGCTGTGGCTGCTGGAGAGGATGATGGCAGAGGGATGCTCAGTGTCCCTCCAGTGCCCTGTGTCCCTCAGTGTCCCCCTGCCATCATCCTCTCTAGCAGCCACAGCCCGCACAGCCCTGAGAGTCTGGTCGTGACATCACCAAGTTATCCAGGAAGTGAACCCTTGATGCAGTAGTAAGTGCAGGGAAAAAAGCACTTTATAAGCATTTCCCATAATAAGTGTATATTGGTGATGTGTACAACTTTTGGGGGGCAATACAATACTTTAATAAAAATTTCCGCAGGGCTTCTCCTTTAATGAGAGTTCTCTGCCTAATCAATAAAGATGTAGACAGGTGGTCGGAAACTACCAGACCCTTTTGACTGCAGATGATAAGATGCACAGATTTTAGTTAGCAGATATCAGTTATCTGGCACCCTCATTCATCATCGATCCTCATCTAGCTGTGGAAAATAGATGGACAGATGCTTTTGAGAAATTATCAACTGTGCTAATGTCCAAGTATATGCTTTAGCACCATGTTGAAAGCATCTCATGCAATGGCTTCCTGCATATTTCCTCTAAAAAGAATGAGGTAATCTGAAGTACTATGAGGTGCCAGAATTCTGTTGAGGAAATGATAACCTGTCCAAAGTTGTCTGGATGGCTGACTATGCTCTCCTGCAGGGAAAAATCACAAAGAAACTGAAGTCCTGAATTAATGTGGTGGACCCGTCATTTTCAGGAACAGTGGATGTTCCAGAGATTGGACACCACAGATGGCAAAGTGATGGTATATTCTAGAAATGTCCCATCATTTTATCAGAAGGTTATCCCCCGTACATTATATTGGACATCAGAAAAGCCCATTACAGGTCTAGCTAGTTATTTTCTTCTGATAACACTCCGTATAGGTTGGCATGGCTTGAAGCAGCCTTAGTATAATCCTGGGAATAAGTCGTGGTGAGGCATTTTCCAGTATGTTCATCTTGTATTCTACAGCGGCTCCCCTCCCGAATATGTTGGCTATTTATACAGTGTGCCCAGGGATCTTTGACATTTTAATAATTCCCAGCTTTAGTCATAAAGGCCTGGCTATGTGGCACTAAGGCTAATGACAGTTCAATGCAGAATAGTGATCTCATAGATGTCTTCAGCAGGCTGGAAGAGTTTGCCCTGTGGCACTTGCTTGTTGCAATCACTACAAAGCTAAACGTGTAGGCTACTCCTCCATGCAAATGTTTTTGACACTTGAAACAGCCAAGCTAGATGACATCAATCAGATATATTCTACATTATGGAACTGAATCCATTTAACTAAATGTTAACCAGATGATATATGGCTGCCCTGCTCCCCAGTGTTAACTGATACCCAGTTGGCTGAAGACTGAAAAACCGCCTAAGAACTGCAGCTTCATAAATTAGATGGAGAGATTTAAAATTATGATTCGGGGCTCCTTGGGTTACAGAGACTTCATGAAAAACGTCAGACACGGCAAGGTTCTCCCTCTCAAATAACATTTCCAAGACATAGCTGTTTCATAATCTGGGGCACTCTTTCAAAGAGAAGTAAATATGTTCACATGTGGCCAACACTACAGCCTGGGCAGATGTAATAGGTAAAGCTCCAAAAGTCACTAGACGTTAAGCGCTGTAATACAAACTAATAGCCATGACATCTAATATTTGAGAATAGTTGATAGACACATCATATCAATCTTTATCATAGGAATAGGAAATTACTTGCAAACTAGCCAACTTAATACATCCACTCCTGAGAAGCAAGATATGGGATCTATATTTGCTTAATGCAGGACACAAGTCCATTGTGAAGCTGTATCTTATACTGACACTAAGGCTTTGTTCATACTTGTCTCCTCCATGTGCTATTAGGGTTTTCATATTTTTTTACAGTAAGAACAGATGTGCATTCTGTGTTGAATTTGCCATCAAAATAGTGGAAACTTTGACAGAAACCTGGCAGACCCCCATAATAAGGCAAAGTCTGTAAATGTATGGATCAGTCTTACAGTGGATAAAGTAGAGCAGGGTTTCTCAAATTATTTCTTCTCTGGCCTCACCAGCCAACCCTTGTTGATGCTTGTGCCTCACCGACAAACACATACTATTGTGTAATACCCAATGTTGCCTCGCCAATATTGCTCCTAACAGCTTTAGCAAAATACCACCACATAGTGCAAATTATACCTACAGTAGCAGCAACAAACCAACACTGCACTACAGAATAAAATGCCCGACCACCAGCGACAAACCTACACTACAGTGCAGCAATAAATACTTCTCCACCAGTGACAAACCTACACTACAGTGCAGCAGCAAATACTTCTTTATCGATAACAAACCATCACCTCAGTGCAGCAATAAATACTTCTCCACCAGTGACAAACCTACACTACAGTGCAGCAATGAATATTTTTTCACCAGTAACAGACCTACACTGCAGCACAGCAATAAATACTTCTCCACCAGTGACAAACCTACACTGCAGTGCAGCGATAGCTACTTCATCAGTGACAAACCATTACCACCGTGCAGCAATACATACTTCTCCACCAGTGACAAACCTACACTGCTGTGCAACAATAACTGCTTCTCCATCAGAGACAATAAATACTTCTCTATCAGTGACAAACCATCACCACAGTGCAGCAATAATGGCCAGTTTGCATGGTACTATATTAGAGTATGTTCACATTGAGTAAATCAGGCAGAATTTTGCGGCGGAACTCTCAGTGTGACACTGCTCCTCTATGGGAGAGCGTGCGCTCCTCCGCTGCCGCTACTCTCCGCTCAAAGAAGTGACTTGTTCCCAGCACTCCCTTCCTCCATGCTGTGGTTTCAGTGCAGGAGAGGTGGGTGGGTACTGATTTGTAGTCATAACATGCAGACAAAACTACACCCGCCTGCGGGGACAAATTGGCATGCAGTGCTGGCTGCCAAAGTCGCAGCGACATCATTTGGCCATTAACCACCCCTCGTCTTAAGGTTGTCTTCACACGTACCTTCACACGTACCTGCTTATTTCTCGCACAAAACTCGCATGAAAGTAGCTGCGTTTTTTGCGGTGTTGAACTCGCCTGTAAAAATCATGTGAAAATCAAAACTCGCATGTAAAAATCGCACCAAACACGCAGTGAGAATACACATACATTGGCTTGATAGCAGTCAGTATCACTGTGGATTTATGTGCAAGAAACTCACAGCGATAAATACGCAGCGATACGGTACGTGTGAAGGCACCCTAAAAGTTATGCTTTCAAAACAACAGACAACAGGAAAGGGCACACCTGGGATCAAGCCATAGTAATACATTTCCTGCACCCAGAATACCCCTTTAATGTCTCATTGAATGCTGAGGATTCCAAAATCAGCTTCACTCAATAAAGATTTATCACTTATAAGCTTACAGTTGCGAGTGCGGGGATTTCTTCATCATTGCTACATTGTACATTGTATACGTCACTGGTTTACTTCATTGAGCATAAGGAGGATTATACTAATTAAAGGAAAACGGATGCGGCTGTTTTGGATTGGGCCTTCCCATAGGCAGCAGCACAAGTATAAACCCACCATACTGCTACGGGGTCTATAACATTTGCTTAATTAAACTCTCAAGCACTTGAAGCAAGGTTAAACACAAGGTCCATATGCAAGCTTATTTAACCCCATCATGGACAATCTTTATTGTATCCCAGCATGATGGTATGACTATAGGGGTGCTGTACTACACCTAGCCTGTAGGGAGGTTACTGTATACTTAGGTCGCCAGTAGTCACTTTCTTCAGAACTTTCTGGTATTGACAGTGTTCTTACATATAAAGTGTTTAATCTGGAGAATACACTAAATCTGCACATTCACCAAGTGCTTTCTTGGCTTCCCTCTTCACAAAGAGAAGTAATAGACCAAACTGTGCTGACCATAATATACAGCCATGTTCTTATGGAACACAATTACATCACAACTTCCAAAGACTTCAACACCCATGGACCAGTACAAAAAGCCCACAGTTGTTTGTTGTGTTACATAATAGAAGTGAGCGCTAGCCATTTGCTTCATTGCAGAGAATCTTACGCAATCTTCTAAGACAATTCTGAGAAGTGTCTGGAAATGACTGGGGTAAGTCAATGCTTCTGTCACTTTCTGCTGGCGAAAGCTCCCAGAGTAGAAAGAACAGGATTCCAGATGTGAGCTGAAAGCGCGCTAAGAAAACACACAGATCTTTCATCGCTACAACATTCTGATCAATGGACAATGTGCAGCCAGGGAGAGAGCTAGACTTACACACATACTGCAAGAATAGGTGATTTTTCATAATCCTCGAAGAGGCAGATGATGAATAATGAAACATTTGCAGTATGTAATATAGCACTGCTCAATATACGTGTCGCCTGAACTGTTATCTGTGCTCTGTGAAAAGAACCTAACATCTTGGAGGTCATTCACTGCACTCCTCAGTCTGCTCCCCATAAAGGTCAGCGACCTCCAGGAGGCCAGCATTTCCTACACCGTAATTGTCCAGGCTGCCTTATAAAATGGACAACACACCACCTTAGCCTTATGACTGTAAGAAAATGTTTTTGTATAGATGCATCGATGATGGCTATGAATATTTTTTATCCCCCATTAGAATTTATTGTGCAACATTGTGTTGACAACTTTTTTTCCCCCTTTGAAATTTATATTCTGGCTCTGAAAGTATATGTCTAATGGTGCTTTTAGACGGAGCGATAATTCGCCCGATCGCACGATTAACGATTTTGAATGAACGATGTGTTTTTAGAACGATCAGCGTTTAGACGGAACGATACAGTATGGAAAAATCGTTTTGCAATTGTTTTGCGATCGCTTAAGCCTATCTCACACACAGGTTAAATCGGTGAACGACTGTTTAGACCAGGCATGTCCAAAGTCCGGCCGGAGGGCCATTTGCGGCCCGCGTTCCGAACTTTTACGGCCCCCCAGGTATCCAGCTTGCTATTATCTGCCTGTGTTTTAAAGCATATAGCATGTAGCATGTAAAATGGTCGGCCCTCGCACATGTTCACTTCATCAATTTTGGCACTCTTCGAAAAAAGTTTGGACATGCCTGGTTTAGACGGAACGATCTGCGAATTTTTTGCAAACGACAATTTAAGAACATGTTGAAAGATCAAAATGAACGATTTCTCGCTCGTCGCTTGATCGTTCGCAGCGTTTACATGTACGATTATCGTTCAAATCCGATAGTTATCACGCAAATTCGAACGATAATCGTTCCGTCTAAAAGCACCATTAGATTTAGATGCATAGGACTTGTAGAAGGGCTTATAGTCATATCGTAGGGCCCTTCCTTGCACAATAAATGGTTATAATTAGTAGTTTGTGGCTTGTCAGAATGTAATTGAAGCCTTTCAAGTGTTTCTAATTATATCTGAAGTACAGGATGTTTTTTGTCCATTTCTGAACCTTTACAAGTAAAATGTCTATGGCTAAGATGTCCGTAATGGCAAAGTCTTCTGCTGTTGGGTTGTCTTATCTCTTCACTGTGGTCAGGCATCTAACCTGACTGAGACAAACATCTGCATTCCAACAAAAGCAGCTGTCTCGTTTAGTTTTGGAAAAGTACACTTTGTACAATGCGAATATAATGAGTCCTTTCAGTACACAACTGTTTTTTCTCAGCACAGTTATAGACTGCCACCTTGTGGTGTGAGTTTGTTATTGTGCTTTTTCGCATTTTTAGTTGCATTATACAAATTTCCAGTAGGAAAACTGTGTTTCTAGTGCCACCTGGAGGTAAAAAATGGTAAGTCAATACCCAACTTAAATCAGTGCATTATTACCAATACCACTGGCAACATGGTCAGCCTATGGCAGACGTATTCCTATTTCTATAGTGCAAGGGAACCTGCTAATAGTCAGTGTTAAACAGATCATGATGTTACCTTTAATACTTGTGTTATATATATATATATATATATATATATATATATATAAGAAATATATATAGAAGAAAGGTGATAGCTACTTTTCAGCTCTCTCGCAGAGCCGCTCTCAAGATTAATATATATATATATATATATATATATATATATCTTGAGAACGGCTCTGCGAGAGAGCTGAAACGTAGCTATCACCTTTCTTTCTATACCCCTAGGTGTGCTGATAAGCCTGTCTGCCTGTAAGACTAAAAATGCTTACTTTTGCATATTCATCTATATTACTATTCAAACTTCTTTAAGCGTACCTGCTTCTAAAAAACATGACATGTCACAGAGACATGTCAGGTTATTGTCAATAACAGAACAACAAAGTAAGTGATTTCAGATAATCAGAGTTTAGATTGTGAGCCCAGTGGGACAGGAAGTAATGTGAATGATGGCACTTTGTACAGCACTGTAGAATATGTTGGCACTATATAAAATGTAGGAAAAAGGAAGCAATGTCATATAGGAGGCTCCAGCAGTTAGCTGCCACCATTGATCCATAGACCTATTCTGATTGCGATATTTGTAGTCAGGAAGGACATTTTCCACTGGTGCGGGGCAATTTGTATTTGCCTCATTAAGGGTTTGTTGCCTTCCTCTGGATCAACAATGTAGGGTTTTAGGTTAAACTTGATGGACTCACCCTTATCAAATATGTTGTTGTGTTTGATCGGCAATGGGAGAATGATTTTACAGAAAAGGTTATCGCCCAATGTTTTGCTTGTAATCTTACAGGCTTAGGCTATGTTCACACTACGTAAGTACCGTAGTGATCACGGCTGTTGTTTATCACTGCTGTGATAACTACAGTACTTACGTAGTGCTGCTGCTGAGGGAATCCCGGCTGGAGTGTATACACATAGTATACAAGAAATGGACATTTCAGTTTTCTGCGGCCGCTATTCAGTGAATAGCGGCCACAGAAAACCCTGTCAGTTCACACAATGGAGCGTGCGGGGAATTCGGATACGGGCGCACATGGTTTTGCCCGCATCTGAATTCAGCGGCAGTAAAGATCATCTGGCCGGTACTGCAGTACCTGCCGGGATGATTTTCTCTGTCACCGGCCGTTCTGTGACCCTGTCATACAAAGTGGGATCATAGTCTCAAAGAATAAAAAATCTAAATCCTGCCACATCTATAGGTTTTGTTGGGGTAAAATCACTATTTCAAGGGTATTCTGGCTTTATAGGCATAACAGATAGAAAAGGCAGTAAGCCAGGAAGTAAAGTTTTTTTCTAATAACAGGGACACGTTAATATTCCCTGCTTGTCTTTTACAGTCATGGAGTTGAAATAATAAATTTTAAAGCCAAATATAGATTAGAAGGGGTCATTACTAGAGATGAGTGAACCTTGAGCATGCTCGAGTCGATCCGAACCCGAACTTTCGGCATTTGATTAGCGGTGGCTGCTGAACTTGGATAAAGCCCTAAGGCTATGTGGAAAACATGGATATAGTCATTGGCTGTATCCATGTTTTCCAGACAACCTTAGAGCTTTATCCAACTTCAGCAGCCCCAGTTAATCAAATGCCAAAATTCGGGTTCGGATGGACTCGAACCCGAACCCGGTTCGCTCATCTCTAGTCATTACCTATCCTGTTATCTCATGCTTTACTAATGTCCTTGGCACATCTTGGAATGGGGAGGTACCAAGTTGTGACCATCATTTGTAGGTAAAACCATGCCCCATGTGATGATCACTACTGGGTACCTGGCCATTCCTTCAAACATTACCTTTAAACATTTTCCATTGTGCGTAAATAGGGACTCCGGCATTTTATTTTGCTGACATAGGCCTAGATTTATCTATCTGCCTAAAACCAGAACTGAATAGAAGAATCCCAGCACTCACCGAGTAGATTATTGCTTATTTATTCAGTGCAACTAAAGCAGGCACATGGAGGGTGTGTTATGGCTTGCAAAGCTTTCCATGAATCGATGAAGGCTTTGTAAGCCGAAACGCTGTGCCTGCTTACGTTGCACTGAATAAATGAGCATTACTTAATTTGGTGAGTGCCAGGATTCTTTTATTCTGCTATTTTGGTACCAGTCCTACCACATGCACCATTAACCCTACAGAGAGCCATCTTCTAATATACCATGAAATCAGAACTGTCTGATCTAGCCCATAGCAACCAATCACAGATCAGATTTTATATATTTACTCTTCACAAGCTTTGGTAAAATTAAATCAGACAGTTTTGATTTCAGGCAGAAGAATAAATCTCATTCTTAGTGTTCGATGTTGGCGTTATGTGCCATTTATGGGTTGTGTGCCACTTTAATTCCTTCTTTTCCTCTAATATAGTTCTCCTAATACACGCTAGACAGAGGGACTTGATTCTCAAGGGCAGCAAGTCATAAATCAGTGAAATAGTACCTGTTTCCCCTAGCGCATACAACAGAGTCTCAGTGTAGTCCTATGAGATGCAGCTATCTCTGTGATATCATTCTCAGCTCTTTGAACCAGGATGCAGAAGAGTGCAGTGTTAGGCTATGTTCACGCAACATAAGTAAATTATTCATCACAAGCGTTGTTGCCGATGTGCAACACGGCCATGATGAATCCTTTACCCACATTGTGCTGCAGGCCAAGGGAATCCCAGCCGGAGCGGACGTTGAAAACCTTTCAGTGCTCACAATGGAGAATTCTGCTCCAGCCGCATGCTCTATTGAGTGCAGCGGCGAATTCGAATGCCGGCACGCACAGATGCGCCCGCATCCGAATTCAACTGCAGTGAAGATCATCTTCTCAGATGCCGGCTGCGGGCCACGGAACGGCCGGTGTCTTACCACAAGTGAACATGGCCTAAGGCTGCATCCCATAGGATGCACTAGATAATTTGCACACAGCAGAGACAGACATTGTGAGTTAGGGAAGTTTTAGAACTCAACTAATAACTGTTAATCACTGTATGAACTCTTCTACTATATCATAACAGTCCTGGTTTCTTAGAACAAAAATATCTTCCTTCATGCATGAAGGGGGACACACAGTAGAATTAGGAGGATAAAACTTGGTGGGAGGGGCCTGTGAGCTTTGATAGATGATGATAGGTATTCCTATAGATTTCAGAAAATCCTTCAAACACGGCACAATGGCTTCCTGTCTATGCAGAAAAGCAGATACAAATTGTATGACACATGTCATAATAAAAGTTCAAATAGCACTTGAGCTGGGATGAAAAAAATTACTAGAATATTGCATGTGGGCTACCATTATATGTCAAATATTGCTGATTTAAAGGGGTATTCCACTCAATCATATCTTTTAATATGTTGCTGGCCATAGTAAGAGTAACAATTCATTCCATACTTGCTATTATCTATTCAGTCTCCTACCCCCAGTTCTCAGCTGCTGCTTTCTGTATGTGAGCTTTTCTCTCTGTCTCCCTCTCCCTTCTGAGACAGCTGATATAAACAAGTCCCTGGCAGGCTTTATCTGCAACTTTGTAGCTTCTTTGTAATGCTGGGAGGTTTAATCCCAGTGAGTTCATCAGCAACCTCAGAATAACCCTCCCAGCATTACAGAGAAGCTACAATGTTGCGGATAAAGTCAGTCAGGGACTTGTTCACATCAGCCGTCTTCAGCAGAAAGCAGCAGCTCAGAACTGGGGGAAGGAGACTGAATAGATAATAACTAGTATGGAATGAATAGCTAGTCTCACCATGGGCAGCTACCTTTGACCTTATCATTTACAGCTATAACTGTGTAGCTGCTTCACACATGCATAACTTAAAAGCAAACACCAAAGGATAAAAGTTTGCACAGATAATATTTTTATTTGTTTACTTAAAAGTATAAGCAATTACCTACTAAGCACCATCTTTAAGGGGGTTTAGTCCTATGGACACTAGTCCCTCTTGTACATTTAGTAAGGTTGGAGGTATACATTCATGACCCTTACTAGCACTATTTCATAAAACTAACACTTTCCTAAAGGTCCAAGTCTCCATTTCCCTCACACGACACACAGAATGTTTATACGTCTAGAGATGTTTTCACTCAAAGTTGTTTGTGGATGTTTCACTGTATATCAGTTAGATTGTGTTGGAGTACGGTGCGCAGCAGCCCTCTTCCTGCCATAAATAAGATTACCTTCATTTCACTTGTGGAGTGGACTATTCCTTGGAGTAATGAATTTCCTCTGTGCCTCTGAGTAGATAAACATGGTTCTCATTACATTTTTTTTCGCTGTCACAGTTAAATTATTAGGCAGACCGTTAACTCTGTGAATACATTTGAGTTTTGAACTTTGTCTCCCAAGAAGTCTCACATCGTGTGTCTGACCAGCGCTGCAAGTAACTGGAAACAGAGCAAGCTCGCCACAACTATGTCTCCAGAGAGCAATGGAGTTCTAAAGAAAAACATAACTGTGGAGTGTGTTTACTGTAGGACATACGCCTTCACATACAAGTACATATTTATATTCTCCACTACTACCTACATGGAGAAGACTAGCAATTTCTAGTCTGAAAGTTCTACATAGTTAGGCAGCCTAATGCTTGAAGAGACCCTGTCAGTAGGTTTATGCTGTCTTATATAAGGGTAGCATAAATTAGTGACCGAAAGGCTGAACAGAATGATGTATCAATTAAATTGCTCTGTGCAGCTGATCCAGAGATATCCTCCTGAATAACACGGACAATAAGTAGTCCTCTCCATTATGTGCATGAGCCCAGTAGTCCTCAATATTTATGAGAAACAAAAAAGTTGTGGTAAGAATTCAATTTTCCTGCATATTAGGAGAACAGATGAGCAAAATTATGTAAGTAATATACTGATCTGTTCAGCATTTATATCACTATTTTATGCTGCCCTCATTTAGGGTGGCATAAACCTAGTGACATACTCCCTTTAGAGTGGCACTGTCATTAAAATGTCTAAAGTTTAGATCGGTTGGGGTTAGTCTTCAGACCGCGATCGTTTGGGAGAACGAGCTAAGAGAAGTCTCACTCAGTGTGGTCCTTTCCCGCCTCTGTGTCACGTTGAGGAGATGGTTGCATAATGCAAGTCTATGGGGCACGTCACACTGACGCAGAGCACGGTGGTCTCCCTGCTTATTCATCTGATTGGCCAGGGTCTGAACACTTGACTGCTAAAAAAAAAAAAAAAACCTTTCAAAGTTTATTTTCATGACAGGTAGACTTTAAAAGGTATTCAGGCAAGATGAAAGGAAATGCAGCAGCACTCATACAATATTGCACAAATAGATTCTTGTCTGACACTTTCCCAATCCTTAAAGGAACCAGACAAGGTTGCCCAATGTCCCCCCTTCTTTTTGATTTAGCATTAGAGCCCTTAATTAGATTTCTTCTCCTCACACCTGAATTTAAAGGCATTCAAGTAGGCAATGAAGAAGTACGTATAGCTTGCTTCGCTGATGACACCTTATTATTCCTAGAAAATCCCACATCACACATCCCTGGTGTTTTAAAAATCTTGAAAAACTTTGGCTCATTTTCTGGTTTTAAAATTAATATTACTAAAAGCCAATTGTTACCCTTAATACCACACTTGGCTCCCCATATTTACCCTGAAGGTATAGGTATAGCAAAACAACACCTTTCATATTTAGGAATTAAAATTGGACATACCCCTTTTTCTCTCTACTCATTAAATTATATCCCAATCTTCCAAAAAACAGAACAAGAACTTGATAGGTGGAAAAATTTCAATCTTAGGCCGTATTAGGCTAAATTATTGTATCCCTTACAAATGATCCCCTTACTACTAAAACATAAGGATATTTCTCGACTCAGATCAGCCTTTACCAAATTTATTTGGAGGTCAAAACGACCAAGAATAGCATATGATGCTCTCAGCCTCCCCAAACATAAAGGTGGTGCTCAATTACCTAATATCAGATTCTATAATTTGGCCTCCATTTTCAGACACATCAGAGACTGGATTAACGGTACTTCTTTCTTTTTTAATTATTCCTTGGAGTCTGCTCTTTCTTCTCCTGGCCTTTGGCTTCGCTTCTTCACTTCTCTATTTCGAAACTACCCTCACATTTAAAACACAATGTTATTATCGCTGATACCGTGGCCACATGGAAAGCTTTAAGAAAATTGTATAAAATCCCATTTAGTCTTTCTAAGTTTTTCCCTTTATGGGACAATCCCCTCTTTCTACATGGTTACATCAATCCTGACTATATGGTATGGAAACAAAAACAAATCACTCACTTAAGTAACTTACTGGACTCAGATAAGGGAGAGTTGTTATCTTGGGAAAAATTTAGAAACATGTATGATATCCCTCCCCATCTCCAGGTTTTATTTGAACAACTGTGTCCTTTTACTATTAATAGAGTTAAATCTTGTGCGACGGCAGAAAAAACGAATGATTTTGATTTTCTATGCTTCAATTCTTCTCCCACCTTATCTCTTTCACAAATATACCGTAGGATATGTGTTGATTCCTTACACAAACCTCCTCCCCCTTTTCTCCGGAAATGGTCTGCAGAAATACAAACAGATCATTTGGAACAAAAATTGCTAAATAGCATCCGATATGTTACTGCAGCCACTCCCAGTGTGAAATTGAGGGAAATCCACTTCCGGCTACTCCATAAGGCAATTTACGCTTTTAACTTTTCTTACTCCACCATGCCAAATGATTTCTTGACATATTGTCCAAAATGTAAAGAACCTAGCGCAGATTTATTACAGATTCAGACATACTGGCAATTAGTACAAACCTTTATTCAGAATACATGGAATGAATTCATACCTCTAACTCTACTCAGTTATGTTTTTCATGTTGTGGTGGCCGGGGATGGAGATCCCTCTGAAAAACCTATAGGCTCAAAATGTATTAATCTTACTCTGTTATTAGCCTTAAAAGGCTTACTAAACCACTGGATCTCTGACACACTTGCCACTATTTATGAGCTAACAACCTCGCTTAAAGAAACTCTTCATTGGGAAATGCTGGATGAAATCCGCAACAAAGATGTTTCCACAAAAAATTTCATTAAAAATGGAAATTTTTTCTCATAAAGGTTATGTCGCAGGAGGAGAGGGAAGCTGTTATGAAACACTTTTGTAATACTGTTTGGTATCAGACGGCGGAGGCAAGGGGCACCCTAGGAGTACTCAGAGTTCCTTAATTATATTAAAGATAGAGATTCTTTATCTACATTTCTTTCGATCCTGTAGAGCATTAATTTTTGTTCTTTAGATTCTATTGTTTTTTATAGCAAAATTGTTTTCAAACTTACTATATTGTATCCTATTTATGTCTTCCTTTGATATGTAACTGTATTGTTATAGATAAAATTTGAAAAATCTAATAAAAATATTTTGAAAAAAAAAATATTGCACAAATATTTCTTTTATTCTTGCGTTTCGCGCCAAATCTGGCGCTTCCTCTCGTATCCCCCTGCCCGGCTCCAGGGGTCACCATAGCAACCCAGAGGCTGCCCAGTGCGTCTGGGTTGCTATGCTAGGGGCCTGATCATATGTACTGTATGAGCTGTCAGTTAGGAACAGTTATAATGCATTATAGCACAGATCGATCTGTGCTGTTATGTAATGTGTGTGTGAAAAATAAGTAAAATTAAAACAAAAAAACAATAAATAAATATATACATTCCCCATTATAGATCATCCTCTATTAATAAAATACACATGTTTGGTATCGTCGCATCCGTAACCCCATCTATAAACCTGTTACATTAATTATCCCGCCTGATTAACGGTGTAAAAAAAATAAAAACTAACCAAAGTGATCATTTATGTTAATCCCGCTCCATAAAAAAATATATAACAAAGCTATCAAAATGTCACATGTACCCAAAAGGTGTACTGCTAAAAACATCAGCTTATGCCGCAAACATTTTTTTCTTTAAATATTACAGTTCTTACAATATGCAAGACATAAACAGTTTTTATAGTAAAAGTGTCATACACTATAACAAACACTATATATAAAAGGAAATCACTGTAATCGCACTGACCTGACGGATAAAGATAAAATGTCCTATGTAACGTATAGTAAACAGTGTAAAAAAATAAAAGCAGCTGCTAAATTTATTAAAAAATGATCAGGGTGTCACATGTCCCCCAGAATGGTACACATGGAAACGTCAACTTTTCTTGCTAAAATATTTTGGCATCCTAAAGCCTCTGTGATTTGATTTATTAACTGTAAAAAACTGAATTAAAAAAGGCCCTAAAATTCACCAGGCCTCTGTCATGTCTGAGGCCTGTGGTTGAATCAGGTGAAGAACTGCGGCCATATATGTAATGTTTTAATTTCCCCTCCAACTTGCTTACATTTCTGCGAAACACCTAAAGGGTTAATAAACTCATGAAATGTTACTTTGAATACTTTGAGGGGTGCAGTTTTTACAGTGGTGAGATATATGGGGTAACTAACATACAGGCCCCACAAATCCACTTCAGAACTGAACTGGTCCCTAATAAAGTCAGAATTTGAAACTTTCCTGAAAATTTGAAAATTCACTGCAAAATTTCAAAAGTAAAAGGACGTTCAGTAGATGATGTCAACATAAAGTAGATATGTTGTAGACGTTGCAGTAATAATTAGTTCATGTGGCATGACTATGTTTTTTAGAAAAAGAGAATTTTAAATATAGAAAAGTAAAGAAACTGTGTCAACAAAAGTTCACTACGAACATAAAAAAGAATATGTCACAAAAAAAAATGTCAGAATAACCGAGATATTAAAAAGCATCGCTTTATTACTATATAAAGAGAGACAGGTCAGATTTGAAAAACAGGCCCCTGGGCATTAGGGCCAAAACAGGCTGCGGAGGCAAGGGGTTAATTCCTTAATGAAGACCACTACTCTGCATTTAGTATTGCAGATTTAGCTCTGTTGAGAGGATGATTTGCAATAATAAGCAGAGGCCATGGACAAGAATAGTGTTATTTCAACAGAAAAAAACTAATTCTAAACCTAGACATCCCCTTTAATAATATGTGATT
Source organism: Dendropsophus ebraccatus (assembly GCF_027789765.1). Taxonomy (NCBI): domain Eukaryota; kingdom Metazoa; phylum Chordata; class Amphibia; order Anura; family Hylidae; genus Dendropsophus; species Dendropsophus ebraccatus. The sequence continues at coordinate 61,125,278 of NC_091460.1, read as the reverse complement.
CTAATCAGTAATGATGCGTCATAATCCTGTCTGTAATCTTATCTATGAGGTCTCCCGGGAATAGCTCTTTAATGTCATGATATCCCTCCCCCATTTACTAAGAACTCAGTCGTGCCAAACTCTCTCTAAAACATCAGATAGCTGACACAATGATTTTTTTTAGAACTCCTTTGTTGTATATGGCTCTCCATTAAAGGAATAAGTGGTTATTAATGACTTGCAATGAGGACACCCCTCCACCCGCCCCAAAGCCAGACCCCATAAACTCCTATAAACCTTTATGCAATGTTTCATTAGAGATCCATATCTAGCTGGTCTGGTGCCCAAAAGACTCCTCTATGTCTAATGTGAAACGCCTTGGCAGTTGTCCATGTGCTGGCTGCGCTAACCAGTGACTATTGCGGCACCATTTCCATTTCGTTATTGTTTTGCGGGTTACTTTTCTGTTCCTTTTTCATGGCCGCTCCATATAAATCTGCATCTCTTGCCTATTATATCACTGTTTGGATTGGATGCAAGGTTCGCGTTGAAGAAATCCCTAGACAGAGTACAGTTCCGCAGCTGTGGAAAGTTGGAACGGTTTGCTTGTATTTTTCTAGTAAGGCAATAGTGTAATTCATCAGGTGAACATAGATCTGCTCTGACAGTTTTATTGCCAACATGACCCACAACAATACCGGACTATGAAACGAAATCTAATTATACCAATTGTCAGAGGAAATAATATGAAATAATGGTCTTGAAGCAGAGAAAGCCTACTATATGATGAGCGAGTATTCCATTACCCTGAGCCTTGCCGTACTGTATATACACTATACAGTGATAATACATTTCACCGATGTTCATATATTTCGGAAAATTGTGTGACCTGGGGAGAAATTCATGTAGTAATTATTTTATAAAGGAGAGAAAAACAAATTGTTCTCTTTATGGCATAATAAATGGTTACCTCACTGGTTCCTATGAGATTTACTTCTGTATTTAGTGTCCCTGGCATAGTTCATCTAACTCCTGGCAGCAGTTTAGTACAAGTTAAGTACATAGTTGTCACTTTCACACTTGATTTGTCACCATGGAGCCAGAGCACACAACCTGCGGTTTGCACTGTCACCAGTTGCAGCTTGTACAAGGGCAATGCTAACATCAGAGGACACAGAGGCAGTGAATCAGACTGGGGGAGAAGGGAGCTGAGAGTTGTATACTCCCATAGGCTGCAGGCATAAGGACTGGGATGAATCCCCTGACTGGCTACGGTGATGATATCACATCATCATGGCTGCCTGGGCATTCTGTCTCTGTGACTCATAGCTGCAGACGTGAGTGCTGGAACCCAATCTCCTATATGACCTAATCATGCCTGCCTAGGGATTCTGCCCCTGTGACTCATAGACTGCAGGCCTGAAGAGAAAAAAGCTTCTGCGTTCATCATGGGAGCCTGGACAAGGTGAGTATTAGGTTTTGTATATTTGCTGTGATGGGGCATTTTTAGTGCATGGGGCATTATAACTATATAGGAGACACAGAAGAAGACATTATAACTATAAAGGGGCACAGGAGACATTATAACTTTATGGGACACAAGGGGCATTTTAACTATATGGGGGCAAAGGGGACATTATTATTGCATGGGGTCACAGGTTACATTACTACTGTATGTGTGCACAACGGACAGATGGACAAACATTTAGAATAAATCTGCACCATACTGCAGGTAAAACTTTTACGCAACTTAAAGTAACATTCCAAATTTTTTTTAATCCCTCCCCCCCATGCACGCTGGCGCATATACTTACTATTAATCGTTATCTGGCAGTTCAGTCCTATGGCGCTGTTCTAATCCTGCGGGTGGTGAAATCACGGTTCTTTTGACCCCTCTTCTTTCTCCAGGGCAGTTGAAGGCTGGAAGTCGGGGTCTCAAAAGCATGTCTATAAGAGTGCTCTCATAGAGATTTATTGGAGATTCTGACTTGCGGCCTCCCTATGTGCAGGCCAACCGGTGACGCTTTCACGTGGGCGGCTATGGGATTTTAACAGCACCGTGGGACCAGACTGAAGCCGCTTCATGGGACACCATTCATCAATAGTTAGTATATGCACCAGCGTGCAGCGGGGGAGGGATAAAAAAAAAACAACGTGGAATGCTTCTTTAAGTTTTATTGCAATGCTTTAAAGTAGATCAGTATCAGAGTGCCCTCAGAGTTCTCAGAGTTATTTTTTTTTTTTGCTCACTTAGGGGGTATGTTTCATTTGCGCAATCATTTTTACGTATTTCTACGTGAATAACTTTTCACTTGCTGCACAAAAATCTCTAGTCCATGTGCAAAATTTATCATTTGAAGCAAAGTCCTTGAAAAATCTTGCACAATTTTCCACTTTTTTTTAGCTAACAGCTTGGCAAAAAAAACTAAGCCAGGGTTTGCCCGGAGTACTGCTGATGTTTTTATGTTATCATTTTGGGGTACAAATAATGTAAATTTGTAAATGTAATTTTTAAGCCAAGCATTACTAATAATGTGTTTACTGTTCTGTTATAATTATGGGCATAACAAAAAATTAATGTATTTTTACATTTTATGTCATTTATTTAAATAAACCAGCCTTATGCTACGTTTACACGAAACGATTATCGGGCGAATTTTCGCGATAACGATCGAATTCGAACGATAATCGTATGTGTAAGCGCGGCGAACGATCAAAAAATCGTTCATTTTGATCTTTTAACATGTTCATAAATCGTCGTTCGCGGATCGAAAAAAATTTGCAGATCGTTCCGTGTAAACAGTCGTCGTGCAATAGTCCGGCCGCGCACCGCCTGCAGCCCGGCCCCCCGCTCATCCGCAGCCCCCTGCGCCGGCTCGATCGCCGCCGCCGCTCCGATCGCCACCCCCGCCGCTCCGATCGCCACCCCCACCCGCCGCCGCCGCTCTGATCGCCGCCGCTGCTCCGATCACCCCCACCGCCGCGGCCAAGAGCATACGTTACCTCCCCCAGCGCAGCAGGTCTTCCGACATCCCCAGCTCCCATCTTCAGCGCATTGATTGGCTGAAGAGATGAGCCGGGAATTTCAAACGGCGCCTCTTCAGCCAATCAGTGCTCCTCTTCAGCACTGATTGGCTGAAGGGGAGCCGTTTGAAATTCCCGGCTCCCCTCTTCAGCCAATCAATGCAAGGCAGCACTGATGGGCTGAAGGGGAGCCGTTTGAAATTCCCGACTCCCCTCTTCAGCCAATCAGTGCTGCCGTGCATTGATTGGCTGAAGAGGGGAGCCGGGAATTTCAAACGGCTCCCCTTCAGCCAATCAGTGCTGCCTTGCATTGATTGGCTGAAGAGGGGAGCCGGGAATTTCAAACAGCTCCCCTTCAGCCAATCAGTGCTGAAGAAGAGCACGGATTGGCTGAAGAGGAGCCGTTTGAAATTCCCGGCTCATCTCTTCAGCCAATCAATGCGCTGAAGATGGGAGTCGGGGATGTCGGAAGACCTGCTGCGCGGAGCAGGTAACGTATGCTCTTGGCTGCGGCGGTGGCGGCGCACGGAGCGGCGGCGGCAATCGGAGCGGAGGGGCGATCGGAGCGGCGGCCGGGGGAGCGATCGGAGGGGCGCAGGGGGCTGCGGTTAAGCGGGGGGGGCGGGCTGCGGGCGGCCGGGCTGCGGGCGCGCGATCGCAAAACGATCGCAAAATGATTTTTCCGTACGATATATCATACCGTCTAAACGCTGATCGTTATAAAAAAAATTGTTACTTCGAAATCGTTATGATCGGGCCAATAATCGCCTCGTGTAAACTTAGCATTAGGGTCCATTTACACAGAAAGATTATCCAACAGATTATCTGCCAAAGATTTGAAGCCAAAGCCAGGAATCGATTTGCAAAGAGGAAAAATCTCAGGCTTTCCTTTATGACCTGATTAGAGATGAGCGAACCTGGTTCGGATTCGAGTCCATCCGAACCCGAACTTTCGGCATTTGATTAGCTGGGGCTGCTGAACTTGGATAAAGCTCTAAGGTTGTCTTGAAAACATGGATACAGCCAAGACTATATCCATGTTTTCCACATATCCTTAGGGCTTTATCCAGGTTCAGCAGCCACCACTAATCAAATGCCGAAAGTTCGGGTTCGGATGGAGTTGAGCATGCTCGAGGTTCGCTCATCTCTAGACCTGATCTCTGTTTATAGTCTGTTTCTGGCTTTGGCTTCAAATCTTTGGCAGATAATCTGTCAGATAATCTTTCTGTGTAAATGGACCCTTAGGGTCCTTTTCCACGGGCCAAGGAGGGCCCGATCAACGATGTAAACGAGCAGCAATCTGCTAGATCGGCGTTCGTTTACTGGGCCTATTCCACGGCCCGATGATCGGCAAGCGAGGGCTGCAAGGACATTGTTACCGATGTCCTTGCAGCAGTAATACATTGTCCAGGCTTCTTCTCCGCGCTGTCTTGTTCCCCGGGTCCCGCGCTTTATCTTCAGAATGGCCACACTCAGCCAATCACAGGCCGTGGCGGTCCTGGCCTGTAATTGGCTGTGCGCTCCGTCAGCTGACTGGCCATTCTGAAGATAGAGCGAGCGGGACTCGGGGATGAAGACAGCGCGGAGAAGAAGCCTGGAAAGGAAATGTATTACTGCTGCTGCTTGTCAAATCGTTGGTCGCCCGCACCGCTATTCAACCGTAGCGATGCGCGGTGGGGGAACAATGATTTTAGGTCTGGCCCTAAATGAACGATCAGCCGATGACACGATCATCGGCTGATCGTTCTCTCTATTTCACCGAACGATAATCGGCCGAATCGGGCCAAATGGGGCCGATCCGGCCGATTATCGTTACTGTGTAATAGGGCTCTTAGGCTTCATGGTGCCCTGTGCAAAAATTCCCTCTGAGTAAGAAGCCTTATGCTGGGTTTACACGGAGCTATAATTCGCCCAATCGTACGATTAACAACTTCAAAGTAACGATTTTTCTTTTACAACGATCAGCGTTTAGACGGAATGATATATCGTACGGAAAATTCTTTTTGCGATTGTTTTGCGATCGCTTAAGCTGTGTAAACGCAGCATTAGAAAGTTGTCTTTGACAAATCTACGATGTTATGTTATAGCTTTGTTCCCACAACATCTTTTTAGGCCAAATGACGGCCAGTGTTTTCATAATAACATCTGCCAATAATGGTCATTACCCTTTTCCCCTGCTAGAACCTCCAAATTACATCAAGGGCAGGGAGGAGTAAAGCAGTCAAGCTCAAGGTCCTCTGGCACATCTAAGATGGCTCTTATCCAGGCAGCGGGTCTTTCTTTTATGGAACCGTTATTATGACATAAACGCTTGTCCTCACAGTTCATGGTTACTACAGGTGCCCTCAGTGAGTTCATTAAACATACTTATAACCAAGCAAGCAGCCTATCTTTAGGGCACTCTTAAGGTCGTATTACACGGCCTGATGTTTAGGGGGAAGTAAGCGCAACCTGTCAGCTTAGCGTTTGCTTTGTCCTTGTTCCCCATTTGCTGCCTGTGCTATTACATGGACAGACAGCAAGGGGGAGCAGCGGGAAGGGCTGTCCGAACGATTCTTAGCTGCGATGCACAGCAGACTGTTGCTGCACACATGTTGGCTGATCACGGCCTTTCAACATGTGCTATTACATTAAACGATTATCGAGCTGAGCGGCCAGTAATCGGCCAAGTAAGGCCTAAAATCAGTCAGTGTTAGGGCCTTTGGAACATAAAACAAAAAGCTTAGAGATGACATGCACAGGTAGTTGTAGATTAGATATATAATAGATAGGAAACAGAAAATTAGGTAGATGGAAACATAGCATGGAAATAGATTAGATATTAGGTGCTTATAAGGTACATAGGTGAAAGATCATAGATAGATAGATAGATAGATAGATAGATGGATGGATGGATGGATGGATGCCTGGCTCCAGGTTTCAGTAGGCCTTTGGGTGACATAGCCTTAATGATCCTCGTTTCAGTGTAACTCATGCAGTGGTATTAAAACAGCAGCAACTACAGACACAAAGGGGGGTTTATCAAAGCCCCGCCCCCATGCCCCACTCTGGATTTACTGAAAGGTGCACATTTCTTAGTAAATCTGTCAGATCTGTGGATGCTCGGGAGCTGGTGTAGATTTTTGTCATGATTTACGCCTGCTAGCTTTCAACCTTTGTATTGCAACTATCCATATATTTATTGTAGTTGTCTGAGGCTGCAATCACCTCAAATAAATGCTCTTTACTCCAGCTCTGAAGAGTCATAGAGGCGTGGCCAGGGCAATAACTTGCAATGATGTGAATGTGCAGCAGCAGATGTGCAGCTAGATTTGCGGTGAAAAAAAAAACATAACTTAAAGTGTACCTGTTATTATAACTTTCAAAATCTAAATGAACAGTAGATGTGATTTAAAGCGAGTTTGCAATATACATTCATTATTATTTTTTTTGGTCATCATGCTATAAACAAAGCTTAACTTACCAGAAATCCAGGTCCATTCTCTTGAAGGCAGATTTTCTGACTTGTGCTGGTTGAAAAAAAACAGACTAAACACGGGAATTCCAGCCAGTACAGAGTCACAGCTCAATGTGTCCCTCAGTCACATGACTGCCTTCTCCATGAGCGCTCAGATGACCTGGGATACACTGGACTTCCTGTTTTCTGAGTGTTTCCTGTTTCTTGAGAAGAAAAAGAGAGTCAGAAAACAGGAAGTGCTGTGTTTTCCATGATAACTAAAAAAATAATGAATGTAAATTGCAAACTTGCTTCATATCACATCTACTGTTGATTTAGATTTTAAAAGTTATAACGACAGTGTCACTTTAAAATACTAAAATCTTGAAAAGGTGACATTTAAACTTTTTTCTGACTTTGTGATACATGTCTATTCTGTCATGTCTATACATGTCGATTTTTAATATAGGCCTAGCGGCATTAGTATCAGCCATAGATGGGATGTGCAGCCGTTCCTTTCTCTCCAGTTTCCATGTCTATTCTGTACATAACCTTGCTAGTAAAACGACAGATTAGGCTCTGTGAACACGGAGCAAATATGGCGGAATTCCACAGCGGTATCCCACCAGCCTCCGTGTCATAATGACAGCCTATGGGAGGCTTGCGTGCCTCCTCTCTCCGCGCTAAAGAATAAACATGTTCATTCTGCAGCATGGAGAGAGGAGGAGCACGAGACTCCCATAGGCTGTCATTATGACACGGAGGCTGGGAGAGAATTCCGCCAGTTTTCCTCAGTGTGCACGGAGCCTTTTAGAGTAAATCGTGTAGTAAGACAGCACAAGGACCAACACTAAGCAGAAATGTTAGGTTCTTAAAGGTGTCATCCAGCGCTACAAATACATTGCCACTTTCTCCCCTCCCTTGTCTCCAGATTGGGTGTGGTTTGGGACTCTGTTCCATTGAGATAAATGGAGCTTAATTGCAAACAACACCTGAACTGGAGACAAGAGAGGGGGAAAAGTGGCCATGTTTTTGTAGCCCTGAATAACCCCTTTAAGATTGAAAAAAGAATGTGACATGCCATTAGATAAGATTTTTTTCTGTGTAATCCAGTGTAAACCATCTGTGTAATATACTGTAATTTAGATATCATAGCAGTACCATAAATTACATATACCGTCCATGCTTACAAAATTAATACGGTAATATATATTTTTTTAAATCATCATCAGATGCAACATCACGGCAGATCCTTTGTTGTCATTTACAGTACAAATCTCTTCAATTATTACTAGATGGTAAGCAATTCCTAGTAATGTACCATCCAGCATAAAAATCTGTCAGATTAGAAGAAAACTGGTGCAGTGTTAAAGGGATAATGCCGTGATTTTTTTTTCTTTGGGATTAACGTCTTTTTAAATAATCTCAGTGTTTTCAGTACTTATCAGCTGCTGTATGCCCTACAGGAAGTGGTGTTTTCTTTTCAGTCTGACACAGTGCTCTTTGCTGCCATCTCTGTCTGTGACAGGAACTGTCCAAAGTAGGAAAGGTTTTTTAATGGGGATTTGCTACTGCTTTGGGCAGTTCCTGTCACAGACAGCGATGGCAGCAGGGAGCATTGTGTCAGACTGGAAAGAAAACACTACTTCCTGTACAGCATACAGCAGCTTATATATAGGCAATTACCCATTTCCAAGTGAAGGACTATTGAAGGAACCTATGAATGTTTACAGACAGAGGTTGTCTTCTTGAGACATATGGCATATTCTTCTTACCTTTTTTTTCTTTTCCAGCTATTAACTTTCCAAAATGGTCAGGCTTAATGGTCATCTACTGTGAATAAGACTATGATCGAATTATGTTTTTCTCTATACATAAAATGTATCTTGAAAGTATCAACCAATTTATACATTTAAATGATCACTATTATGTCAGATATCTTCCTTTTATTTGATAGCTTAAGCAATATATAACATATTTGTAAATAACTTCATTTTCCAAAAGATACTCCTTATCCTGGTAAAAAAGCTCTAAAGTCTTGGCCACTAGGTGTCCCACCTACCTTTTACCTGCTGTCTACTCCCTGTTGTTAGGGAAATTCTGTCTCTAGTCACTAAAAGTGGGAAAACTTTGAACACACTCAGGTTTGTCCAAACCTTCATTGATGGTGGCTGAAGAAGTTGGATGCCGTCCTAAGGAGTTTGTATGGCAGCATCCACGTTTTCTAGGCATCCTTAGGCCTGCATTCAACTTCTTCAGCCACTGGTAATCTAATGCCGAGCGTTCAGGTTTGGGTGCCCCTAGCATGCTCACGGTTCCCTTATCTCTATCAGTAATGCATAAACCAGGATGGAATACAGGAAGTGGGAGTAGGGTTTAGTTACTGCTATGTACAGAAGAGGAGAGGCTGTATACCTGCAATATTTAAGCTTGTTTGCCTCCTCCAGAGGACCTCACTGTCTCTAAAAAGTAAGTCAAGACTTGCCATGGTGGGTTTTGTGTTACAACCATGGCGTTTTTTGGGGTTGACATTTCTCTCTCCATTTTCTAATACACAGTATGCTGAGGATGTGCCTTTTTTTGGCAAACTGTGGCCAGTCTATTACTGAGCACCGGCCGGGCGTAAAGCACTGGTCTATTCATGTAAAAAAAACAACAAAAAAAATGATGTACCGGTGGTACATTCGCTTTAAGCTGACAATTATTTTCTCTCCCAGAATGAAGCAATACGGATACCCTTTACAGCCATGATCCACCTAGTTTTGCTTTATAACATGAATATAAGTAGCTCCTATGACTTGCTTTTTTTATAATGCATGTGGCTTTTCATAGTGTACCTAAAGTTCCTTAAGTGCCATAACTATGCATATATTTCACTGCGACACAGAGAAAATCTGTAGGTGTGACAACACTAAACACAAAATTATACTGCAAGGTTTGCATAAGCACCAATCCATTCCACAATATAGTGTGCCACATGCAGATGACCCTTACGGGACCCCTGGTTTTTGTAGAGACCTGAATGTCACAGTAGTAGTGGTGTTGATTCACTGCCAGCAGGATTAGAATTTCCTTTGGTCATGTGACAGTCCCACAGGTGCTTCACTGTCTATAGGATAGTTACCAGAGCCGTGCACCTGTGTGTCCATCACATGGATCAGGACAGATTCTCATCCCATGGAAGTAAACAATAAGGCCTTTCATTCAATAGCTGAAAGCAGAGATCTGTGGAATGGGCTTAAAATATATATCCTATTAAGTCCTTTGGGTAACTTCCCACATTTGAAAAAGATTCATACAACCAAAACACACATTTTATTGATATAAACTGAAGCTGATAAAACATCTAGACAAAAATATAATTATTGCAGGAAAAGTAGGCATAAGAAACCTGGTCACAACAAGAGAAAGGAGGATAGAGCTTTCCTGTTTCATGTTGATCCAAGGTATAAGGCAAAATCCAATAGGTTGTATAGATAAATGTAAACATACAATAATAGCAGTACACCTATGTCCCAATATATCCACTGCCCCCCCCCCCCCCCCCAATTTGCATTTCTGGTTTTATTCTTCAGACCGTGCACAATTTTTGTAGCCCGCCCCTGGACCCTTTCTATTTATCATTATCTTTATATTGGTGAGGTCTCCAAAACTGGACACAGTATTCCAGATGTGATCTCACTAGAGCTCTATACAGTGGGATCACAGTCTCTTTCTTCCTACTGGTTATACCTATATTTAGATATACAGCCCAGCCTACGATTGCCTTTTTCCTACACCAGGCTCATCTTAAAGCAAATGTACCATCAGTTACATCGCAATTATACATTTTTTTCTTTGCACTAGCTGATGGGCAAAGATACAGGGATCCCAGTGCAGTTCTTTTTTAGAAATTCTGCCCAGTTCCCACACTCGGTGCCAAATCTGCCTGTTACAGGCCACTTTCACACATCGCTATAATACAGATCTGTAATTGCAGACAGTATTGTACACTTTGATTTCTATAAACCTTTTCACACATCCGCAGTTGTTATGGATCTGTAATGGGGCTGTGATCCATGACTGGCTCATAGAAAACAATTGGTTTCTGCAAAGTTCAGATTGGCAACAGACATACATCCATAAGCATCCGCAACTTGAAGATCCGTTGTCTGTCGCCCCCCTCCCCCCCCCCTTTTTTTTTTTTTTTTTAGACAACCTTTCCCTTTGTGCGAATCCACAAAATATAAATGCAATATGGTTGCATTGTGGATGAGATTTTGCTCTATGCGGACAAAGAACTTGGACAGACAGACCAGAACTGATGTGGGAAAAGAGCCCTAGATATGTGCAGTTGAGTGAAAACAGGAGATGCTATTTATGGGTTTTATGTTATGTTTAAAAAAGTATTTTAAACTCTTAACACATCAGGTGTAGTGGCATTGCTTGTGTTGTTTTCATTCACCTTTACAGTCCTTGTATTACCCGAAAATATGCACTAGAGGTCAGTCTTTGCCTAGTAAGGCAACTGCTACTGTGTCATAAGAAATATAGTGTAAGAAACAAACTTCTTTACATCCTGCAGCGTGTCTAACTTACAGCATCACTTACAGCGTGTCTAACTTACAGCATAATAGCATTTACCCTTGTTATAAATGTGTCATGTATTAGTAAAATACATGGATATAAAACAAAACTACTGCATAGCAATTAAAGTACCCAATAGCATTACAGTTGAAATTCATTTCCAGCAGAGGGCAGCACAGTAACAAGTCATTATTTGTTGTAATTCCCAAAATGGCCACTGAGAGGTGCAACATGAACAACAGTGAAACCTCTATTCACATCTCATTGTGATGAACATTTTTATATCTGTCTGTCTGTCTATCTATCTATGTGGGATGGCAGCAGGGCCGGACTGGGACTGAAAATCAGCCCTGGCACTCACACCCCTCCAGCCCACATACCATATCACACTTAGGTCATGTTGTGTTGTATTGCAACTAATTTTTATTGACAGAAATGGTGCCAAGTCTATCTATCTATCTATCTATCTATCTATCTATCTATCTATCTATCTCCTATCTATCGAACTATCTATCTATCTCCTATCTATCTATCTATCTATCTATCTATCTATCTATCTATCTATCTCCTATCTATCTATCTATCTATCTATCTATCTATCTATCTCCTATCTATCTCCTATCTATCTATCTATTTATCTCCTATCTATCTATCTATCTATCTATCTATCTATCTATCTATCTATCTATCTATCTATCTATCTCCTATCTATCTATCATCTATCTATCTATCTATCTATCTATCTATCTATCTATCTATCTACCTATTATGCAACAACAGGCTACAACAGTGATAATATATATAAGTAGGGTCCTAGGGAAATTGTTAGGATATGTAAAATAATATTACACATTTCCTGTATAATGTTAGCACTGGTAAGACAATTTTCTATGCATGATAATACTGTATATCTCTAAATAGCTATTATAGTTACCAAAAAACACCAGTATACAGGAAGCGAATATCATCATTACTGTTACTGGCCAATCTATTATAAAGAGACTGATACTACCATTATTACAGTATACAAGTAACAGATAATACATCAACTACCATCATCACTACAACATGACTAATACCACTATGCTGTCACTGAATAAATCCACTACGTGAACACAAGTATTACCAATAAAATGAGTATACACAGGACAAATAATACCATGACCACTGCCATCATACAGTGACTGGATAATACTGCTGTACTGTCTATTAATAATATCCCCTTTATACCACCAGTATATAAAATGCAATATTCTACCTCAGCATTGACCAGAGATGAAGTTCAGAGCATTTGGGTTCATGTGAACCTAAACTTACTGTAAGGTCTCTCATCTCTAGCAGTGACCAAATAGAGGTAGAGATCCAGCTATACAAAGGATCTACAGACCTTAAGAGTGTGTTCACACACACAGGATTTGATGCTGCAGATAGCTTTGTTACTCAATGACAGAACCCAGCATCAAATCTGTTGCAGATCCTGTACGTGTGAAGTGATTAAGCATGATTGTGCAGTTACATCCAGTGACTTACAGGAGGCGTCTTCTCTACATGAATCATAAGTGACTTTTTGATAGTCAAAGCTGTCTGTTTTTTCCTTTTCTTTCCATCTGGCTCAGCCCATCATGAAGATTTCTCCAGCCATGACTCTTCTCCCCAGAATCTGCGAGACAAACACTTTAGGCTCCACGCTCCAGCACCAACCTAACCTTATACCTCATCATAACCTTATATTCCCCATTGCTTTACACAGTAACAGTGCCCGCTCTGTGCTCCTACATAAGCAGTCAGGCCCAATATGTGCCTCCAAATAGTAGTCAGGCATATAGCCCCCCACACATAATATAGATGCCCTGTGCAGTCCCACATAATATAGGCCCCCCACATAGTATAGCCCTTCCCACTGTGTAGCACCCACATAGTATATCCCCCTTTGTAGCCCCCACATAGTATAGCCACAACATATTATTCCCCCCTTCTTGTATCCCCCAAATAGTATAGGTCCCTGTGTAGCCAGCCCCCACATAGTATAGTCACAACAAGGGATGTCACTCAGTATATGCACAGTATACAGGGATGTCACTATATGCACAGTATACAGGGATGTCACTTAGTATATGCACAGTATACAGGGATGTCACTTAGTATATGCACAGTATACAGGGATGTCACTATATGCACAGTATACAGGGATGTCACTCAGTATATGCACAGTATACAGGGATGTCACTCAGTATATGCACAGTATACAGGGATGTCACTCAGTATATGCACAGTATACAGGGATGTCACTATATGCACAGTATACAGGGATGTCACTCAGTATATGCACAGTATACAGGGATGTCACTATATGCACAGTATACAGGGATGTCACTCAGTATATGCACAGTATACAGGGATGTCACTCAGTATATGCACAGTATACAGGGATGTCACTCAGTATATGCACAGTATACAGGGATGTCACTCAGTATATGCACAGTATACAGGGATGTCACTCACTATATGTACAGTATACAGGGATGTCACTCACTATATGCACAGTATACAGGGATGTCACTCAGTATATGCACAGTATACTGGGATGTCACTCACTATATGCACAGTATACAGGGATGTCACTATATGCACAGTATACAGGGATGTCACTCACTATATGCACAGTATACAGGGATGTCACTCACTATATACACAGTATACAGGGATGTCACTCAGTATATGCACAGTACACAGGGATGTCACCCACTATATACACAGTACACAGGGATGTCACTCAGTATATGCACTGTATACAGGGATGTCACTCAGTATATGCACAGTATACAGGGATGTCACTCAGTATATGCACAGTATACAGGGATGTCACTATATGCACAGTATACAGGGATGTCACTCAGTATATGCACAGTATACAGGGATGTCACTCAGTATATGCACAGTATACAGGGATGTCACTCACTATATGCACAGTATACAGGGATGTCACTCACTATATACACAGTATACAGGGATGTCACTCAGTACATGCACAGTATACAGGGATGTCACTATATGCACAGTATACAGGGATGTCACTATATGCACAGTATACAGGGATGTCACTATATGCACAGTATACAGGGATGTCACTATATGCACAGTATACAGGGATGTCACTCAGTATATGCACAGTATACAGGGATGTCACTCAGTATATGCACAGTATACAGGGATGTCACTCAGTATATGCACAGTATACAGGGATGTCACTCACTATATGCACAGTATACAGGGATGTCACTATATGCACAGTATACAGGGATGTCACTATATGCACAGTATACAGGGATGTCACTATATGCACAGTATACAGGGATGTCACTCAGTATATGCACAGTATACAGGGATGTCACTCAGTATATGCACAGTATACAGGGATGTCACCCACTATATACACAGTATACAGGGATGTTACTCAGTATATGCACAGTATACAGGGATGTCACTCACTATATGCACAGTATACGGGGATGTCACTCACTATATGCACAGTATACGGGGATGTCACTCACTGTGTAGCCAGCCCCCACATATTATCCCCCCCCCGTGTAGCCCCCCCCCCCATAGTATAGTTCCCTGTGCAGCCAGCCCCCACATAGAATAATCTCAACATATTATCCCCCCCCTGAAGCCCCCCACACAGTAAAAGCATCCCTCTGTAGCCCCCCACATGGCATTTTCCCCCTGTACAGCCCCCACATAGTATAGTATAGAGGGGTCTATAACTCCACTGTGTAGGAGCATTCATGTAAAAAACAAAAAAACTAAAGTATACTCACCTCTGGTGGATCCAGCAGGTCCTCTCTGTTCCTCTCTGGTCTGGTGCTCTTAGCTGCTTACATATTCCGTTACCGGCAGCCCGATGCAGCCCGGCCCCGGAGGCTCACAGATCCATCCCCACGGCGCCTGCATCTCTCTCCTCTCCTGCTCGGGCGGGCAGCAACTGATGACGTCACACGTCTGCCGACGAGCAGGAGGGGAGAGAGATGCAGGCGCCGCGGGGCTGGAGCTGTGAGCCTCCGGGGCCGGGCTGCATCGGGCTGCTGGTAACAGAATATGTAAGCAGCTAACAGCAGAGGACGGCAGCAAATGCAGGGCGGCCACACAAAGTTCTTACGGCCGCGGCGGGCGAGGGGCGTGAGCGCGTGGTGGCTCGTGGTTTACTTAGCAGGGGGGCTGGTCGGCGGCCCTCCGACTAATAATCTGAGCAGCCCAGCGGGCATTTGCCCGGCCTGCCAGATTATCAGTCCGGGCCTGGATGGCAGCTGTTAACACTAGGGACTCAGTGGAATGCCCTGTCAAAAGGGTTTGTAGTTTAGAAAACTTGTTTTCCTATACCATATTAGCAGTTCTATATTCTATATAGCAAGAGTGGCTGCAATGTCTATCTCACGCTGGAGGACCCATCTGTGTATTACTCTGTTATGGATTCCAAAGGGAGCTGTGTAAAGTTTTATTTCCCCATTGGAGGTGGTGTTCCTGGATTCTCTAAAAAGGGTGGCAGTTAACACTACAAGTGCTGGAAACCTCTACAAAGCTTCTTATGCAGCCAGACCTCCTTTGTCACCTGCTGTTGCTTCTTACTTTTATTACCATAGTGCTGCTATGTGTAATATAGTATTATTGTTTCCTAATTTCGTCTCCTTCTCTGCTATCCCTTCTCCATCCACTCTATAACCTCTTTGGTGCCATGTTCTTTCTACCTGAACTCAGACAATGGCATGTGACTTGCTCGCCCAATCACCTATAGGCACTTTGAGATTCTATCTACAATGACTGAAACATTGGCAAAATAAAGCACTTGTTGCCTCTTGTGTCACCCCCAGTCATCCTAGTCTTTAAGCTCTCGCGAGCAGGTCTCTAACTCTGTATTGTTTTTATTTTAATTTATTTATTGTATAGTGTAATATAAATATAACATGTATTGTGTGTGTGTGTGTGTGTGTGTATATATGCAAAAGAAGAGCCCGGTGAGCCTCATTAAAGAGTCTCAAAACACAGGACTAGTCAGATATCCCTCCGGTTACCTAGCCTTGGTTTATCCCTTGTCATTACATTGACTTATAGGGCCACTTAATATGGTGGTTTTGGTGGTTTCCTAACAGGAGCTGCCCCTTGGCTGGGTCCTTCCCGGAGGGATATCTGACTAGTCCTGTGTTTTGAGACTCTTCAATGAGGCTCCACAGGCTCTTCTTTTGCATATTCAGGTTTCCCAGGGGGCAATGCACCTAGGACTTCACTGCATTAAGCGCTTTCACTAGCAGCCGGCAGTGTTGTCGTTTGGCTGGTCTCCCTGAGTTCAGCAATCTGTTTCTCTTATGTGTGTGTGTATATATATATATATATATATATATATATATATATATATATATATACACACACACACACACACTATATATATTATTTATTTTTATTTTTTTAAAGCTACAGAATCTGTTGGCGCTATACAGATAAATATTATAATATTATTATTAATCTTGTTGTATCAGGTAGAGGTGTGCTGTCTGCCCTGACACTCACTGTCCCTGTGTCTCTGATGCCACCTCTTCCTAACTTCCAGGGGCCACACACGAGTCCCTACTGCAGTAGGACTAGGACGTGCACTCCAAATGTGTCCTCCAGCTATCCCTGCCTGGCACAACCTTTGTAAAGGCTGCTGTGCCTAATCAAAAGTGTGGTTTTGCCCTAGTAAACATGTTGTTCCTGATCTACTGTCCTGTATGACCTCTGTTGTGTACTACACTGACCCCCTGTTGTGTACTACACTGACAACCTGTTGTGTACTACACTGACCCGCTGTTGTGTACTACACTGACCCCGCTGTTGTGTACTACACTGACCCCCCTGTTGTGTACTACACTGACCCCCCTGTTGTGTACTACACTGACCCCTCTGTTGTGTACTACACTGACCTTCCTTTTGTGTACTACACTAACCCCCCTGTTGTGTACTACACTGATTCCCCCGTTGTGTACTACACTGACCCCCTGTTGTGTACTACACTGATCCCCCCTGTTGTGTACTACACTGACCCCCCTGTGTATAGCCCAGACCTGCCACAACTATTCTGCCTGGACCTGACTCTTCTACCCAGCTGCCAGCATACTACTATACCTGCCTAAGTCCCCATCTCGCCTTTAGTCTCTGGTGCTTGGCACTGAGAATGTCTGACCTGTTGTCCATCCATTTACCATAATGGGACCCTGGGGCCCTTGTCAAGATTTCCTATTGAAATCAATGCTTTGATTTCAGGCAGCTTTTGTGTCAGAATATTGAAATTTTCCTCCATTTACGTCCCTCTGATATCACTGGAGAAGTAAACATTCCTGGTTGTGAATTGCTCCCCCTCTTCTTTATTGGGGATCATTATGAGACATATTCTAATTATATTTCTATTATGGGATATCATATAAAGATCACATTGAGTTCAGATTGTTGTTCGCTAGTCCCGCTAGAAGTCCCTGGTTAATAAGCCCTATCTCTAGGAGATGTGGTTACCTTAGAATATCAATTGCACATTTTTCACCCTATTTTGAAAATTACATTTGTCAACTTATCAAAATAAATGTTGTGTGTTATAGAAAAACAGATTAGAGCATTCTGGGAAGCTTTTATCAGAGAGAAGGATGATATATCCCCAGGTGAAGATGGCCCTAGAATTTACTCCCTGATAAATGATAAAGGTAGAAGACGTTATGTAATGATTTCTTCCCTAGAGCGTCTCTAAAGGTTATGTAACTAAGCAGCCGCACTTTGCAGCTTCAACGTCTCATTTACACGAAATTACAGCTTGTGCAAATCAAACGTATGGGGATCTATATGGAGCATCCTCACTGCTGGAGGAAATAGTCATTATGTGTTAGGTATGTTTACCTTGTTCACGATAAATGTATGTATGGGAGCTGCCGTTCCTCTGGATTCTATGGATGTGTGCAGGGGATTACTGATTCAGAGGGGTCAACAAGTGCACTGATCACTGAAGTACTTAGGTTGTACATCTGCTCATTGCATGTTAACCCAGACTATGGGGGGAAATGATCAAGTTCCTGTATTTTTGTTTATTTATTTTTTTGGGGACTTTTTGAAACACAACCTAGAGGATAAACTACTCGTATTAGACGTAGAAGCTGAAGACAGATCTATGAATTATGATTGATTTAGGCACAAAAGTCTTTTGCTCAGTTAGACTCTAGTCCAGAGCTCACGTCAGGCTTTGATTTTTGCGCACATGCGAAGATGCGCCCGATAGATTTATGTCTGTAAAGTGGGTGATTAAAGTCACTGAAACTGTAAATCTATTACTAATGAAGAATTTGTATGGCCACCAATTTAGGAGTAACTTGTTTCTGGGGCTGTTTACCAAGATAAACTTACAAAAGCCCTTTGCACTGAAAATCCCAGTAGGGGATTATAATAGGTCCATTTTGGGCCGGGGCCCTGGGCTCCAGATGGGCCCACACCCACCCAAGTAGACTTTCAGTGGTGTATTGTCTCCGGGCTACAATTTTGCCATTGTTTGCAAAAATTTTAAGTGAGCACAGTACTGCCTGATCATTTTTCATTAAACTACATTCAGCTACATGGTAAATATGACATTATCTGTCCCATACTATGAACAACACACTGGTGCTGCCGTGGTTACAGTGGGGTTGGGGGTGGGGCCAAGACTCGGTGAACAGCCCGGGGCCTATGATAAAGTTAATCACATGACTACCTTCTCTCTGTGAGCACTCAGATGGCCTGATATACACAGCACTTCCTGTTTTCTGACTGAGAAAAAAAAGAGTCAAAAAACAGGAAGTGCCGTGTTCTGTATGATAACTAAAAAAAAAAAATTAATGTAAATTGTAAACTTGCTGTATATCGCATCTACTATTGATATACATTTTAAAAGTTTTAACAACAGGTACACTTTAAAGAGGATGTACCACCTGGTACATCATCTTTAACCTAAACCCACTGATCGAACGGCACGGGCACAGGGAAACTGATGCCACGGTCCGTTTTTCGGACCGAGGCCCCATTCCCTTGCACGGCGCCTTTCTATGCACCGAAACCGGCCGGTGCTCAAGCACTGGAGGCGGGCCGGGCCGCCCCCAGTGGGAGGGAATTCCCTCCCCTGTATGACGCTCCATTCATTCTAAGGGAGCCGCGTCATACAGGGGAGGGAATTCCCTCCCACTGGGGGCGGGCGGGCCGGCCTCCAGTACTTGAGCACCGGCCGGTTCCGGTACATAGAACGGCGCCGTGCACGGGAATCGGGCCTCGGTCTGAAAAATGGACCACGGCACCGGCTTCCCCGTGCCGGCGCCGTTCGATCAGTGGGTTTAGGTTAAAGAGGATGTACCTGGTGGTACATCCTCTTTAAGTACCTTATGGGTAATGAGGTGTCAGTAGATGCATCCATACTGCTATCCAATAAATTGATGCATGACACCTGTCAAGACACTGAGCATTCGTACACTTTTTTTCTCCTTGTTTACCATCTTATGCTTTACATTTCAGGGTATATAGAGTTAGAAACAATGGATACATATGTGTTCTTTTAAACCGCTGTATTATGGCATTTATGTTTTTCCCTTCTAGTCCAAGAACAGACTTTAAAAATAGAGTTAATAAAAAATAAAAAAAAAAGTGTGTTGGTGTTAGCAACTAATAATCTGATTATTTTACTCTTTCCATGATATCTTCAGTGTGATATGACCATGATTTTATGCATGACCTACATTCTGTTTCATAAAAATGTGCTGGATTATTTATAGACTAGTATTTCTATTTACTTTTTTTTTTTTTTCTTTTTGCATATTTTTAAAGGGGAACTGTAAAATGTCATGGAAAGTATTGTCTTACTGGATAACCAATGATGTTCAAATTCTGTTTTAGTATCCAAGTCAATAAACTGCCTGTCTTGTAATTCTTGTGGTACAAATCTATTAGCACTAAAATACATGTAGTGACGTATAACACATAGCTGGGTCCTGCCACCATATCAAGACAGTGACGTCGCATAGTGCGAAGTGGTAGGTCAGTCAGGGGGCTCAGTGTAATGTAAAGTAATCTGTATTGCTTTGACCCGTTGTAACACCGCCAAAAGATACCAACCGGCCCACCGCTGTCGTGTCTGCTCCAATGCTGTACTCCATGCTCATCCTGGTGCTGTTTGTGTCTTCTGGCGTTTTTTTTCCTCCTCCTGCTGCAATGACACCACTGGCCACTAGGGTGTGCAGGTGGCCAACTGCTTTGGATTTATAGGGGCATCTTTTGCTGCTATTGCGCCGCCTGCACCTATTTAAACTAGCCCCACTTGCTCCACCTTTGGCTATGCATTGTGGCATTTTTCTGCACATGTAGCAGAAAGTGTCTGTGTGATGGGTCTGGTGTATTCGCATGTATCCTGACCTGTGCCTGTTCTTTAGATAATGCTTTCTGCCTGACCTGTCTGTACCGTGTGCTTCTTCCTCTGAAGTTACCTGTCAGA
Organism: Dendropsophus ebraccatus; assembly: GCF_027789765.1. Taxonomy (NCBI): domain Eukaryota; kingdom Metazoa; phylum Chordata; class Amphibia; order Anura; family Hylidae; genus Dendropsophus; species Dendropsophus ebraccatus. The sequence goes on along the minus strand of NC_091460.1, from coordinate 61,104,756 downwards.
CTATTATTTCTGGTACTGTGCTGACTCTCCTTCTGACTTCCCAGCTCGCTGACCACATATTCTCTGCCTCTTCTCTGGTGCTGCTCACACTAAAACACACACTTGTGGAGTGACCTGGTGCCCTCTAACCGTCTAATCCAGCTAACGTATCCTGGAGTAAGATAAAGGGTGAATATATCCAAACCAATTACTCTCTCAGGTAGGTTATGGGTACCACCGTAAACTAACTATTATGCCAGATTATCCTCAGGTACAAAGACCTCTTATCTAGCATGCCAATCCCTACTGATACTTAGGCGTATGGGATCACTTATTAAAATCTTAGCGCCCCTTCAGCATGTTTCCGTGTATCTACTTCATGGAGGAAATAATTTCTACCTAAGTTTCCGTAAAACGCTGAAAATATGGGATAGCATCTTCAGATGGGAATACCTTTTTAAATGTATGGCCGCCCTTTTTCTCTCTTATTCAAGGGCATATGTGACTATGTCAACTGTTATGGAAAACATGAGAAGGGAACCCGATCTGGGCCAGTCTTATCTCCCATTCTCATGTATAAACATAGAATGGGGTCCACAATAATGACAATATTAGTTAAAACATAAGTGAAAGTGACTGGCAATACATTGTTCTTTTTAGCCCTATAGTGTATGTGTAGTGACCCACAAGGCACTACAAAGTTTTATCTGCAATATGACATGTGCTTTGTAGAAAGTAACTGTGTAATGCTTTATCATTGGTGTCCAGCAGGTGGCAGTGCATTGCCAACATGTTGACAGTGAGCATTGGGACCCAGCGGCCTTCCACCTCAAGTGGGTTGCCTAGGCAACAGTACGAGGTCTGACAGGTCCTGAGAGGAGTTGAGTAGATGTAGTCGGTGAGGAGGAGCAGACACGTGCTCTCCATCATAGTCAGATATAAGCAGTCGTGTGCTGACTAAAAACTTCAAGTAAGTGAAGTAACCTGCTGAGTGCAGAGCAGGCAAAGCAAGAAGAGAGAGAGAGGAGAGATTCTAACCAGCCAGATAAAGGCTATAACCACTAAGGCAGAGGGAACCCAATGCTCACTTCATGCAGCCTGACTGGAGAGTGACTGAACACCATTCCAATGTGCTGTATTATTACTGTGTAAACCAGAAAGTAAAGTCCCTCAGTTATATCACCGTCTATTCATTGTCTCCAAACACTGGAAACCAACCACCTCATTGCTGTGACGACCGCCCGGGCCTTAGGAGAGCCAGGACCGCTAAGGTAGGAGTAAAGCACCGTGACACTATTGCCCCTGACAACACCACCGGCACCCTATCTGGTCCTAATAGAGCCTCCAGCAGAATGTTGAGGACAATGTTGGACAGCGAAGACAACACCCAAGTGGGCCACAGCAGTTCTTCAGCTCCCATTACACCCAGCTGCATTATGCAAATAAGTATGCCATACTATCCAGGCGCATCATGGTATCCTCATTATGATGGAACACCTGGTACCCTTCAAGAATTTAGAGAAAAAATGCAAAGTCATTTTAAACTGTGCTCTGTTACTGAAGAACAGAAAGTTGAAATTTTGATCAACCAATTACAAGGACCTGCACTCCGTGAGGTCAAGTCCTGGCCTGGACATGAGCGCCAAAACAGTAAACAGATCCTAGACCGAGTGTTACCTTTGAGTCTAGAACTGCTTCTGAGCTGAAGAAGCGTTTCTTTGGGATGAGACAACACCCCAAGGAGTCGCTTAGAGACTATTCCCTGACTCTGCAGGAAGCATGGCGAGCTGTTATTTGGGTCGATCCTCATGAAGCAGTAGGTCAAGATCAAACCCTTCGTGAACAGTTTATTGAAGGTGTGTTAGACAAGACTCACAGGAGCCAGTTGAAAATGTTGTCTGTACAGCATCCGAATGCTTCTTTCCTAGAATTTAAAGAACTAGCCATAGAAATACTAGAGGAGAAATCTCTGCCAGAATGGCAAGAAGATAACAGAAGTGTGACGACACCCATAACAGCACCTGTAAGTCTGATGGTTGAACAGAGTGCTCAGTCCCCGACTGCTCAAGTCTCACATTGCGCTAAAGCTATGGAAAAAGTAGAGAATGAAGCAACACTGGCTAACCAAATATCACACCTCACTGAAGCAATGGAAAGAATGATGAAGCGGATGGATCGACTAGAAAACCCCTCTAGACAAAGAAGAGAAAGTCCTCCCATACGAAACCGAGAGCGACCACCACCACCTACAAGAGAAAGACAGTGGCAACCACCGGTTAGACGCTCAGATACCTGGTATCAGAGTACCAGAGGATTACAGTGTAAATATTGTCACCGCAAAGGGCACCGTGAGGAAGATTGCTGGCAGTTAAACGACAATCCCCTGAGGCTGCGGGACACCCCTCAGGTGGAGAGGCGATAGGTCCCAGAGATGCTACATGGATGCCAAAGTATGTGGGTTCTAGGCCTACAGTCAAAGTCAGCATTAAAGGTGTGAGCTTCCCTGCCTTGATTGACACTGGATCTCAAGTGACCACTATAAGGGCCGCAGCGTTTGAAAAGTGTAGTAATGGGGCACAGTTAACAAAAACTCCAGAAGCCTTGCTCCACATCATCGCTACTAATGGAAAATCTGTACCCATACACGGGTATTGGGAGCCAACCTTGCAGATTGGCGACACAGAACTTCCCCGACAAGGAGTGATCGTGATTCAGGTCCCTGAGGATGAAAACTTCTCAGTGATCTTGGGCACCAACGTACTCCGCCATTGCTATACTGAAGTGCTGGAAGCCCTACGAAAGACTTTACTAAATGTGCCTAGAGGCTCTCAGAAGGCCATCCATAAAACTATGAAAGTGCTGGCAGCTCAACAGAGGTTCACTAATATCAAAGGAGAAATATGCCGTGCTCGCATCAAAGACTCTCAACCAATCCGGCTGCAACCTGGCACTGAGACTATGGTGTGGTGTAGAGCTTCCATGGGACTACAAGGACAAGATTACCCTGCATTGATAGAACCGACCCTAATAGGAGATGACATACCTGTCATGGCGGCTAGAAGTCTTGTGACAGTATCTCGTGGCCAAGTACCCATTCGTTTGTTGAACGTTAGCAACCAGCCAGTGGACTTGAGAAAGTATCAGGCAGTAGCCAGCTTGTACAGTATTCATCAGGAAGATCTGCTAGAAACCTCTGTTACTGCTGCCCAACAAACTTCAGCAGGCAATTCAACTGAAGATCCAGATTCACAATCCTGGCTGTCTGAACTAAGTATCGGTGATGACACCACCTCCACTGAACAGATTCAAGGTGTGCTGGAGGTAGCCAAGCAACATCATCAAGTCTTCAGCAAATATCCTATGGACTATGGACAGACCAGTTTAATCCAGCATACCATACCAACCGGTACGCATCCTCCTATCAGGGAGAGATACCGGCCTGTGCCTCCTGCCATGTACCAACAAGTGAAGAAAATGGTCCAAGATATGAAAACCACCAACATTGTCCAGGATAGCCACAGTCCCTGGGCTGCTCCCCTAGTCCTAGTAAGGAAGAAGGACGGAACAATCCGCTTCTGTGTGGACTATCGTAAGGTCAACAACATAAAGCATAAGGACGCCTATCCATTGCCTCGGATAGAGGAGTCACTTGCAGCTTTAGGCTCTGCAGCCTTCTTCTCAACTCTGGATCTGACCAGTGGCTACTGGCAAGTTCCCATGGCACCAGAGGACAAAGAGAAAACCGCCTTTACTACCCCGATGGGCCTCTTTGAATTCAACTACATGCCATTCGGGCTCTGCAATGCTCCCGGAACTTTTCAGAGATTGATGGAGAGATGTCTAGGACATTGGAACTTTGAGACAGTCCTATTGTACTTGGATGACGTAATAGTATACTCCAAAACCTATGAAGAACACCTACAGCATCTGGCGGAAGTGCTTAAAAATCTTGCGCGGCATGGGTTGAAAGTTAAGCCTTCAAAGTGTTACTTGTTGAAACCACAAGTGAAATACCTTGGTCATGTTGTGAGTGCCGCTGGCGTGCAACCTGACCCAGACAAGATAGCTCCTGTGAAGAATTGGCCTGCACCTAGAACAGTCAAGGAAGTTAAGAGTTTCCTTGGGTTCGCTAGCTATTACAGAAGATTCATTCCAAAATTTTCCCAGATAGCTAGTCCTCTCCAAGAGCTCCTCAAAGGGAATCCTAAAGATCGTCAGAATTCACGAATCCCTGTGGAATGGACTAGTGAGAGAGAAGCTGCATTCCAGCAATTAAAAGGCAAGCTTACTGAACCACCGATACTGGGATATCCGGACTATAGCCTGCCCTTCTGTCTATACACTGATGCCAGTAAGAAAGGCCTTGGAGCAGTGCTCTCCCAGACACAGAATGGAACCGAAAGAGTAATCGCTTACGCAAGTCGATCATTGAGAGAACCTGAGCAAAATGATCAAAACTATAGCTCCTTTAAGTTAGAGCTTCTTGCTTTGGTATGGGCAGTGACTGAAAAATTCAAAGACTATCTAGCAGCTTCTACATTCACTGCCTACACGGACAATAACCCATTGGCGCACTTGAACTCAGCTCGCTTGGGAGCCCTAGAACAAAGGTAGGCTTCTCGACTAGCTAGTTTCAACTTTACCATCAAATACCGGTCTGGTAAGGCCAATGACAATGCCGATGCTTTGTCCAGATTACCCGCAGAGAAGGAACTTATATGCATTGATGAGCAATGGGAAGATGTGGAAATGCCCGCTTTCTATGCTCGATTTGCACGGCAAGAGGCTCAGCAGATAAAGCATAACGCTCTCAGTAGTCCCCAGCAGAGTGATCTTGTTCCTCCAGTTGAAAAAGAATGCTGGCTAAAGCTTCAGGCGGAAAGCAGAGTAATCGGTGAACTATTGCATTACTTCTCCAGTGGGCGAGTTCCAGAGAGAATCCGAAAACACAGAGCCGACACAGAACTGACACGGCTTTGGCGACTGAGAAAATCCCTCTTCCTGTTGAGAGGTTTGCTTTATCGCAGAATTCTAGACCCAGTCACTTATGAACGAGTATTCCAAGTGGTGATACCCAGAAGAGATGCCAAAATCGTCCTGGACATGTATCATGACCAATCTGGCCACTTTGGAGTTCAAAAGACAGAAACTACCATCCGAAAAAGATTCTTTTGGGTCAATATGAGAGCTGACATTGAGGATTGGTGTTGTAAGTGCCCCACTTGTGTAGTGAACAAGAGTGAAAGACAGGATCAGCGTGCACCACTCCATCCAATTGTGAGTAAAAGTCCCCTTGAAATTCTAGCCATTGACCATGTGAAAATTGGACCAAGCCGATCTGGACACACCCATGTCTTAACCATGGTTGATCATTACACCAAGTTTGTTGTAGCTGTTCCTGTAAAAGATCTCACTGCCAAAACTACAGCTGCCACCTTGTGGAAAAGCTTCATCCTACCCTATGGCAGCCCTGACAAGATTCTCACTGACAAAGGATCTGCTTTTGAATTTGAGTTGTTCCAAGAGTTGTGTGCTCTGTACAGTTGCAAAAAACTGAGGACAACAGCATATCACCCTCAAGGAAATGGATTATGTGAGAAAGTGAACCAAATCCTGATTAACAGAGTCAAAACCCTCTCCACAGAGAAGAAGGCAGATTGGCCAAAGTTTCTTCCAGAACTAGTGTTCCTTTACAACAATATTTCCCATTGTTCCACAGGATACACTCCTTACTATCTAATGTTTGGAAGACATGGAAAACTACCTGTAGACGTTGCTCAAGACATCTCCATGCCAGATTCAGAATCTCTTCTTCCTCAATCAGATTGGGTTAAAGAACATCAGAGACGTCTAGAAGATGCCAAAGAAATTGTTGACTCTAGAATTGAGAAAGCTCAACAAAAACAGAAGCAGGATTATGATCTACATGCCTGTGCTGAACCCTTTCAAACAGGAGATTCCGTATGGTTGAAAAACAATCATCCTACTAGTAAGCTAGATAGCCATTGGGAGCGTGAACCGTACATTGTGCAAAATATTCTTTCTCCAGAAGTGTACGAAATCTATCGTGAAAATCACGGTACTCAGCGAGTACATCGCAACAGGCTAAAGAAATGTTTGAGGGAACCTGATCCTCAACCGCATTCAAGTAAAGAGCCTGAACCTTTTGCACAAGCAACAACACCTCAGCAAAGTACCACTACTAAAGTACTCCCTGGATTAGATCCGTTCCAGTGGTTCCTCCAACCTCATATCAACATACTGGTTCCAGGGCCTGCAAACCCTACTTCAGTGGAGACCCAACAGAGTCCTCTGCCTATGCCTCCTTTACCAACTGAAAATATTGACACTCCAGAGAACTTCTCTACTTCGCTTCATGGCTTGGAAGAAGAAGGTACAGAACCAGAAGGAAGTACCCAATACACCTTGAGAAGATCCCGAAGGGAGAATCAAGGAAAGCTTCCTGCTCGTCTGAGAGATTATGAACTGTTACCACCGCCAAGGAAGTTATCCTGTGCAACAAAGACTTTCTTGATTTAAGATAATAACAAGTAAAAGACTCCACATCTGCTCAGGATATCACCCCAGTTGCGCCATGTTTGCGCCAAAGTCCCTTGCTTTTCCCCTTCTCATGTTCAGATGAACTGTTCATTATCCCTGAAAGGAACTTACTCTATGGATCGCAGTCATCGCCTTGTGGATTACAATTATTTCTATTTTTGTGTTTTTCCTATGGAATAACTTATTTTTGAGAACTATGCTATTCCCAGGATGTTCTTGTTGATGCAACGTTCAAGTTGACCGCCCAGAGAAGAGACTCAGACCTATACTTGAGCTCTCTGTGTCCATTTTTGCACTGAAAAGTGATACGTTGAAACATTATTTTTGCATATTTTTATAATTTTTCGTTGGACTTCTCATGGTAACATGGACTCTTCACTAATGTTTTGCATTGCCTTTACTTAGTTTAGTCAGGATTTGCAGTTACCCCGAGCAGTCCTCACCCATTGGTCCAGACGATCCATTGCCTAGTGTCTGAAAGATGATCCAGCTGCTCCAAGTAAAGAACAAGTATAACTGTGTTTATTAAGTGTAACTGGTTTTTACTTCCTGTGTAGTTAGTTAGAGACGTCTCATTTATATTTTTGTAAACATGTATTGATCAGCATGTTGTAACACAGTGAAGGCCTACACTTAGTTTGGTAGTTTGACGCTAGTAGGTATCTTGGCGATAAAGCGTTCTGAGCAATTAAAGGCCTTGATACTCTTGAAGGGAAAACAGGATTAAGCCACCCTTCTAACGGTAGATTAGCCAACTTGTTAGGTGGTTGGGATAATTACCCCCACACTTTCTATGTTTTCTGGCCAGAAACATCGGAAGGTTCAAGTCTAGTCTTAGCCTTTAGCACACTAGTATTAGAGAGAAGAGTAAAACACATTAGCCATAGCTTAGTCAGGGAACTGGGTATGAGTCTGTGGTAACTTTAGGTAACATTGGAGCTACATGCAGCATACAGAATAGCCTAGTCAATCTAGGTCCAGCTCGCATGACAATAGGAACATAGACATTGTAGTATACGTTACATTAGGACCAAGGCATTCCTTACAGGTGCACTCCACCAAACGCCTGGGTGAACATGGTACAATGCCCCGACATACAGGTAGTTTCGTTAGCACAAGCCGGGGGCGGCTTGGGTCTTCTTTAAGGGGGTATGTAGTGACCCACAAGGCACTACAAAGTTTTATCTGCAATATGACATGTGCTTTGTAGAAAGTAACTGTGTAATGCTTTATCATTGGTGTCCAGCAGGTGGCAGTGCATTGCCAACATGTTGACAGTGAGCATTGGGACCCAGCGGCCTTCCACCTCAAGTGGGTTGCCTAGGCAACAGTAGGAGGTCTGACAGGTCCTGAGAGGAGTTGAGTAGATGTAGTCGGTGAGGAGGAGCAGACACGTGCTCTCCATCATAGTCAGATATAAGCAGTCGTGTGCTGACTAAAAACTTCAAGTAAGTGAAGTAACCTGCTGAGTGCAGAGCAGGCAAAGCAAGAAGAGAGAGGAGAGATTCTACCCAGCCAGATAAAGGCTATAACCACTAAGGCAGAGGGAACCCAATGCTCACTTCATGCAGCCTGACTGGAGAGTGACTGAACACCATTCCAATGTGCTGTATTACTGTGTAAACCAGAAAGTAAAGTCCCTCAGTTATATCACCGTCTATTCATTGTCTCTAAACACTGAAAACCAACCACCTCATTGCTGTGACGACCGCCCGGGGCCTTAGGAGAGCCAGGACCGCTAAGGTAGGAGTAAAGCACCGTGACACTATTGCCCCTGACAACACCACCGGCACCCTATCTGGTCCTAATAGAGCCTCCAGTCCACCGTGCGGACGTTGCATATGCAGGAGGTAGAAAATGGGTTATGGCCCCTTGTCCTAGGCATAAACCAGCAAAATAGAGGACCCTGTTCTGTTTAGTATGGGGTTCCCACTAAATTATGTTTAACTTCAGTGATGCTACAAATCTATTCTCCAGTTTGATGACAAATCAGGTTTTGCTCTTTCCATGAACCTATTATATTTTACCTGTTATAGATGTTATCTCATCTATTGTACTGATGCAGTGTTTGCAATGCACTCCACTAGACACAAGTTAGTTCAGTACAAAAGTGTGTTGAAATATGTTGTATGTATCTCCAAACCGCACTTTGTTCTCTTCTATTTAGTTTTTTTATCTTTGCATTAGTGAAGCTGTCCACTATCTGATATGTGCAAGCTGCTAGATTAGCGCACTTATCTGTCATCAGCGTTCTGCAAGATGAAATAATACCATGCAGGGGGTGTCATTCTCCAAGACGTAATCCATCGAAAATCAAAGAACGATAAATGACCACAAGTAAATCATTTCTCATTTACAATGAAATATGCATTAAATCAATGCGCCATTAGTCATTCTAGAGGAAATAGCAGGCAATTTATACATTCCCCTGACTGCTAAAACACACAAGCAAAAACGTGCAGATAGCTCCACAGGCCTGATAATGGTCAGAGCGTGCGAGAACTCCTGTGTGTAAACTTTTAGCTTTTCACCAAGAGGTCACCCCAGTGGACCAATGTAATATTTAATCACAAGAAAGTGTTTTCTCAAGCTTTAACACCGTCACATCTTTCTTGGATCATAGAAAGCCAAGAGCTCATGTTGAAAGCATGCGATAGATAAGTGAATTCTTGCAGGAGATGTACAGCTTTAAAGTGTCAGCTGTGTGATAGATGTGTCACCTTTACTGCACTGTCCAGAGGTTTAGAATTGATTTTACAATGGATAACCTGCTGCTGACACCAATGTGGCTGACAGGACTTTACCGCACACAGTGCATCTAGCTATTGTTATATTAATTTATATAGCGCCAACATTTTCCGTAGCACTTTACAGTTCTGAGGGTATGTGTATAGGAATTAACTTAATGTTACAGAACTATTAAATCAAACAACAAAAGAGAGGGTCCTGTTTACAAGAGCTCAAAATCTGTGAGCTATATAACATATTCTGGCCATGTTTGTATTGAAAGAAGCCCAGAACCAATTAATACTGTAATGCATTACATTCAGCTGTGTTATTTGTGGGCAACAGATGTGACATCACCAGGATGCCCTTTTTTTATTTTTTATTTAAATCATGTGGTGGGCTGCATTGGGACAGAAGTATGAGCCACTATGTACATCATAGGATATAGCTTAGATGTAATTTCCTCTTTAAAACGCTTCTTATGAGGGGTAGTGCGGGCTTAAGCATTTATTCACTAAATAACACACATTACAAAGTTATACAACATTGTAATGTGTGTTATTTAAGTGTTTTCTCCCACCCACGCTAGACCCGAAAGTGTGGTGCATTATACTTACGTATTTGCTGTCGACCCTTGCCGCCATCTTGGGACAATGACGTCATCTTCAGGAGGCCGGATGGACCGTTCCAGCCCTCCCTCATGCCAGCCCCACTCCAGCGCATCATCAGCTGCTCAGCCGCGATTGGCTGAGCATAGTTATACTGAGCCAATCGCAGCTGATGACACGCTGGAGAGGGGCCGGCAAAAGGGAGTACTGGAGCGGTCTGGCCGGCCTTCTGAAGATGACGTCATTGTCCCAAGATGGCAGCCATAAGTATAATGCACCACACTTCCGGGTCTGGCGTGGGTGGGGGGAAACATTGGGAAGGGGGCCATTCACTTAAATATCACACATTACAATGTTGCATAACTTTGTAATGTGTGTTATTTAGTGAATAAATACTTAACACCGCACTACCCCACTAAACCCAGGACATCCTTACGTCACGTTCCCTAAGTAGTTCCTAAAAGCGGCTGCTGATTTCTGCTATATAGTATTCCCAAAGTGATGTATCAGAATTGATAAACATGAGCATACTAGAAAAAAACCTGAGGTCATGGCTGGCAGAGTTCATGCAATATGGCAGGTTATGTAGGTACATGTTCTTTTTCGGTTGGCGCAAATACATGTCACTGTAGAAGACATCTTCTCTGTGCTATAAATAGGTATACTCCCAGCGATACCACCCCTTTATAAAGACCCCAGAGAATGCCTTTATACAGACTTCAGAGACAACCCTATTTGGCCATCTTGTATAAAGATGCCAGCCCATGCCCACTAAATGTACATATTCTCCAAGGCCCCCTACACTGAACCAAAACAAGACCCCCTAAATATAGACTCCAAACAAGATTCAAAAAAATGCTGACTCTGGATCAGACCACCTAAAATACAGATCATAAATCAGATCCAATAAAAAATGTAGACCCTTGGTCAGACCACCTAAAAATACAGACCACCTATGGATACAAACTCTTGTACATACAGATCTCAGACCAGAGATCCCTACATATACAGACTCCACACAAGACCCCTGTTTACAGATCCCCCTGTTTCTGCTTTAGACCAAACACACTGAAAGTATTTCACTGCACAGTGCAAGACGACCGGGAAGTCTTGGAAGTCGGCTTAGCCCAGATGACTAGGCCTGGGGCTGGTACTACCCTGACAGGATGAGCAACTGTAGGGCAGTTTTGCTGCGAGTCTGGCAGGTTCTGGCAGTTCCCTCTCACTACATCCTCGCAGCTGCCTGAAAGACTGCTGCAAGTGTGTAAATCTGCCACCCCCTTAACCCCTTCGGCTCCCGCTCTGCTGCATGTATACATTACCTCTCCTTCCTGCACGGTGTCCCGTCGTATCAGTGGCTGTGGCTGGCAACACACTGATTGGCTGGGCGGGAAAGCAGTGCGCCGAGACCCCGTGCAGCAAGGAGAGGTAATGTATACACGCAGCAGAGCGGGAGCCGAAGGGGTTAAGGGGGCGGCAGAATTACATACTCACAGCAGTCTTTCAGGCAGCTGCGAGTATGTAGTGGCAGGGAACTGCCAGGACCTGCCAGACTCGCAGCAAGATTTGTGCCGCGAGTCTGTACATGTGGACAGACCCTTAACGTGAGTAGGAGTGTTCTCTCTATATTCTCAAACCGTTCTGGGCAGAGTACAATACTAAACTGGACAATGCCCTTCAGGCTTCCTCTCTTCTCTCCTCTTTTCTCTGCAAAACCTTTTTGTCTTACAAGCACTTTATCTCTACCTCAACCACCAGCACCTGAGTAACTTCAAGTATTGTTTATTGCACTAAGCTGTATTTTTGCTACGTGACTTTGTACTGCACTAAGTTTCCTGAAAGTAAACTGTTCTATTTTTCAAGTGTTGGACTCTCTTTGGGGAGGCCCCAAACTGTTCGGGGTGGGTCCTATACCACTCCAGGCTACTGTGACAAGTGCCCAAGTGGCCCTAGACCTACTCAGCTACCACACCATCGTACCAGCTGACTCGGCAGTAGACCAAAACCTCAGGCCAACCGGTCTAGCATCCCCATTTGGTCTGCCTACCGCACCAGACCCTCCCTTGTTATCAGGTCCCAGACCAGAGTACCCAATTTATGTAGCCAAGACCAAACTCCATGTTTATATGCATTAGAACCCAAATAAAATATTTATAGATTTCAGACCGGACACCCAGTTACTCACCTCTCTAAATGCTGGTGTCTGGAAGAGCAGTAATATGGAGAAGGGTGGGTAATAGGACACCCAGGAGATGTGACAGACACTCAGGGAGATATAACCAATTATTTTCATGTGTTAAATATAAGGGCAGCAACAGAAAACGTCAGAAAAAGATTTAAAAAGCATTCTCTGAGAGCCACAATGAGTACATTTTCATCCATACACAGAACACAAGCTGCCATTAATGCATTGGCGCTATGGGCAATGGCCACATATGTTCCCCGCCCATGCTCTTCTATGTTGTAGGATCCCTCCGTAAAATTAGAAACTGACCCATATACAGTTGCCTAATGCTTAAAACACATAAAAGTGCTATTCGTGTAAATAAATAACCCAAAGTGCCAAGAATGTCAGATATTATTTCCATACTTGATATCGAACTTCTGTTTGGAGATGAGTTTAAAAAAAGTTGAGAGGAAAAAAAGACATCCGATTCCTTTGAAGATCTAGTTGGCTTTATCTGGATGACAGGGTAATGGCTGGTGACACATCTCCGCTTTATTTTAAGATAAAGAAGCAGCCAAAGTGTTTCTAGCTCGCTTATGGGAATGAGTCGCATTAGTGTTACGAGAACCGCCAGACAGCTAAATTGTCATTGAATCAAGAGGACATCAGCCGCACATTACAGGTGCATACTTAAATGGTGCATAATATATTACGCTAGTCACATGTTTTACCACTGGTCTACAGAGAGCAGGGCACTTTCCCATTCTTGCTCGTATTCCTTGGTTCAGCAGTGTAATTCAAGCATTGTGTTGTGTAGATGTCTGTGACGTTAGGTGACGGCTGTGCTGTGCTGAAAATGTGTTCCTAGGGGGAAAGGAGGGGGGAATCTTCTGCCTGAGTTCCTTTCTTTCTTCCAGTAAGCATAGGTGCACATGTTTGAGAATTGAATGTTTTCCAACACATGCCCGGCTGTACCAGGCGTATGCATCAGTGCCAGTGCACATGCAGCTTCTAGTGCCCAAGGATATCTTCACATTATAACCTGTCTTATTAGCAAGTGCCATTGTTTATAGTTTTCTCTCCTTTCTTCCTTTTTATGGAAGTTGCATACTTTGATGCAGTGTCAACATTTCGTTTTTATACATTTTTAAGTCCATCTTTCTGCTTTGTTTTCCTGGTACAGAACTACAAATTTCCCTTTTAGCATAAAATTAAATTAGAAAATAATGGCCGCCTATTAACACCAGTAGGGGGAGATTAAGAACTTTCTGTGTACTGTTTTGTTATTACTTGCAATGTTAGCAATCGGCTCCAAAGCACCTATTGGTGACCACTGAAGTTTAGCATTGTCTAAGCATAAATGTATGTTTAGAGATCTATATAAGAACATGGATCTCTAACCAGCTGTATGCACCTGTCACCTGCATACATGGCACCTAGGCGGGGCTAAGCATCTGTTGAGTCCCCTCTCTCTGCCTCAGTACAGTGCTGTTTTTTACACTCTACCTGTGATGAGACAGGGTGAGGGGGGTCATCGGATGCTAAACCCAGCTTTACTGACACTGTCCAACAATGATATATACACAAGGGAAAACTGAGGTGACAGTATCACTTTAAAGTGAACCAATCATGGCTAATTTTTTTCTTCCATTTAATTGGAACTTATTTTTTATTAATATTTCTAAGTAGAACTAATTAATTACACGCCCGCGTTTATTATTTATTTACATTTTCTTTACTGCCTCGTGCCGGCTCTTTTCATATGAGTCGGGGTGAGACCGGACACTATGCAGACAAGCGGGAAGGGCTCCCATGAGCCTTTGCCAGCTGCTTCGTTAATACACAGTGATCTCGCCCTATACAGTGCAAGGTCGTTGTGTATTTCTAACTGTCCATGTACTTCTCCCTTATTAGTCTATTAGTAACTTCATCAAGATGGCGGCACCTGGCTTTACCTGGATTAGATAAAGTATAAGATACAGATTGAGGCTAGGTTCACACTCTGTATGTGTGCGGCTGTAATTTTTATGGGGCTGTAAATGTGCGGGTGAAATTGCGGCCGTGGGAAAAAATAGACATGCGGCTCAAAACATACGGTCATTTACTTGGAAATCTGGTTCAACTAAAAATAACTAATAAAATCTTAAGAAAGTGATGCAAACACCTCTGGATGCATCTGGGAAAGCAGGGAAACAGTTTACATGAATCGCTATTACCGGGGTTTGCGATCCTCTGCAGTATGCCGAATGGTTAATATATTGAATTAATAAAACACATTTTCGTTGTAATAAAGTCCCTTTCATTGTTCAATAATTAAATTTAAATGATTCCATCATTTTGCAATTAAATATACTGTTAAAATAAATATATATAAATAAATGGTTATAAAAATAGGGGGGACCCTATGCGGTTTTTTTTTATTATTTATTTATTTTAAAAAAACCCGCATAGGGTCCCCCCTATTTTTATAACCAGCCGGGTTAAAAACCAAACGACAGCAGCCTGGTAACACCAGGGTGGGAAGAGCCATTGGTTTAGGCCCTCCCCAGCCTAAATCTTACCAGCCTGCTGCCGCCCGGTCCCGGAGCGCCAATTTTGACGCTCCGGGACCACTGGCACCCGGCTCTTCCCAGTACCCCTGGTGGCATTGAATACTGGGGTAATAATAGGGGGTTAGTGTTAGCCATTTTATACCGGCTAACACTAGGCCCCAACTTAGTAATGGATTCCGTCTATTAGACGGCTTCCACTACTAAGTCTATAAAGTAAAGAAATAAAGACAAGACACAAGTAAAAAAAATTTTTATTCAAATAAAAACACCCCCACACCCCTCATTGACCATTTTATTAAAAAAAAAAACACAACCGCTGGTCATCGACGTAGTCCACGGAATCCGACGTAATCCCCAGGATACCGATATCTGAAAAACAAAAAGGGAGAAACACACAAAAAACACACAAACAGGAGCACAACACCCATCATTGTGAGCAGTGTTGTGCTCCTTACAGTATGCAGCATCTTTACAGATCGCTGCTTACAGTCTGGCCCCCAAGGGGTTAAGGGAGGATGTATTGCATCCCCCTTAACCCCTTGGGGGCCAGACTGATGTCAGACTGCACCCATCCCAGCAAGGAAGGGGTTAAGTGACCCCCCTTCCTTGCTGGGAGGGGTGCAGTGCTGGGGAGGGGGTGGGGAGAGCTCTATACTCACCCCGATGTGTCCTCTTCGCTGGTCCGCAGCACAATGAAGTGACTGTACTGCGGACCGGCTAATTATATGTGCGCTCAGCCGATCAGCCAATCAGCTGAGCGCACATATAATTCTAAATGTTTCTTCTAATAATGGTATTGTGATAACATAATTAGAAGAAACATTTGATGTTTTAATTAAAGTAAAGTGATGATTAGTACAGAAAGCTCTATTGCCGGGAATATGAATTAACGGCTTATGGAGCTTCCTGTACTAATTAATATTTAATTAATAAAACACATTTTGGTTGAAATAAAATCAGTTTCGTTGTTCTATAATTTAATTCTAACGAATCCATCATTGTGCAATGAAATATACTGTCAAAAAATAAATATATAGATAAATATACATTTATTTATATATCTATTTTAACAGTATATTTAATTGCAAAATGATGGATTCGTTAGAAATAAATTATTGAACAACGAAAGTGTCTTTATTACAAAGAAAATGTGTTTTATTAATTTAATATATTAACTATTAGAGGCATCGGCATTCGGCATCCGGCATCATTGCCGGCTATTTTTGAAGTACTCCGTACGGACCGCCTGTCAATCCACGGCCGCATATTCAGCCGCAAACAATGGTCTTGTTCATTTTTTACGGGTCCGTTTACGATCGGGCCGTAGATTCATAGATAGTGTGCACTGTGCAGCCGTATATCCTATACTTTCCAGCGTTCGCATGAACCACCAAAAATACAGCCGCACAATTACAGCCGCAAATACAGCCGCACAGTTACATAGTCTGAACCTGGCCTGAAAAGGCAGTCAGTATCTTCATAAATTG